>NC_141691.1:1594763243-1595157217 GCF_964263255.1 Lissotriton vulgaris
CCTCTTAAGTGCCCGTTGGGTTAAGCCATTATTGATGGGAGAAAAATGACTGTCATGGCGGTCTCAGGGGTGCCAGTAACAATTTTGGCAGGTCACACTTACTTTAGCTTGTGGCCTAAGTCCATGGATCTGGAATGCCCAGACATCAATCCTAGAACATTTGGTGACCAGAATATTGATCTTCTTGGTTTCTTTTGGTCATCGCTGGAGTGCCTGGGGAGATCTACAGTCACCAAGGTTTATGTTGCCATTAATTGCAGAGATATTGTGGGGGTGGAAGGATTTGACCTGGTCACAATGTGCCTATTTTATTGGGAAATTGCCTGAATGTGATGAGTGTGTGTCTGTCATACCTGTAAATGCGGGGTGTGAAGCAACCACTCAGATTGTCTCTAAGTTTCCTGAGGTCTTCAAGGATGTGGTTGGTTCAGTTCAAAGCTTTGAACATTGCATTACATTAAAGAAAGGGGCATCACCTGTCAAACACAAAGTTAGGCCAGTGCCTTTAAGTGGTAGGCAGATTTTGAAGGACTTTTTGGCCACAAGGGTTTCTGAGGAAATTATAGCACCTACAGATTCTTCTGAATGGGTATTTCTGATTGTCCTTACAAGAAGAGATCAGGGGATCTCTGGTTGTGTGGATCTGAGGTCTCTCAATAAGAGTATATTGGTGGATTGTCATCCTCTACCCCATATAGAAGAGATGCTCACGAATGTGGGAAAATCAAAAACGTTTTCCAAGATTGGCTTGCACACACATACCATCAAGTTCTCCTTAGTGAAAGTTCCCAATCACTTACCTCATTTATGACTCCATTTGGAGCTTATAAGTATATTTTCTTACCATTTGGACTTGCATTTGCGGCATGGGCTTTTAAAAAAATGATGGAGAATCTTTGGCGACATGTTGAATGTTTAGGCCTTCCAGGATGACATATTTGTTTTACAGAGACTCCTGAAGAACATATGCATGTTTTGCAAAAAGGTTTCAGTGTTTTACAGTCAAGGGGTATAACAGTCAGAGTCGAGAAATGTACACTTATGGTAGAACATGTTGAGTATCTAGGTCATGCCATCTCAGGAGAAGTCATTAAACCGAAACTTTGTAACCTGAAAGCCATCAAGACTGCCCTAACACCTTCAGACAAAAATGTATTGCATTCTTTCTTGGTGCTCTGTGAATATTATGGCAGGTTTGTTCCTGGGTATGCCTTGTCTGTGCAACCTCTTAGAGCCTTGTTCAAGAAAGGTAATAGTTTTGACTGGGACAGCCAGGTTAATAGGGCTTTCAAGGAGATTGAACAGTTAGTACTTACTGCTCCAGCTCTGCAACCTTTTGTTCCTTCTGGAAAGTCGTCCATCACAGTGGATGCCAGCCTCAGAGGACTTGTGGCTGTTTTTGGCCAGTGGGTGAAGTGGTAGGAGAATACTGCCGCTTTCCTATCTAGAGCGACTCGGAAGCAGAACGCAATTACAGCATGATTGAGAGGGAGGCTCTGGTGTGCGTGTGGGTGGTTTAGAAGTTCAACACCAACATATGGGGAACCACTTGTGACGTATACACTGACTGCAAACCTTTAGTGTACGTGTTGAGTGGTAATGTATTGCATCAGGCATCTGCTTGGTTAGTGTGGTTACTATCTAAACTGCAACAGTATGATCTAGTGGTAAAGTAAGTACAAGGAGTAAAAAAACTGAAGGGCTGATTGCTGGTCATGAATGCCATTGCCATATTTTGTATTTGAGAGAACAGACCAGGAGACAGATTGCGTGGTGGCTATGGTAGATGCCATCTCAGCGTGTGATGGCTTTATTACGGAGAATGAGTGTTCTGCGGCCATGACCAGGGATGAAGTGTTGTTGCAAGCCCTTCATAAAAGCTGGTGGGCCTTCTGAGAATGGTCTGACAGGGTAACTCAGAAGTTTTGGGCAAGTAGCTATAGAGCTATCATGTGAAAGTGACATTTGTATGAGAGCGGGTGTTTTCATTCCACCCACCGAATTGGGAAACAAGATCATCAAAATTGCATATGAAGGCTGCGTAGGGGTTTCCACCACTTACAAAATGTTAAGGCATGCATACTGGTGGCTGAGGTTGGTCAAACAAGTTTCTACCTTTGTGAATAATTGTTTGCATTGTGTACTATCTGATAAACAATGAAGAACAGCTACCAAGCCTTTGTTTATTGTCCCACTTCCTGACAAGGCTAGAGAAAAACTAGCCTTAGCCTTTTCCGCGACATTTGATTTATTACCTGCGGACAAGAGGTATTTATTGCTTGCTATTGATTACTTTTCCAAATGGATTTATTATTCATTTGTGGAAGCTGCTGACCCTCATTCAGTGGTCTCATTTTTAGGAAAACATTATTACTGACAATGGGCTACATTTTGTATCTAAGGAGATCTCTGATTTTATATGCAAACACAACATTAAACACTCTCAGGTGGTTTTAGATAGACCGGCGTCTAATGGTCTGGTGGAAAAGGCCAACCGCATCTTGAAGTGGGGTATTCAGACTGTGGTAGCAGTGAATATTGATGTTTCCCTTTTCCTGCATGAAAATGTTTGGGCTTATCTCACTCCACCTCACTCCACAACAGGCGTGTCCCCATTCACTCTTCTCAGGGGTAGGGATGCTAGAACCAAATTTATACCAGCACTTTGGCAGGAGTTGCCAAATTGCCTAGCAAAAGTGTTGATTTTACAAACATGCAACATAGAATGATGGAGAAACAGTTGTTACTCAAGAATTGTTATGACAGTAGGAAACATGTGAAGGATGAACAAGTGCATATCCATAATTGAAAAACCACATAGAGTTACTAAAAGGGAATCAACATTTTCATTGCCTGTGAAAGTGCTCAAGCCTACCAAAGCTTCTTTGTTGTTGGAAGGAAAAGGGTAGTGGAACAGGGACAGTGTGGTTCCAATCTCCATTTCGCAGGCTAATATTTTCAGGCTGGTGTATTTGGGCAGGGTCAACACCCCTGAGTCAAGCACTACGTTATCCACTGATTTTATTAAGGATATGAAGGTTCGACCTGGTAAGAATGTTGCCTCCTGTGGCTATATTGTCAGCAATACTCAAGTGGGTAAAGTGTTGTACCCCACTACCCTAATGGTTGGGGATAACGTTGAGAAGGTTGTTATTACAACTTCTGATGTGCGGAGTGCTGATAGACATGAGGTTACTGTGCTGTGGGGGAATCAGCACAAGAAGAGTGCTGCACTCGCAATGCACTGAAAGTGAAACCACTTCGAAGAAGTTCGAAGATTTAATTATTTCAAAAACCTTTTATTCTTATTCATTTTTTATTGTATTTATGTTTAGACTTTTACATTTTTGGTGGGTGCAAATGTTTTGCACGTTTTTTATGCAAGGGTGATTATTGCTTCTTTTCATTGAGGGAGAGGGGTGATGTAACATGTCATGTTCTAATGCTTGTGTGTGTGAAGTCTGTTGTTAAGATTCATTGCAGTCGTTTCTGAAACCATGATCGCATCAGGTGCCGGCCAGGTTCTGGAGCATAGGCTCGGTATCGGTTGCCTGCTTTGCCTGGGATTGAGCAGTAGCTGAATTAGTCATGGGTCCATCTTTCAATAAAGGATTTATCATTCCAATTCTGTGTGGTTCCAGTGTCCTCTGAGATGTTGAAAAGTTTGTTAGCTATTACATCTTCGCCGTTCTACACCCTCCATTCCCATACTTCTCCCTGTCCCAGGTTCTCCATTCCTACACCCCTCCCACTTCATAGCTTTCCCAGTCACAACTCTACCTGCCCACTCCAGTGCCTGCTCGCATGCCTTGCAGCCTGCATCTTTTGTCAGCTCGTAACTTTCCAGAACAATACCTCTCTCAGGTGTGTCTTTTCAAACCCTAACTTTCCCCCGTTTGCACCTGTTCCTCTCCACACCTCTCCCGGCCCCTGTCTCTCCCAGGGAGCATCTCTGCCTCCCAGTCCCACTCCTCTGCTTGCTCGCATCACTCCCAGACGGCAAAGAGCCCGCACCTACATTGACATACTTCTGGTCACACCTCTCTCTGCCCGCATTAGTGCTTGCCCATACCTTTCCCTTGCCTTTTCCGGAGGCTTCGACATTGACAAAGTCAATCGGTCCGGCCTATGACTGAAAATGCAAGCAAGACCTATTAGCTTTGCTAATGCTTGCTTCACAGAGCTGGTGTGTCTAATTATGGTAAAAAAATTCTCATCAAAAATTGGAATATTCGTTCAGAAAAACATAAAATAGAGTGCTGGCTATTGTGCACATTATTATGCTTCGTTCATGTCAGTAACAGAACCAACTGTTGTATACAGGCCAACATTAATTCTAGATTAATTACTTCAAGTTTAACATTTTGTCATTGGGTTGTACTGAAATGAATCTGCTTTTGTACAGGTGGAGTGTGCAGTGTTGTTAAAAATGCACTCTAGTAATTAGCATTTTTATCTTGTAACAATTAGTTGGACTGGATTATTTCAGACATAAAAAGTGCTTAGCCTTGTTTTTGTTGAATGAACGTTCTGAGTTCAAAAGTAAGTATGGAGGGTATTTGATTGAGAGATTAAAGTAGCTCCTTTGGAGTTTGACAGGACAGAAGAACTCCCGTCGTGAACTATGCTTTCACCCCCACAAAGCTGCACATCCCCTGCTCTATTTAGATTTGGAGGAAGAGCTTGATTTAAACTGGCAAAGCCTCAACTGGCTCCACTGGCATAAACACTTAACCTATGGGCCCTTCCACCATAGGGCAATTAGGTCACAATCAATGGTACCCAGATCTAGCTCAGTTCACTCCATACATGGACGGGTGCAGCTTATCAAGGGGATCATTTGGACCCTTTGTAAATAGCTTTAATTGAAGCAGTAACACGGAGGCAGTTGTCACTCCTGCCAGGCAACCGCATTAAGTCGGTCAGCTTAATGCGGTTGCCTGGCAGGAGTAACAACTGCCTCCGCGCCTGAATCCCAGACCTGACAACCCTGCAGAAGTGAACGTGTAATTTGACCTCACTTCGGAACCCTGATCAGCGTGACTGGCCACACAAGAGATTCACATCGAAATTAACATGATGGGACCCCTACAACACTGACTTCCGCTTAACCAGGAATCACTCCAGTTTTCGTTAGGCTGCCAACCCCCCCCTCCACCTCCCACCATAGTCCTGATGAAGACCCGCCTTGATCACACAATATCACGCATATAGGGTTGAAACGTCAACGATACCTACTGGTCCAGCTCAAGGCCCTGCTTGCAAAAATACTGAAATGGAATAGAACAGCAGGGGGATTGTATTTATATTTCTGTTTACCCTGGCCTCTTCCAAACTTGTATATATCTTAATCACCTTTTACATATCACGCACTCAAACCTGTCACTGAGCACAACATGTCACTTCATCACAACTCACTTTGACTTTCACCTTGTTGGCAGCCGTGTATAAAATTACATTATATGTGGGTATGCATAAATGATGCAATTTATATAAAATATCCCAATACCTTGAAACCCTGAATCTTTGCTTTTACTGTGTGTTTCTTGATAATGTTTTCAAATTTAACCTGTGCAGAAAATAACTTGTTTCTAAATTGAATTATATTTATAAGAAATATTTTGGTTACACCCGAAAGAACCATTGTACTTTTTGCAAGACTATACTCAGGTTCTGAGGGACAGAGGGTTACCCCATTGTTTATTGAGTGCAAAATCCAGAGGGGCATATTTATAAAGCAGTTGCGTTGCCCTTCCATCATGCAATGGTGTGCAAGGGCGACGAAAGTACTAAGTAATATTTATTACGCCATGCAAGGCCACCTTGCGTGTTTCTGCGTGTTTTGACAATCTAGAAGAACGCTATGCAGTGTAAATCTCTGCGTTGGGACACTCTGCCCCAGAGAGTCGCTCCATGGGTGGCTTGTGGGTGTTCCCATGCATTCTGCTATGGATTTTGGCACATTCCAGATTTACCTAGTGCCAGCACTTTCAAATGAAGATGCCAAATACGTCTTTTGTCCTGATGACTACCCAACCAACTAAATCATTCTATTCACCCAGCTTATTGGGTCAAAACATCAACACTGTGCAATTTTCTGGACCGTTTTCATATGATTAATACACTGCAGACAAAAATGTCTTAAAACCTTGGCTGCAGCGCGAATTCTGCTACGGTGCTGGACATTCCATTCTTGGGCATCGTTCGGACTGCCCCCAGCCATCGTGCGCACACGCCCACCGTGACTCATGTACGCCCGGGGGCAGTCATGAGCACGGAAGAGGTTAATAGAGCTGTCTCTTGTGAATAGATCATACAGACAATATTAACTTAATTTTTTTTAAAGGACCACTGCATTTGACGTCTGCTACTTACTTGCACCGCGCCGTATTAATTACTTGAGCAAAAACAACAGGTGATGGACAGAATGCAGAACATTGTCATACATTCACCCCAGTACA
This sequence comes from Lissotriton vulgaris, assembly GCF_964263255.1. Taxonomy (NCBI): domain Eukaryota; kingdom Metazoa; phylum Chordata; class Amphibia; order Caudata; family Salamandridae; genus Lissotriton; species Lissotriton vulgaris. Next base: position 1,594,769,705 of record NC_141691.1, read on the forward strand.
GAGATCTGGGCCTAAATCCATTGTTTATTTGCTCACCATGCCATTCCAGTTTGAACCCAGCCATATGCAAATCAGTCTTGAACCTGTTCCCCATGGGAACAGTCCAGCCCGAACTGCCAAGACAGGTCCTCCCTGGACTGGAAACAAGCATCCAAGTGTAGGAGAGTAGGATCTGCAATCCTATGGTCACCCCAGATTTTTGCTTTTTGCTTCACTGGTTTACGACTTTCCCTGGCTGTGGGCCTGCTAATCAGACCCACAGCCTAGCATTTCTCTCTCTAAATTGACATCCATGTACATTAGGTGCATTTACCAATTGGTAGTGGGTCACTCTTGTAAGTCCTTGTACAGTGTACCATAGGTACCCAGGGCATAAGTGAACTCAAGGCCTACCAGGGGCTGCAGCATGTATTATGCCACCCCTGGCTGGCCATCCAAATCTGACACAACTGGCTGATCAATCAGCTGGGGCAAGGTGGTGTAATCACCCTTTGCTTTAGATGTAGTATACCTATATCTAAACCTAAAATGGACACATATACTCCTATAAGTCACTCCTATGGCAGGCCTTAACAATCCTGGAGGCAGAGTGCTTGGAATTATGTGAGATAGTGCTCTGGCATGAGCTGAGCCTGTCTACAGCTTTCGGAACCAAGTCCTTTAGCTGTTTCCATGATAACCCTATACCATATACTCTTAAGTGCATTATAACCTCACGGTTATTGCTAACTTTGGCATAGCATTATCAAAACATGTTGAGTAAGGTGTCATACGAATTGGAATACTACCCCCTCGCCAATTCTGGTGATGGGGGTAGCATTCCACCCTTCTAGAGGGACACGACATGTACCTAACTGTGAACCTCGGTTAAAGTTAACTCGAGCCTCAGCATCACAAAATGGATGCTGCCACCACAGACACAAGTCTGACCTCCTGCTTCTTGGAGTCCTTCCAGCGAGGGAGGCTTGGACAAAGGGTTTCCTGCCTTGGGAGGTGCTAGCACCACCCCAGACAGGATTTTGTGTATTGTGTAGGACAGGGCTGAAAGGAATGAGACATGCCTGGGGCACACAAGGTGTCCCTGTGCATACACCGGTCCAAACCAGTTCCTGGGGTTCTCCAGCCCCAGCTCTGGTGCAAGACTGGACAAAGGATAGGGGGTGTAACCACCCCCTTTCCTGGTCCCACCCATAGGAGGGACCTGGTCGTAGTACAGCCCCCTTTAGCAGGATAAAGGTAGGAGCAGGTCCCATTCCAAATCAGATTAATCCTGAACTGAAATTCTGCAAGAAGAAACTCTGAACTTCGACTTTCTACTAAGAAGACTGAAGAAATCTCCCTTGTGGGCAAGGAGTGTCCACCCTGCACAAGCAGGCACCATCAAGCGTCCAGCGGCTTCACTTTGTTGTCTTCCCTCGAGGATCCAGACTTCAGAGCCCAACGAGACCTGGATTCCCAGACCGCTCCGACCTCTACCTACATCTGCAGCACAGCTGAGATCCGTAGGTGCGATGAGACACGTGGGACCGGCCATCTTGGAGAAACTGCACTTCGCTTCCAGCACGACTTCTGAGGTATCCTCGACCAAGTGCTTTGGGGACTGAGAAGCCCCAGGCCCGAGCAGCTCCTGCACCGAAGACCAGCCCTCCAGTATCCACGAGATCTGCATGGGGCCCTTTTGCCTGTTTGCTGCTCAATGCGTTGTCTGGTCACTTGCCGGCTGGCTAGTGACCTCCTAGACGATGATCCACAACAACAACAATGCTGGTCTGGTTGCTCCAGACTGGCCCTTGCTTCCTTCCAAAAGAGAGGCACCCCGCACCCTCCTGGTCCGCACCAGACGTCTTTTCCACTCACCGCGTGGGCTGCCTTTGCCAAGGCCTGTTGACTCCAAATCCAGATCCGACACTGCCGACTGCGAGAGCCTGCGTGGGACAGCTCGTGCCTCCATCCTGGTTGTCAAAGACACCACCTGGTCCACGTGGCTGCAGAGTTAAGCGTCCACTCTTCACCTGTTCGCGATGACAGCCTCTGGTTCCTTCCTGGTTCCACTCCAGTCACTGGCTAGTGACTTTGAACATTGTCCCCTCTGCTTTCAGGTCTTCAGCATCTCTGATCCACCCTTGGATCACACCGGACATCTTCCTCCTGGTCGCCTGCAGCCTTTTTCCTTTCAGGCTCCATAGACTTCAACGCCGGGACGCGACACGACTTCGCACCTATGCACCCGCAGCCTGTGGGTGAGGTAACAAGAGCATCTCGGTGCTCAAGGGTAGATTGACTCTCCTAGTGTCCAGATCCACAGTCGTTTTAGTCCTAACTAGTCAGGATTGTCCGTACTTACCTTTTTCTTGAACTGTACTGTCCATAGACGTTGTTACGCAACTCGCGTGTGAGTTCACACTCTGCACACGCATTCCGCGGGCCTCCTATTACTTACCTAAAGTTAGGGTAGTGTAGTCCCAGCGATCCTACAGCCTCTGGACAGCTCCATTCCTTTAATCGACTTCCTTATACCATTTACTCAGTATATGGTTTGTTGCGTCCCTAGGACAACATTAGAACTTGTGTAACGTAACGTATTTTTCGTAAGAGTCTTGTCATGTGCTTAGCCCTCTGATCTCATAAAGAGTTCAGAGGTGTTTGTTAGTTTATAAATATCTTGTTTATTTTCATAACTACCTGTGTGGTGTCCTTTCATTTGGTATTCAAGGGGTTATATGTGGTAAAACAGCTGGCTTCACATGCCAAAAGAGTTTAGCCTAAGACTGCTTTGTCCATGCTACAATTAGGATAGCTGGTTTATAAGGTTGACTTACAACCAATCACCATAAGGGTTGTTTGGACTGATACAAGGTGATCACTAGAATTAGTGAGCATCATATATCAGGCCAACTTCTCACACCAAGGACCGGTTTCGGGCTTTCAGCCCTCATCAGCCTGGATAGCTTGATTCCAGTGGCATGGAGAGCATGGGACTCACGTCTGAGCATACCCGTCCCACTGGGGGTGACAAATGCAAAAACAACAGGTGATGGACAGAATGCAGAACATTATCATACATTCACCCCAGTACTGAGATTTGGGCCTAAATCCATAGCTTTTTTGCTCACCATGCCATTCCAGTTTGAACCCAGCCATATGCAAATTAATCTTGAACCTGTGCCCCATGGGAACAGTCCAGCCCGAACTGCCAAGCCAGGTCCTCCCTGGACTGGAAACAAACATCCAAGGACCGGTTTGGGGCTTTCAGCCCTCATCATACTGGATAGGTTGATTCCAGTGGCATGGAGAGCACGGGACTCACGTCTGAGCATACCCGTCCCACTCGGGGTGACAAATGCAAAAACAACAGGTGATGGACAGAATGCAGAACATTGTCATACATTCACCCCAGTACAGAGATCTGGGCCTAAATCCACCGTTTTTTTGCTCACCATGCCATTCCAATTTGAACCCAGCCATATGCAAATCAGTCTTGAACCTGTGCACCATGGGAACAGTCCAGCCCGAACTGCCAAGCCAGGTCCTCCATGGACTGGAAACAAGCATCCAAGGACCAGTTTCGGGCATTCAGCCCTCATCAGCCTGGATAGCTTGATTCCAGTGGCATGGAGAGCACGGGACTCACGTCTGAGCATACCCGTCCCACTCGGGGTGACAAATGCAAAAACAACAGGTGATGGACAGAATGCAGAACATTGTCATACATTCACCCCAGTACAGAGATCTAGGCCTAAATCCATCGTTTTTTTGCTCACCATGCCATTCCAGTTTGAACCCAGCCATATGCAAATCAGTCTTGAACCTGTGCCCCATGGGAACAGTCCAGCCCGAACTGCCAAGCCAGGTCCTGCCTGGACTGGAAACAAGTCTGCCTTCAGTGGCGCTCCACAGTGAGTTAGGGCATGGGTGATGTAATACGCACACACGGATTTGCTGGATGGTATTACTTTTTCCTACATGGTACAAAAGCCTCATTTATTAATCTGTTAAAAGAAACAATGCTAAATTGAGCTCATTTCCCTAATGTAATTATAGTAAACTATGTGAGGATTTTGAAACAGAAATGTAGAGCTCCACTTGCATTTTAGAGGTTTTTTTTGCTACAGATTAATGTTCCCATTAAATTTACACTGTCTAGCTGGGTAGCATAAATTAATGTAATTACTTTGTGGAATGATTATGTTTGATATTCTGTTTCTTGCACAATTCAAAGAAATCTTAGCAAACTAAATTACAGTTGAATTCAGAGAGAAATCCCTATAGTTATGTCTGGGGAAATCTTCAGGGTTGAAAGCGCAAGAAACTTATGTGGAAATAAAAAGATTTGCAAGCATATGGTATCACAAAAGCGCTTTAGGCTCCAAAAGGGATATGGAAAGTCCTGTACAGATGCCGAAACAAAATTATACAATAGTGTATTTGGCATATGTTTTGCATTTGACACTGAGACAAATGAGAAAGGCCATATTACTACAATGTAAATACTGAAGAAGATGCAAAAGCTCTACGGGCCTCATATAGAGAATATGCCAGAAAGTATATTCCACAGCAAACATGGAGGAGTAGCCTGTTTGCCAAAGTCCTGTTTCTCCCACTCTATTGCGAATTACGAATCAGGCGAAACATCACGTTTCTACTAATGGAGCCTACACTGTGCAGACAATATAACTTCCAATGTGACAGAAACATTTTCTTTTTCTTTTAGAAAAGTAAACTTCTGGTTTGGAAGCTTGTGTTTGCAAAGCAAACCCGCATTTACAATGTAATGGCCTCGGCTTTGTTGAAGTTAGCTATTGGCATTGCAAATGGCATTTTTTTCATTTTTTGTTTTTTTAAAACATAAATAAATGGTATTGTCATTTTCAATGGCAATAGGTGAGCATTAGAGAGTAGTAGAGAGTATTAGCGGACACAGAGCCACACACACAGAAAGCCACACACACACACAGAGTCACACACAGAGAGCCACACACACACACAGAGCCACACACACACACACACAGAGCCACACACACAGAGCCACACACATACACACACAGAGCCACACACACACACACACAGAGCCACACACACACACACAGAGCCACACACACACACACCGAGCCACACACACACACAGAGCCACACACACACACAGACAGAGCCACACACACACACACAGACAGAGCCACGCACACACAGACAGAGCCACGCACACACGGACAGAGCCAAGCACACACAGACAGAGCCACGCACACAGAGGCACAGAAAAACCGGGATGACAGGCAGGAAACAGAGGCACAGAAAAAATGGGACGACAAGCAGGGAACAGAGGCACAGAAAAACCGGGATGACAAGCAGGGAACAGAGGCACAGAAAAAACGAAAAACCGGGATGACAAGCAGGGAACAGAGGCACAGAAAAACCGGGATGAAAAACCGGGACGACAAGCAGGGAAGAGAGGCACAGAAAAACCGGGGGAACAGAGGCACAGAAAAACCGGGATGACAAGCAGGGAACAGAGGCACAGAAAAACCGGGATGACAAGCAGGGAAGAGAGGCACAGAAAAACCGGGATGACAAGCAGGGAACAGAGGCACAGAAAAACCGGGGGAACAGAGGCACATAAAAACCGGGGAACAGAGGCACAGAAAAACCGGGATGACAAGCAGGGAGCAGAGGCACAGAAAAACCGGGATGACAAGCAGAGATCAGAGGCACAGAAAAAGCGGGATGACAAGCAGGGAACAGAGGCACAGAAAAACCGGGATGACAAGCAGTGGCACTATTGTATGCGAGGGTGAACACCTGTACAGAGCAACACAGCAAAGTGAGTGGCCTCTAGGTGCTTACGAGCGGGGCAAATACAGTCCGGCCTATTTTTATGCTTACAACACTTTTAGTCTGTGCTGTGCGATCAGCTGTTTGCAGATCCTAGTGATCTGCTCAGGATCACACAATTCTGTCAAGAAGATAGGGCAGCTAGGATCATAACTCCGCTCTGATCAGTTTTAAAAGCACAAACTTAGCCACTAGCCTGTCCAGTACTGCTTCTCCGTTGATGCCATGGGGTAGTCGTTCGGGGTGGAAAACACATTCCTTCACTCCTGGCACTGGACGAGTCTCACAGCTGGTGATACACACTCGGAGGTAACGGCAGGAGGAGGGTGGCACCACCCAGCCGCCCACAGAGCACCGAGCCCTTTCTGATCCTCCCTGGGTACCGAGTGCAGTACCACGGGGCAGCATGCAAAGTGCAAATCCGCTAGAGCCACCGGGCACCCCCTGGCTGCAACCAGCACACTGGAAGCTGTCTGTGGGCGCCAGGAGCAGTCTAGAGCCGGCAGTGTCCTGGCCATGCCTGGGCACGCAGGCGGGGAGGGGGCAGGAGAGCTGCTGTCCAGAACCCGGCAAAGCTGCAGTATGGACTCTGGGGTTAATCATGCGGGGCTTAGGCTATTTAAATGCTTGTAATTTACCCCAAGTTCAGGAGTAAATGGCCCCGGTATCTCAAGGCCATGCTGGGCACGTACGGGCCAAGATTGTTACCAGGGGAGGGGGGAGAGACCCCGCGATCAGGTGAGTGTCCCCACAGGTCTCGCTATCAAATTTATACAATCCCCGGCGGCCCGGTCTCAGAATTGCTGCCTGGGCAAGCTCCGACCCGCAGCCCATTCCCCGCCCAATGCAGCACTGCGCTAAGTATTACCTGGGGGGATTGAGGCGGGTGCTGGTGCGAGGCTCCTCCGGTCTCTGGGTTAGGTGTCTTTGAGAGCTCTGCACGGGGGAACAGAAGGGCTCCTCCTGAGTCGAGCGCAACTCTTCTCTTCGGTGTGACGCTGACATCCTGCTGGGCAACTCGTTCATCACGGCTCGCGGGCAATTTGAATCTGGTTGTTTACTCGGGACCGGCGGTGGTGATTTCAGGGGCAATCTTAAAAATGCTTCACCCGAGCCAGCTGCGGTGACGGTGGTTTCCAGTGCAATTCTTACAAAATGTTTCACTCGCGCTAGTAGCCGTGACGGTGATTTTGGGGGCAATTCTTAAAAATGTTTCACCCGCGCCAGCAGGGCCTCTCAGCTGCCAGCATGCCGGTCTCCCAGAGGAGCGCTCCCCACCACCACGTTTCTCAGAGGCAAAGCAGAAATGCCTCGGATAAACGCGCCGCCATTTTGCGACTGGGGGGCATGTTTTTTGTTGAGTGACGGATGATGTCACTGCGAGAAAGAACGCAAAAAGCACGCCCCCGAATCGGAAAAAGATGGGGTTTGAACAGAGTGACACCCCTCTCTCCAATGGCTGGCCTCCGTTTAGGAAGCCAGCCAATGGAGAATAGGGGCGGGTTCAAGCCCCCGTACTAAGAAACATGATTACTCGGCTGTGCGGCACTGCTGCGCAGTGTACGCTAGGCTGAGACCTAAAAAGGTTTCAGTGTGGGCGCATTGAAGATGGCACCTACACAGAAAGTTACACTGCCTCCATTGCACGGAGATCTACACCTGGGAAGTGAAGACACCTAAATATGGTGGCTGCTGTCCCCCAGGGCAGCAGAGAACAACCCTCCAATGCCCTGATGGAATGAAGCCTAGCTTGCAAAGGGCTAAATAAGTCCCATAAACCCTGATTACGAATGGGTCGGTTATTTCCGACCCCTGCGTAAACCCCCATTTCCACAGGAGTCAGAATTATAAACTCAATGGTATTTAGATCATCAGTTTATTTCCAGGTGTGTTAAATATCTCAGCCTTCCCTAAATTTTGTTCGGTCAAACCTGCTGGAATTTAACAGGGAAAAGTGTACCTTATTTACCATATGAAGTAATCGGAAAGAAGCTGGAACTGTAGATAAGTAAGTTACTTTATTTAAGTTAAGATGTTAAGGAGTAAGTTATAATGACAACCCCATCAGGAGCAGCTGTCCTGCTGCTCAGCCCTCACCAAAGTGACATTCACAACACACTAACATTCCATTCATCCAACATTCTACATCTCATACATACAAGCTGAGCAGCAGGAAGATATAAGAAATAACATATCTCCCTTCGTTGGGAAATTTAAAAGAATCAAATAAAACATTGACAACATGTCAAGTACAATTGGTCAGTAGATTCAATAAATTTAAACACAGCACCAGTAAGATAAAATGTGCAATATAATCAATAAACGATAGGTACCCACATACCTCACTTCACAACCAATGACACAATAATCAAACTGACGAAAGAAGACACACCCTGTCCCTTTCCATACTGACACACGCGCACAACAGTCTGAACAAGCATCAAATGCATCACATTACTTCCTGAAATAAACAACAAACCTACATCCTACATCCATATGCCACAAATCATACCAGTTGGCCAGACCAGTACAACAAGCAACACACACAAGAACAAACCTTTACACCATATATATCAGGAAACAACGTGTACACCTCTTGACAAATTAACAAGCACTCACAAAACCCATTGATACCCCAAACAACACTAGACAATCCATACACTCTCAACACAACCATTACGTGCGAGGGACACTGCCAACGCAACCTTGACGTGCGAGGCAAAACACATTCCCAACACAACCCTGACGTGAGAGGGACACTACTGCCAACGCAACCATGACGTGCGAGGCAAAACACATTCCCAACACAACCCTGACGTGTGAGGGACATTACTGCCAATGCAACCATTACGTGCGAGGCAAAACACATTCCCAACACAACCCTGACGTGTGAGGGACACTACTGCCAATGCAACCATGACGTGCGAGGCAAAACACATTCCCAACACAACCCTGACGTGTGAGGGACACTACACCAACTACCAAACTACACTAATACTGAGTGACAATACTACAGTCATCTCATACCCCCCAACCAAAGACTAATAATGAGAGACTTAACCCTACTGCAGTCACCCCATACACAACACAAACCAATGAAAGGCCTACTACTCATACATAACACCTTAATAAACCTAAACCCTGTTGTGGTGAAGTCCTGAGACCTTTGTCCCTAACATGTACTTTTGACACCATTTTTGTGTTTTCCATTGCGTTTCAAGTTCTGGGACATTTTCCTTTTTCAGTCACTTCTGGGCTCACAGACCCACCACTATCTCCTGGACCTTTGACTTTTTTCAGACACTTCTGGGCTCACAGGCCCACTACTATACAGCTTCTTCTTTATTCACAGACTCGCTGCTGTTTCTGGGACCTTTGTGCAGATCCTGTAACTACTAGCTCTGAAACCAGATTCCAAAACTTGAGCCTATTTAACTCTTCAAAACGGTTTTCATCTGTGCACCTAGCCGTTTAAAAAATGTTTTCCATGAGCACTGTTGCAGTTGTGTTTATGTTGTCAACCCTCTTGTAATCCCGTTAGCAACACATGCTAAACTGAAAACGATGACAGTACCTGTTTCTCCACACAAACAGCAAGATTAGCGCTAAATGACATTTCAAAAACAGCCTTGGCAATATCTCGACGCAGATCGACGTAGAGCCGGCTGGTTCTCGGCCATAACAAGCACTAAATCAAGACGTGCCATGCCAGCATCAGACATGAAGTGCTGTTTCGTCACAGAGGCCACCGGTGAGGTAAACCTTCAGAAAAGAAAACAGTCTCGTCTCATGCTGATTTTAAAGGAAAACGGCAACCGTTATCCAAAACCACCGAAAGACAAAAGTACATATTTCCCTTTTATTTTCCTGTTGTTTTCCACTCCTGGTATCCTGCCAAAAATCACAGCGCGGTCTCGACACTTTCCCATCACATAGGCTCACATATACATGGTATTCTTGAACTTTCTTCACCGAGGCTCGTTTTTTGCCTCCGGACACCAACAAACCAGGCAGCAGCTGTTTTTCAAGTACTTCAGACTCCGAGGCTCGATTTTACATTGGAGCCACACAGCAGTTGGCAATTTACACGGAGGCTCGATTCTACCTTGCCCCCATTTCACATGAACATTAACTGCCAGATTAGGGTTAATTGTCAACAAATACTTTGCTCCGAGGCTCGAGTTAGTGCCCCCGAACCACCAACCAATTTCCAATCTGCTGCTAATAAGCGCCTTTGGTTAAAGCTCGATTTTACTTTTGCACCATATTAAAGCTTGTAAACACTTCACTGAGGCTCGATTTTATGCCCCCGAACAACAACCAAACCAAACCACAGCTGGTAGTACGCAAATGTATCGGCAAACTTGGGTTTCAGGGCGACCGATGACCGGGTCACTGATGGGGTTTAATTGCCAGACAGCATTCAGACACACTTTTAAATACTATTAAAAGTCAATTACCTCGAGATTTCACAGTTTCCGATTTTCTATACCTTTCAAATTTCCTTTCCCAACAAGCTTTGACTTCTCTTTTCTGTTTGAGTCAAGTCTCTGTTTTGTTTCAATTTTCCTTGAATTTGCACGTACGGGTTCTTCATCAAAACATCGCCAAATGAAGTAATTGGAAAGAAGCTGGAACTGTAGATAAGTAAGTTACTTTATTTAAGTTAAGATGTTAAGTAGTGAGTTATAATGACAACCCCATCAGGAGCAGCTGTCCTGCTGCTCAGCCCTCACTCAACTGACATTCACAACACACTAACATTCCATTCATCCAACATTCTACATCTCATAAATACAAGCTGAGCAGCAGGAAGATATAAGATATAACACCATACCATGCGCATTATGGTGAGATAAGCATCAAAATGTGCATGTTATTCCCCGAAGTTAGTAATAAACCTTATCAAACCTAACACTGTTGAGGGAGGAACATGGCAGCAGCAGGCTAGCTGCCGCGATACCCCGCTCTGGGCTCTCGCGGAGCATTTGGCTTTTCGTCTGCTGAGGGCTTTACTCATGTAACAGCGTGGTTAACTTGATTCGTATCTGCGGCTATTATTCTCTAGCCCCCTTACGTAAAACATCTACACTATTGAGCCGAAAACGACTCGCTTGATTCAGGAGCCGTTAGGTCTCTCTTCACCTTTCATGCCCGTGCTTGCTGGGGGCGTGTTTCACTCTGCTCTGGCGTCCGCACTCCCGGGCGCCACTCTCATACAGCCGGCGTGGTCTTTACGGCAGGCACGGATCTCCTCTTTTTCAGCGCCTTGGAAGTGGCACCGGGCCGGCCTGGAGCATCGTCGCGGGTGGCAAGCCCACTCCTTCTGCAGAGGTGTTCTTCCTGTGGTTGCTGGGGGTGAAGGTCGAGCAGCTGTGGCGGCGGAAGGCGGGTCGGTCAGTGTGAGCACTTTTGCATCGGTTCCCACTCCGCTGGAAGTAGCAGGAGACTCCGAGGCTTCTGATCATTTGGTGAATCAGGTGAAGGGGGGCCAGGGGGTGGAGGAGGCAGAGGTAGTGGCAGCGCCTGCTCAACCTTTCCAGGAGCCGCAAGGGACTGCGGCAGGGGACTCAAAGCAGAGTATCAGCATTGTAAAAAGCACATATTTTCTAAGAAGTCAAGACTCAGCTCCACCAGAGTCAACTGTAAAATCGACCCCAGTAGTTTCTAGAAAGGGTCATAAAGGAAAGAAAACCGCTAAGTCAGGGAGTATATACCATAACCGAAGGGGCAAGACAAAATTAGATAAATCTAACTTGTTTCTCGCATCAGCTCTGGAACCCACGCAGGTTACGCAGGTCACTGGGCAGGAGGACTGGGATAATACTGCAGGAGACCCCAAATTAGTTAATTCAATCAGTGCAGCATCCACTAAATCCAGAGGCATTAATTGTGATTCTAATAAAACACCTGTTAAGCCCTCTTCTTACCTCTCTGCAGAGGCGAAGCCTAAACGATCTAAGAAATCCAAGGCGGTAAAAACAGTCTTGGATTCGGGCTCCAAGATAACACTCTCTCTGCGATCTTACTTTAAGGCAGTACCCCAGGTTCTGAGTCTTGCACAGAGTACTTATTCCTCCACCAGAGCATCCTCAGAGACAATCTCTAGTTCAATAATAACTGCTGGTATCGTCTCAGTCTCCCTAAATATGGAAGGGGAGGCTTGCAATGTCAATCAAATGGATGAGAAGGGAAGAGGTCAACCTATGGAAAACACGCGGTCTGGCAATATACCAGAAAATGTCGATAATAATGGCAGTGATAGTGTGAACACTCCTTTAAATCTTGACAAGATTCCTGATGTCCCTTCCAGTAACACAGTATTGGAGGACTCTAGTCACTCTGGTAGATGCATTAATTTTGGAGAAAACGCAAGCCTGGCATCGGAAAATTTAGAGTCAGAGAGTCAACCTCAAATACTTGAGGTTTCTTTAATTCCAGATCAGAATACTCATCCTACAATTAGCTCAGACCCCTCCTCTTCTTCTCTTCTCGGCTCAGGTACACAACTGCCGCCAGATGCCACTGCTAGTGCCTCTACCTCACCTTTAGATCTTTCTTCAGTTCTAACAATGTTTTCCAACTTGACAGCTGACATTAAACGAGGTTTTGAGGAGGCATCTAAAATCCAGAGAGAGATTAGATCATACTGTGAATCTCTGGATAGCAAAATTGATGGGCTTTTTTCAAGAACGGGGGCCCTGGAAGAAACTACAGCGGTAATGTCCATAGAGCTAGATAATGCAAAAGAGGAAATAGTGAAACTTAGAAGGGAAGATACTCTACTGGCTGAAAGAATGGAGGTCCTGGAAAATAATGCCAGGCGCTGTAATATTCGCATCTTGAATGTCCCAGAAGCAAATGAAGGTTCCAACATTAAGGATTATATTATCCAACTCCTAATAAAATCTCTAAATTTAAAATATACAGAGGCGGAGCTCAATGTAGACATTCAACAGATCCACAGGGACCCCTTCAGGCGTAATCCGCAGCGTGTAAAGCCTCGTAAGATTTTAGTGAACTTTCACACGTTTCAACTGAAGGATCACATTCTAAATTTGGCCTTAAAACAAAAATCTCTGACTGGTGATGGCTTTTCCTTTCAAGTGCGTTCTGACTTGTCAAGGACGACCCTTGACAGACAGTGGGAACTGGGTCGTAGAATGGAGGCATTCAGAAATTTGGGAGCATCAGTCCAGCTGAGTTTTCCCGCAGCATTGAAGATTATGCTTAATAATAAAATGTTCAATATACGCACAGTCCAAGCTGCAGATGAACTTCTGTTAAGTATAGGCACCTCTAAACACTGATGGTAGTGTAGTCTCAAGTCGAGAAGTTTATGGTTTATCCTTGTATGGTTGCCTATAGAGTCTATTAAAGAATAAATATACAACAACGACAAAAAAAAAAAAAAACTTAGCCCAGCGTAAACTTTTTCTAATAGAAGACAAAAATAATAGAAAATAATTTAACTTAAAAAAAAATAATAATAATAATTTAAAAATGAAGGAATAGAAAATAAGAATGGCACTTTGAAAGCACTTTAAATTCACATAAATCACTGCTAGAAAAAATAGATAAATAAATAAATAAATAAATAAAAAAATTAATACATAACAAATAGTAAACCACAAAGAGCACGAATACACGAATACTACCTCAATAACCCTTTACAGAGATACCAGTAAATACTACTTAACCAATTCGGAACTTGACCATAAAGGGCTCGACTTAAAAATAGACATTCTTAGCCCTCCAATACTCTAGTCATTAATGCCTCGCTTGAGCCTGGACAGAGTATCAGGGGTATCACAAACCGGACTTGTTCCGGTTGGTTAATTGGGGGTTCCTCAGGGGGGGGGAGGGTGGTTTTCACGGGGGGAAGGGTAAGGGAGACAAAAAATAAAATCTTTCTCATCTCTAAAATGGCGGTCGATAGCTATACAAATGAACAATGGACGAATTTTGCTTTGTTTAGTAGTACTGAGGGGTGTGAGTTGACGGGACTCTATTTCACTATTATTAGATATGTCAGCTATGACTACCATTAAGATTCTCTCCTGGAATGTTAATGGCCTGCGCACCAAACCTAGATCTAACACAATTTTACAATATATCCGTGATTTCGATGCGCAGGTCATTATTCTCCAGGAGACACACTTGGTTGAAGCTGAGATATCGGACTTGCTTAAAAAGAACAGATGGGTAGATTTATCAGTTACTACCTCTCAAACAGTTAACACTAGAGGGGTCGCCATTTTCTTTAAAAAAAACATCAAAACAAGACTTTTGAAGCAGAAGGTTGATCCTTTTGGTAGGTGGGCAATAGCATCGGTCATGATTGAGGGAACATATCTCACGTTGGTTGGGTATTATGGGCCTAACCGCGATGACCCATCTGCCCTGGCTACGATGTTCTCCGAGCTTTTACATTTTCAAGAACTTATGATAATAGCGGGGGATTTTAACATTGTACTCAATCCGCTGTTGGATAAGTCTCCTTCTGGTCGACAACTCCCTCACTCTAAATCCAGAGATCTTCTAACTAAATATATGTATCAATATGGATTTATTGACATTTGGAGGGCAAGGTCGGGCCGTAAAACTGGCTTCTCCTTCAGAAACTACAAGTACCGCCATAGATCTAGGATCGATTTTATCTTGATAAACAAAAGTTTGGATAAATCGATTAGGAATGTAACTTATTTACCATCTCACCTATCGGATCACTCAGCAATACTCCTAGACCTCGAGTTGCAGTCCCAACCCCCGACCAGGTCTTGGTCAATCGATAGATCTTTGCTTACATCCCCTGAAGATTTGGAGTATGTTAAGTTGGAGACGCAAGAATTTCTTAAAATTAATATTGGTTCTGCATGCTCCAGTATAGTTTGGGATGCTTTTAAGTGCTATTTGAGAGGCGTTATTAAGAATAAAACTTTGTTTCGTAAGAAACAGTATATCCAGGCAGTTGCATTGATAGAGGCCAATATATCAACAGCCCAATCAGAATTAGATAATCTCAACAATCCCCCAGAACATGTTATACATGCTAAACAGGAGGAACTGATTAAGCTTAAAGGGCTACTGGCTTCTGAATTAAACCAACGTATCCTGCAAAGGTGGGAAGCCAGTAAACTAGCCAATTTCGAATTTGGTGAAGGGGCGGGCAAACTATTAGCCTGGAAGTCTAGAACAGACCAGACACGAAACAACATTGATTCTATAACTACTGGCTCCGGTACAGTATCTTCGGACCCAGAAATAAGGTCAGCCTTCAAAGACTTTTTCCAGGCTATTTATCGAGAGGACAATAACATCACTCCTATTGATGTAGGAAATTGGCTGAATAAAATTTCACTACCAGTACTATCTACAGAACAAGCTGCCCTATTAGATCACCCTATAACGGTTGAAGAGGTATCAGCTGCCATACTAAACAGTAAATCTGGAAAGGCGGCGGGCCCGGATGGCCTACCGGCAGAGATATATAAACATATAGCAGCAGATATCGCTCCCTTCCTCACCAAGTTATTCAATCAAATTTTGGAAGATGGCGATTTACCCCCTACATCATGGAACAAAGCTTCTATTACGCTTATTCTGAAACCAGGGAAGGCATCCACCGCCTGCAGCTCTTATCGCCCAATTTCAGTTCTTAACGCTGACTATAAGATCTTCGCGTCTTTACTAGCCAAGAGATTAGGGCAGGTAGCCCCCGCAGTGCTACATTCTAACCAAAAGGGCTTTGTTAAAGGTCGCCAACTCCATGAGCTGATATATGGCTTAATAGGAGCGATTGATATGGCAACCAGTTCATCGCAACCCTTGGCTATTCTCACCTTGGACGCAGCCAAGGCCTTTGACAGGGTCAATTGGGTATACTTGTCGGGGGCCTTGGAAAAATTCAGCGTTGGCAGGGCCTTTCGCAGAGCGGTTGAATTACTGTACCATAGCCCATCGGCCTCAGTCTTGGTTAATGGCGGACTGTCGGAACCATTTACCATCACAAGGGGCACTCGGCAGGGTTGCCCGCTTTCCCCTCTACTTTTCGATATCTATATAGAGCCATTTGCTCAAATAATTCGTGATGATATTAACATTGTTCCATTTAAGTATAGAGATTGGGAAAAAAAAGTATCTTTTTATGCTGATGATCTTATGATCATAACCTCTGATATCAGCACAGCGTTCCCGACAGTCATAAACTTAGCTCAACAATTTGGTAACATCTCTGGCTATGAAGTTAACGCCACAAAGACTGAGGTTATGGCATGGAACAGCATAATACCGAGACTCCCAGTACAACCTTGTGACAGCATGAGATATCTAGGCATAAAAATTGTAAAAGACATTAATCTGATCGCCCATTCAAATTTTACTATGGTGGCTAAAGAATGTAGGAAACTAATGAGTTCTTGGAGACATCTTCCATTAACGCTCCTAGGTCGTTCAAACTTAGTTAAGATGTCTATCCTACCTAGGCTAACCTTTATCTTTAACAGCTTACCACTCTACTTTGATAAGAAACTGATAGCTAAGATGCAGAGCGACATTACCTCATTTGTATGGAGGAACAAGACTGCTAGAATCTCTTGGAATAAATTAAGACGTCGTAGGGAGAAGGGTGGACTAGCCGGCCCAGACATTCAGATTTATGCTTGGGCCTTTCAGCTGACACATGCCCGAATGCTACTTAAAACTCCATCAGACCAGGGTATCGGGTTAATGTTTTCAACATTATTACAATGCGAAGGTCTAA
The DNA here is from genome assembly GCF_964263255.1 of Lissotriton vulgaris. Taxonomy (NCBI): domain Eukaryota; kingdom Metazoa; phylum Chordata; class Amphibia; order Caudata; family Salamandridae; genus Lissotriton; species Lissotriton vulgaris. Next base: position 1,594,786,293 of record NC_141691.1, read on the forward strand.
GTCAGTTGGGGTTTCTATTTAAGTTTGGAGACCCCAAATTCTTTAGGAAAATCAAGCTGAAGGTACTGCAGGGCCTAGCAAGAACCTGGTATAACCTTAGAACTACAACCAAAATAGGTTACTACTCTAACGGTGCTCCTATATGGGACCTTCCTGCTCCGCCGGGCTGGACTAAGGATGCACTGATAAGCCCACTAAAAGATGCAGGAATTTCAACATGGGGAGACTTTTTTTTTGAAGGGGAAATGCTTTCCTGGGAACATCTAGTGAGTCAGGTAGGCCCCAATCTCTCCAGACTTAAATTCTTGCAAATCTCAAGTTGGGCGCAAGCACAAAAATTGGGTTCCACACGCCTTCAACAACGACCTTTGGGAGGAAGTAGCCAACTAGAATCATGCTTACTTGACAACACACCAAAGTCTAAGGAGGTTTCCCACTTTTACAACTTAATCCTAGAGGAGATAGACGGAACATTTCACCTTCCGGTCCAGCTGTGGGGCTCTTTATTGCCTGCAGCAAATGTGAATGAACTTTGGCTAACATCTTGCAACGTTCTTTGGGATATTGTTAAACCTGCCTGGCTACGCAGAAACCATCTTTTTACCCTTCATAGGGATTATTATTCTCCCCAGAGGTTGTCCAAATTTTCAACAGGTTCACCAGTGGCTTGTCCCCGATGCGGCCAAGTCGCAGCCTCAGATGCTCATATGTTTTACGACTGCCCACTTTCAACATCTTTCTGGCAATCAATAGGCAATACATTAACATCATCAATAGGTTCTACTGTGAATATAGATCTTAGCCTGGTAATTTTTGGAGTAATGGACAAAAAACGTAGTACTAATAACAACCTCTTGTTCTACTCAATGCTGGCGGCCCGACGTGAGATCTGTAGGCGCTGGAAAGAGGTCTCTCCACCGACGTTGTGGGACTGGAGTTCTTCGATGCTTCATATATCAAAATTAGACCTTTCTAGGGCTGGAAAACCCGACAAAAGAGCTTTTTGGTTGAAACTTGACTGGTCCCAATAAAAAGAGTGTTTTTTTTTTTTTCCCCCAGTTCCAATGATTATGAAGCCATGACACACTCTCTCTGCTCTATCACCTACGTCCTTGTTTCCTTAAGGTCAATTGGTGGTTACGGCAATGGTGGAATCTGGCTAATGGCATACACTACCGAAATAGTACACAAGGGTTCGTGATTATTAGTGAAAGTGACATGACTGTAGGGTCCGGGAGCCTCCTCACTACGATCGACCCTCTACCAGTCCTGCACTGAGACAGTATGTCTTTTTCTCAAATCACATTTTTTCCCAGTCCACGGTACTATTGGGCCAGCCATGGTTGAGATGAGGAGCAAAAATAAATAAATAAATAAATAAACCTTATCAAACCTGTGGTTTTGATACTTATCTAGTGTGATAAATAGCATGTGGATTACAACATACTCAGAATCATGGCCTTAGTCTTTTAACGTTTGCTTAAAATCATTTTTGTTTTACGATTATTGAAATTATTACAAGATTTGAATTATTGCTGAGGATTTAAAAAATGCTGCATAACATTGATGGCAAAGATTACTCTAATGATGGTCATTCTGTGTAATTCACTCTTTGTTGTCTGCAGGTAAAAAAGAATTACAACTGCGTTAATGCACATCACACAACCATATATTTTGATATGATCCAGCTTGACACATCCCTGTTCTGCCATCCTGGTTGCTTTGCAGCAGCACAGATCTACAATGGTGTTTTCACATTTACACAGAGGATAAATTTGAGGGGTGCAGATCATGTGGTTGGAAACAGTGATGACTCATATGAGTTGCATGGGGATACCCAAAGAGAGTACAGATCCCCACTTTTGTTATCTACTGTTTTTCTATTTAGCACGCATAAACTTTTCTGACATAAGATATATTGCTTTAAAGAAAACAGATATATTGGAATTCTGCAATCAAGGGGCCAAATTCCCAAAGTTAAACATATACTTTTGCATTAGTTTACTGTTTCTTTTGGTATTCACAAATTCCGATTTAGTAGTAATTTTATGGCTGCGAAGACTCCGCAGTCGAGGCAGAGAACTTCACACATAAAAAAATAGGACGGGCCTATCTTTTTTATGTGTGCAGTTCTCTACAGTCATAAAGTAACTACTAAATTAGAGTTTGTGAATAACATAACAGTGTAAGTTTACGTTTGTGAATCAGACCCCATCTATCTGTCAGGGCATGCCAGGGCATGATACCCAATTAGCATGGTTGATATAGTTTCCTTTACAGAAGTGTGTTTACTGAACCTACGACTGGAGCCTCTATAATAATTCCTACTTTACTCTTCAAACAATATTTTATCAGCCTTTTATTTTTCAGCTGCTGGCTCAGCCATCTTGTGTAGAAAGGTTCTGGGCCGGGGCAATGGGAAGGAAGATAAGGACTGGCACTTCTAAGTGTGGATGTGTGTTTGGCAGGCCATCTTAGGCTGGTCAATCACACATGTGCACTTAGGTTTCTACAACCCAGCTGTATTCCACAGCTTGGTTGGAGAATCAGCACAGTGCTTGAGCGAGCGTTAAACAAACCCACTCAGGCCAATCCCCGTGCTGCTCTCATGGCCTGAGAAAAGCACAGGCATTGCACAGGGAGTCTCTGATGCTGTCCCAGTGTCTGCGGGGGCCGGGAAGAAAAAGAAGACCGAGGTGCGAGGCGGCCGTCAGCTTAAGGTAAGTCTCCTTTTTAGGTCTCGGCCTTCGCAGCGCGCATGTGCTGCAAAGGCAAATGACCTTTTGCCGTCACTTTGGCTTTTCAGCCAAGCACAGGCACGCGTTCCAAATGGCAACGCGTGCACATCAGGAGATTCACTTGCGGGAGCACGCGGCCCATCTGGTCGCAATTATCGCTCCGCGAGTGAATCGCGCCCACTCCACTCCTCTCCCCCCCCGCCGTGCGAGGTGCTCGTGTTTGTTGCTGTTCCTAATGAGGCGGAACCTTTGCCCAGATAGCGTTAATATATGTAAAGTTTTGCATTGACCAAAGTGCTGCTCTGAGGGTACCGCAGAAAAACTAAGAATATCACGGATGGAGGGGAGATGCCCAAATCCAGCCCCAACATTAGGGACTCAGTGAGAAACATGTGGGCTGAAAGGGAGTCATTTTCCACTTTCAGTTTGACTTTGTGAATAAAATGCCTTTCTATTATGTACCAAACAATGTTTTTCCCCTACTAATTCTGACTATACCACTGTCGGCTGCAGAGAGGGCTGTGCTATTTCGAAAGCCCGTTCTTTGCGGAGCATTGGCATTTTGTTTCCTTTTGCTTTAAACAAACGGTTTATAAGGCAGGCTCTGTGAGACGTGTCTTTATTGCGACAAAAACATGTCAGGGGGAAGTAAAACAAACTGTTCGGATTTTGAGATCCTGGATTTCTGCTGGAAGTCCATTGACGTCCCCTGGGGGTGGAACAATCCGTTACCACAGTGAAGGCTTTTGCAACCTGTAGGTTTTATTGCACATTGTTGTAAAGCTCAGTTTTAGTTTAACTTAATAAGGACAGCTAAGAGGAGGGCAGTCAATTAGATGGAAGCCGGACACAGACAACAGATGTTGCCCAGCAGTTGTGCCAGCTCGATGCGTCACTCGTTTTACAGACATCAGAAGGATGATGGGCACTCCTCCTCCATTCTATATATAGTTAAAGATAGCTGTGTCATTGTTGAATGAAAGATTGACGGTATTACAGTTTTACCAGGCCCAGCTAGTATAGCCCCCCCCCCCCCCTTGCCCTGCATATTGTGAAACCATATGCTGTAAAAAACACCCAGTAGTTTTTTTCTCTACTGTTGTCGAGGGGATGTTGGCTAACGGTCAGAGCTGCCGACTTTGGAGCTGGGTATTCAGGTTTCATCCTCGGCATCGGCTCAACATCTGTGATTTGGGGCAAATCACTTAAATTCCCAGTGCCTACCAAAAATGAATGTGTGCTTGTGTAACGTTACTGGTGCTCACATAAAGCACTCCAGTACCTTCGGGTCGAGTTTGCGCTATATAAATCTAAAAAAAAACTTTGCTGTTTAATTCCCACTGCAGAAGAAGAGGGACTGTCCTTACAATTTTCCGGGGTTCTCATCTCTCTAAACATCGAGGGATACTGATGGGATCACACAGGCGTTGATGGACTCGTGAAACGTCAGCCTTTGACTCTTGTGAACACAAGCCCCTTGCACCACTTTTGCGTCACTTTTAAAAAGTGGCGCAATAGTGGCGCAAGGGCCTTGTAAATCTGTCCCGGAGTACACCAGACGGGCGTCCAGTTGACCCGGAAGGATTTCCACAATATATTCATTATCGGATAATTGTACATTAACAATATGGCCAAAATACGACAGGATAGTCTGGTTTTTTTTTTTCTAAAACATTAGGACGCCTTAAGTTTCCATCCCGTTTCATAGAAGGTTTAAGACCCCTAAATCAAAAGGTGACGCAGAATTAGTTCTGGAGGGAGCATCTGAAGCCACCATAAATATTAGTAGGGGAACTCGACAGGGTGCCCTTTTTCCAGTTGATGTATTTTTTTATATTGAACCACTGTCTCGTCTTATTAGCAGTGCGGAGATTATGATAGCCAGTACAAAGATAATGTCAGCGATTACAATGTTATTATATGTGGATGGCGATGCCTCATATTTGGATCATGTATCTGAAAGCATAGCTAAAACATTTGAAGTTACAGCTGAATTTTCAAAAAATTCGAGGACAGAATTAATAAAACTATAATAAAGTAAGACTAGACGACGAATGTCAGTCAGTGGTGATGTTTAAATCCATGTGATACTTAAGAATAAAGCTAAAACGACACGTTGCTTCGATCCATACGTTTAACTATGCAACACTAATAATTATATTAGATCCAGCTTCGATGATCATAAACTAAGAAGAAAGAACAAGCATTGGCATAGCCAATAGGTCTCGACTCTGGGACCTTATAAGTGGTTAGTCATACAGCACATTGTCCTGGGTGGGCTCAGACAATTCCAGCATGGAAAGTTGTGCTGAAAAGCCAGCTGGCAGGATGGCACGAAAGAAGCGGGCAAGGGCAGTCAGATGGGCATTGCTGTTGAGCTCCAAGCTCCTTGAGGTGCTACAAATCTAGGAAGCCACAATAAAGCTACCAGTCACACTCACAGCCCCCCATCCCCAGTCACAAGTTCCAACAATGCTAAATGATAAAAGGAGTGTGGGGCTGGGCAGTGATAGAAAGGAAGGGTGCTGCTTTGGCATTTTCATGATAACTAATGTTGAAGTGGGGACAACACATCTAACATTTCTAGGGCCCTAAAAATCCCACAACAAATATTTCAGACACTAAATAAAATCCATTACATGTGATGCCTAGAGGGAGGTCTTTCCGGGGCAGTAACAATCACAACACCCTCCGATCATGAAAGGCAGAAAGTGGGTGACACTTTGGAATCTGTTGTTTAAGGACAGCCCCTCACTGAAGCAAGTAAGAGCTTTTCCCTGCATGTGAACACAAGCGCGTCAACAGTGAATACAGCTTGAGAATAAGAAATACAATAAAAAAAGCCATTTACTAAGGTCAAATTGAACACAAAGACCGAGGCTACATTAAACTTGTAGATAACAGAGTCTCTATAGATAATAAACGAGGCCTGAGGCGCTGCTGGGCCCTATTGTCTTTCAAATCTTCGATATACTAATGCGACTGATGACGCTGGGATTCCCACCTTGATTTTTACCTAACCACACACAACCAGACACGCAACCACACACACACAACCACACACACAACCAAACACACACAACCACACCTGCAGTGCACACTTTCACCAGGCACAGAGACCATCAGTCGTAGGTGCACACTTTAACCGGGCACAAACACCACCAGCCGTCAGTGCACGCTTCCACCAGGCACACACCACCAGACGTCAGTGCATGCTTTCACCAGGCACACACACACCACCAGCCGTCACTGCACACTTTCACCAGGCACACACACCACCAGCCGTCAGTGCACGCTTCCACCAGGCACACACACCACCAGCCGACAGTGCACACTTCCACCAGGCACACACACCACCAGCCATCAGTGCACAGTTTCTACAGGCACACACACCACCAGCCATCAGTGCACACATCAATTGTTAACGCATCCACAATCAACTGTTGTAGCAATCGCAGAATGGCGCACTTTACTTAAACATATTCATCTAAAGCGCAGCATGCCACCATTGCTACAAAAATAAATACACATTTCTTTGGCCTACAATTTATAGACTTTTGTTACAATTGGTGTTGCAATATTTAGCAATGCCAAATAAGTTTGAGCAAATGCTCAAACTTAATTAATGCGAGACCTATTGCATTGCAAATGCTTGTTAAAAATTATTATTAAACCTCCCCTCAGCGCTCCCCGTCCCATCCTCCCCCCAATCCCCCTTACCCGTCTCACCACTTTTTGTTTGTGGCAGCTGCCAGTCCGTTGTCATGTGTCTTGTTACTTGTTACAAAATAGATAAAGTATAGCTAGCTGCAAAGGCTTGGAAATCAGTGTATTTCTTTAGTGCATTTTGAAGCTAGAAGAGGAGAAGAGGGTGCATGTTTCAGAAGAGTTTTGTCTGTACTTTGATAGCAGGTGCCCAGATAGAGATCTTTAGCCAGGAAACTGTTTCCCCAGCAAACTTCCTGAAACAATGCTAATGTTACAGGAGCAGATTGAGGGCTTTGTAGGGCATTTCTGCAGTCACAGTGGAATGTTATTTCGAATATCAGGTTCACCACAAACTGACTTTAAACGCAAGAAACATGGAGGTTCAAGATTTTCCTTTCTTGCCCCTTCTTTTTGGAATTCTCTTCCTCTGAATATCAGAGTTGCTTCTCCCTATGCACGTTTTAGATCTCTTCTTAAAACCTATTTGTTCTGTAATGCCTTCTGCTAATATCCATGTGCTGCTAATGGTTTCCCCCTGTTTGCTCGAGCGCCAAGAAACCGCTGGGTGTTAGCTGCGCTTTAAAAGTAATTTTTACATTACATTACATTGACTATTAAACTATAAAATGTCCATGCGCATGAAACTCAAGCAGATGTCTGTTTAAATCTGGACATTATCTTTGACCCCCGAGTCTCCCTCTAAACAGGATAAACGCTGTGTTTTCATCAGACACCTTCACACTTGGACGCCAAAGGAGGGTCTACAGTTTTCTGCCTGAACTTGAACTGCTGAGAGCCCAAGAAGCCTGTTTTGGCAAAATATGATTATTGCAATTTTCCGATAAACCAATACCATTCCAATGGATAGGGTCTGTGGAATACACTCTCAATGGGAGTGAGGGGCCAGTCTACTACTAACGTAAGTAGACCTTGTGCCGACACAGACTGCAGGGAATCTTGGAAGAATTAAGGGCATGATTTAGAGTCTGGCATTCGAGTTGCTCTGTCACAAACATGACAGATATCCGGTGGACCTTATTACAAGTGCACTAGTTGTAATGCACTTGTAATAAGGTAGTTGGGCTATCCGCCTGCTTATGACGAAGTTCCCATCCTCCAAACTTTAAATAAGGCTCTTAGTCTGATACGCTACTGGTTGTATGCCAGAATATCATACATAGAATAAAGGCCTTACATAAATATCCAGTCCTGAATGCAAACATGTTGACCAATTGGATGTAGATGTTCTATTAACTCCAATGGGGCATATTTTGTAGATAGTATTTAGGATGCAAGATTTATCAGGCACTATGCAGGCAATGATCTTAGGGTACCATAGCAATCAAAGAGAACAGGAAGCAAGGACTTTTGTGAATCTCGATTGCCAGTCTTTGAAAACAGAAGACCAGTGTGTAGAACAGGGCAGTTTTACAATATGGTGTGCAAGATGGTGTTGTAATTTACAACCTGTTTTTTTTATAAGGAATTACACTGCATTTCCCGTTCCAAAATGGCCACCGCCGTTCAAGTCAGAATAGGCTCTCTAGTCTCCTCCTCAGTGTCGCTGCCTCTAATCCAACATGGCGCGCCACAACCTCGAGGATTTAACCTGAACCCCCGTGTTTCCGCCTTGTCCCTGCCATCGAGCACAACCTGGAATTTGTGACCATCGCGTCAACTGCCTAAAGAGACTCATCGGAGGTAAGCCCTCTTCCACACTCTTGCAACCGCCAGGATCTGGGCTTTGGCATCACTTAACCCCCTTCGTGCTTATTTCCCCTTAGCTCTGCTAGGAACCCCACCGTGGGTCGAAGCGCTAATTCGCCGATTCTTGGGCTAATCCTTACCCTGGACAAGCACACCCCCCCAAACTGAATCTGCTTTCATCCCTATAAGCAGGTAACTATCGTTCTTTCCCGGGGCATTCTCAACAGTTGTTGGTTCTAGTCTGCCCATCCATAGTGTCATTATTTTACTCCTCAGGCACTATTAACAGCACCCGACTCCGAGACCTTGAATACGTGGCTATTGAGACTGCGCCACTTTAAGGTTTGTTATGAGTCCCCACCACGTTCTTCGCCCGCGTTACTTTGCACCAGCCACCAGGCTGTTTTTGTCATGGCACCTACTTGCGATGCATCACTGCGCCGGTTTATACTCCTTACATGACCACAGTAATGTCGCCAAACCATCACCCCACACTCCCCTACGCCTGTCCATAACCGCAGCACCATCGGACTTTTCACAATATTTTCTGAATCGAATATTTATCGATGTTAATGTTTTTGCCGAATTAATCTGCTGGTCACACTCACTACCGGTTCAGACCGCCCTGACTTCCATCGTCTCTCCTTGAGCCATTCATTATAGTAGAGACGGAAGCGCCGGTATGTAACCTTGCAGCACTAGTAATTATCAGGGTCAATCACGGACCATTGTACATAGTAATGAAAATGCCTAGTGTATAGGTTTGGACTGTTATCGAGCACTTATTCACAATTGTACTCACTGGCACCTTGGCTCATTGACCGCCCTGACTTCCATCGTCTCTCTCTCTGTGTTTTCCAACCTAGTAGAGACGGAAGCGCCGGTCTTTCCCCGCTTTTGAGTAGTAATGTCGTCACTTTGTGTACAAACCTTGGCTGCATGGATGTAAATATCAGGTTGCTCACCATATGCTGCATGTCAAGTTGTTACCTGTATCACAATTGATTCACCTGAATCATTATTTTCCCTTTCTCCCTTTATCTTAACAGGCGTTATTATTATTCATACAACCAGGCAATTATCATTGGTCCTGATGATGATACCGCTAGTATAGGGGAATGGGATCGAAACGTCGACTTTTCACATACAGTGTCGCAATTGTACCATTGTGTTAATATATTGCTGTCACTGACGTCTTGAGCTTGCAGTACTATGTATTAAGACGCAAGCCACGTTCTGCTCCAAAAAGTTATTGCCTGAAAATCTACTTTGTTTTCTACCTTTCCCTTCAATGTTTTCTTTCCCTCATACTGGGTACAGGACTCTGCCCTCTTTATTTGTGTGTGTTTTAATTTAAAAAATGTCTTCTACATTGATCAAATAAATATTCCATGTCCGGCTGGATATTGGAATTGAACTTATAGCACTTATTGTGGTCTATAATTGAATCTGTTTCAATAACTTTTTCTAAGCTTAGGACCACTGTTCCTTATAAAAATTAGTTACCCGCGGTCTGAAGCGATCCTATCGGGTCCCCTTGTTTTGTTTAATGTAATTTACAACCTGTCCCGTTAACAAATTGAGCCTAAAATTGCAATAACGGGGAGGGGAAAATTGTTGAAGCTCTGGTTTAGATATAAAACGTTGAGGGCTCATCCACGGTGCATTACTTGCATTACCGCCATATTTAAAAGTTGAGAGTGATTTCACGCCAATTCACAATTCAATGGGTGGTAAAAACAAGTTTTTGGAAGAGCTTATGTTTAGCTATGTCTATAAAATATCAACTTTTGATCCCAGAAAGAAATCGCTTTCCCACCTAATGTTTTTGAGATTCTAGATTAATAAGGATCTGTAAAACCTTTCCAGGAGTCTAAATAACTTAGTCAATGCCAAAGGAAGTAGGAGTGTGAGAGATGCACCTCTATAAGCTAAATGTACACACATTTCAAATGTTATCAGCAACAAAGATATAAAAGTAAGACACATTCATTTTACTTTACGTGCTGCATCGAAAGTTACACCACTTCCTCTGTTTCAAATATGTGCTATTGTGATTTCACATTGACACTGTTAAAGGCCCAAAATTACTGCTTTTTGTGAGGCAAAAGTTAAGGCAGATACAATATTGCTAAATGATGCTATTCATTTTACAGACTAATGCCTATTTTAAGTTTTGCGTTAATTGTAAATATTTGTATGTGTAGAACCCAAATTCCACACCCCACTGTTTATGTGTAATATGAATGGCTCATTTGGAATATGAGCAGCACTTACACTTTTCACAAACTCTATGACTTCAGCAAGGTAAGATTGATGCCGAAAATCACAACATTTTCATCACCATTGTATGCAAATCTGATGTTGGGTTTCCTCAAGGAGGCACATGCATGGTGCTCTGACTTTGATGCATACCAGAGGTGTGTGGAACTATGGACACATTATATTGACGAATCATTTATTGTTATGATTACATCTGAAGAGTAATTGTATTAATATGTCTGACATTATAAAATTAGAATCCACAGGGACTTCAGTTTACTCACTCCATAGCCAAATGATAATATTCTTGGATCTAAATATCTTTATTATCAATCAATGTTAATCCATTGGTTCACTGACACAACATCGATGTAAAAAATATTGATGTAGTGACTTAATAACCAATATAACCTCTGTTTGCTGAATGCTGGTGGTCTAGCGGTATCAGAATTAGCCTGCATGTTTCGGCGGGCACATATTGGTCAGCATGCTCTCTTGTAAACGAGGGATTGGGAGCTTACTTAAAGGGTGGTGGCGTTAACAAAAGTATTGTCGAACCGTCGGGGGTTACCCTTTGGGACTCTTTTGTGTTCAACCAGGTGAAAGGAGAAGCTCAATTGCCAGGGAGGCAGGTACCATTGTGTAATGTGCATTTAAACTGTTGTCCACAGACACAATCATCTAAATGGCTTAAAGGAGGATGTTGAAAAACTCAACTACCTATTTTAACTATCTTTATATATCCCTGACAACATTTTTTGAAAGAGTGTAAAGTGAGTGAGAAATCATTTAAGTATCAGGAAAAAATATACAGCAAATTCACTTTTGTGGAGGAAATCGAGAACTAAAATTGAGACAACCAGAGTCATGTATCATCATGGAAAAGCATTGTAACATAATCATGCAAGTGTAATGAGACAAAAGATACAGTTTTTTTATAGATTAATTTTTAATTGATTGTGTGAAAAAATTTAAACTTTTTTAGCTGTTTAATGATTTATTATGTCCTGTTTTAAGTGTTTTATGATTGTGTGATACAACAATTGAATAAAGCTTTTTCGAACTGAACACTTAGGGGGTCATTAGGCCGCCCGCCATCCTATCAGCCTTTGGGACCGCCCGCCATAAGGGCGGGGGTCTTGTGGGGGGCATTAGGATGCGCCCGCCACTGTGGCGGGCACATCCTGCATGTTTAGCAGTGTGGCGGCTGGGGCTCTCAGCACTGCCCGCCACAATGCTAAACATGCACGAATGCATTTGCATTAACAAAGCGGCAGGTACCACGCGGCACCTGCCGCTTTAATGCAAATGCAGGGGGTACGACAGGTACCCCCCCTGTGCACCCCCACCTCTCCTTCACTCTGGGGGTCCGCAGGCCGGTGGTGGCTACCAGCCTGGCGGGATCAATCCGCCCCCCATCCTAATGACCCCCTTGGTATGTACATCAGCATGAATTGTGGCAGTATGCAAAGTCAGTATTATTAAAAATAAATGTGCCCAACAAATATCAAATGTTGTTGCATGATATGTAAACCCCAGATCTCCAAGGTCAGATGTAAAGGGAATTTTTTTATGAGTTGACAAGAAGACCAACCTAGCGGTTTTTTAGGACATCATTGCCCTTGTCTGTTTGTTACATAATGCAGCTCATTGCTTAACACTTAGTGGCACTACAGTAGAGCACTTTTGGAGATACCTTTCTTGTATTCAAATATATTGGTATTCAAACAATGTATTCCCTTCACACAGATCTCATTAATGGCAGTAGAAACAGACTCTTTTAAGCAACTAGAATGTTATTTATTTTTTCGACTATATTTTTATTGAGCATTTTCTAAACAACTGCAATCTTCTCTTGATCAACATTACTCTACACATATGTATGATTCCACTACAAGTTAGAAAGAAGCTGACAATATCACTGTAGTATAATTCAATTAATACACCATTAGGTGTGTCTGAAATAAGTAAATGAAACAACAAACCCAAGCGAGATAACCAACGGGGTGACCCTCTCTGTTATCTTCGTGTGTGTCATGGGGTGGCTGAGGTATCTTTGTGGGAGGGGGGCGGTGCTAGGAACTAGTAGCCCAGAAGTAAGCCAGATAATCGTGTGGAGTTAGCCAGATTGTATGTGGCCTTCCAGCAGATGTAGTGATCGCGATGCGCTCATCCAGTGGCGTTCCTCTGTCATATTCTATGGGCCTCTATTTCAGTGAAGCTGTGTACTACTTCTTGCCATTGCTCCACCAGGGGCTTCCTGTGTATCCCTTTGTAATCCTCTAGATGTAGGGCAATTACCTCTGCCCAGCTTTCAACATTTGCCTTCCACCGACTATGCTGTGGTACGTCTGGTAATTTGCAGTGTCGGGCTATGCGCCTACAGGCCTAGCTGCCACTAGCTGCTGGCCTTTTGTATAGGCCCAGGGGGCATTTCTCCACATTGTACAGAGCATGCCGATCTAGTGTGCGGGGCAAGTCTGCCGGGAACCTACATCCAGTAGCGAGTGATTACTGAGCATCGCCAGACCGCATGAGCGAAATCCGCGTCCACCGCGTTTATGTAACATAATGTTTAAGCGGTGGGCATAAGATCGGTGGTATGCAAGAAGTTAAACTGTGTATATTTAAAACAAGTGTGTGGGTGTGTTCCAACATCTGTTCCCAGGGAGGTTCTGGGACTACGGGGCTCATTACGATGGCGTAACAATCGCCACCGCCCGGCCGGCGTGGCAATCGTTACGCCATAATGAGAACTACCGACCGCCATATTAGGATGGCAGTTGGTATCACGGCGGACGCAACGTCCGTACGCCGCTTTTCCGCCGGTGGCAATCGTTACGATTGCCTGCCGGGCGGAGCTGGGCCACTAATATGGTTCCAGTGCCTAGCAGGCACTGTCTGCCCAATTAGGATGTGGGTGATGTATAGGCCTTTCCATGGCAGCGATGCTGCCATGGAAAGGCTGGCGGGGATTGGCTTTGGGGACCCGTTGTGGGCCCCCTCTGGAGGGAGGGGTTGCACTGGGGGGTTCCCATTGTACCCCCTGCAGTTCCCTGCATCAAGTGGCAAACACCACGTGGTGCAGGGAAATGTTGTGCATGCTCTTTTACCATTGCGGACGGTGCTGCAGCCAGCTGCACCATCCAAAAGAGTAAAAGGCCAGGATGCTCCCGCCAGTATGGTAGGCGCATCCTAATTTTGCTGGTGGGACCGCCGCACGTCTGGCGGGTGGTCCCATCATGGTTATGATGGCGGGTGGACTGATGTCCACTCGCCATCATAATGAGCCCCTAAATTTCTATGAAGCAGGCGTGCTGCCTGTGTCAGCGCTCCAAAGACCAGGATTTGAGTTTCTGGAAGGTTAGATTTATTGGTTGATTGCCAAAAGTATAATCAGCCGTAACAGCCCCCCAGTGCCACCAACTCGGCAGCTGGCCACTTCTCCATCCATCTGGCGGAGAAGAAATCCCACCAGTGATGGCACGTTTAGTGTATGATGACTAAGTTGTTTAAGTGTGTCCTTCTAACATAGGAGGGCCATGATCAACAGCTGCAACTTCTTTAGGGATGTAACTTCTTCCCCATGAGCAGAGCTGTGAGGGCGCCCTCCCGGCGCTCCTCACCAAACCACCACAGTTCTTCCACACTGGTCCCAGCCAGCCAGCGCGCCGACTACTGCCACTGCAAACTAGAAGGTTATCTTAGGAAAGCAGGAGGTGAATTAAGACCATGACCGACCAATACTTACTATTGGTTTACAACTGTCCAGAGGCAAAAAAGCTTTTGTTAGTATTAAAGAAATAGGAAAAGTTTTATTAAATTTACACTAAGCTATCTAAGATATTTGAAAGTTCATCATATTTTAAATATTTGTTCTGCTATAATAGCCACGGTGTATAAACAGACTATCCATGGCAATGTCTGTCTTCTAATGTTAGGGGCTGCATAAAATACAATTCTCATGACCTTCTATTTATAGACCACAGGTTCATGACATTTCTTAAACAAGCGATTTCTCTTCCGAAGGGAGGGACAGACCACAGCTGTAAATATGCACAATTTGTCTCAGGAATAACATCAGATTTGCATACCTTGAGTTTCTGCAAATACATCAATTTCTCGGTGAAAACAAAAATAAAGGGCTGTACGGCAGGAAACCAGAGGAAGGATGAGGGCTGTAACTGATTCTGAGGGATGTTGTTCTCTTTCATGAAATTTACATTGGTAATTTTTTGCTAACAGGGCCTGCTTATGAGTGCTCTGGAGGGTTACTTGGTATTTATTGCGCCCAAAATACGGCACAATTGGGTTCGGAATTTAACAGGTGTTATAAATACCACATATTCGAAGTTTTTAGTGACTTACATGTGTATTTTTGGTAAACAGGCGCCAGAATCTGCTTTGCCCTGTAATTATTTGGCCTTTTCCCCCATTAAGGTCTGGCAGGTTTGACCTGCCAAAATTTAACAGAAGGTGTGGCTAGTGCTGACTACCAGTGTGATACATTATGCATAATTTACACTTCAGACCCCTATGTTAACAGAAGTTTGTTCATGGGTCGGGCATATCCAGGACACACTCCCCGTCTGTTGGCTAGGGTTGATGAATAAGGCCCATTCACTCTTTTAACAGCAGTCAGTGTTCAGCTTACAGGACATGTAAATGCAGGTTATAAAAGAGGACAAAGGGCGTGTTTTGAGTAAGCATGCATTTAATATGCTACTAAAATTATAAGAAATTCACAATGTTATGATGATCAGATGTTAAAATGACCCATACATTCCCTAAAGACTGAGGTTTGGGGTTCCAAACAAAACTATTGCCAGATGGCTCAACTATGCAATTTGGTTCAGTGGACCTGGAAAGAAAGGGACAAATGATTATGCATTGAGTAGGGTACTACTGCGGGAATTCCCCTGGCCCCTTTGAGCACATAGACACTCTAACCGTATATCTCTCTGGTGATGAGAGTGACTCTCAAAATCTGGAACTAAATGGTGGTCAGAAGCAGGCTCGCTGCGTTCCCAATTGTAGGAAAGTAGGAACTGTTTTCATGGTCACCCCCACTTTTTGCTGGTGTTGTGTTTTCTGACTAGTCTGACTGGGATCCTGGTAATCAGGACCCCAGTCTCTCTGCTTCCTCCCTAAATTGGCCCATGGTGAGTACTTAGGTAACCCCCAGATTGGCTACTGGTGCACCCTGGTAAGTCCCTAGTATAAGGTACTAAGGTACCCAGGGTATGGGTACACCAGGGGTCCCCCAAGAGCACATTGATGGATTATGCCACCCATGGGAGACCACTCAAATTGGGACTACAGGCCTGACATTGCAGCCTGTGTAAGCTGGTGCTAGCACCACTTACGATAGATATAGGTTTTTATTATATCTGAGGTCACTAGACTTAACATCTATAAGTCACCCCTAAGGCCTTTCAATCCTGAAAGCAGTGTTCTTGGTTATAAGTGTGAAGGTGACCCTGCAAGAGCAGGGCACCCATGCAAAGCCCGGAGTATATTCGCCAGGTGTTGTAAGTGCGTCAGCCATTACAATACATATAGTGGCCAACTATAAACTGGCTGTAACGAACCCTGGCATGTTTGGTATCAAACATGTTGGAATCATACCCCAACACCGTAAATGGTGTTGGAGGTATGATTCCATGCACTGTGTAGCTCCTCTGGGAAGCACTGTGTGCTCCCGGTACCAGTCTTACAGAGTCTGACAGCAAACTAAGGCTGCTGCCGACCAGAGACACGATTCTGCCCTCCTGCTGCTGAGCTAAACTCAAGCAGAGGATTGTAGGACAATAGGTTTCCTGTCACAGGCAGGTGCACCACCTCCCAGACAGGACTTAGTATATTGGGCTAGGGTGGGGGCGCTTGCCAGCCCCACTAGACTGCTTTGAAGGGCACATTTGGTGCCCTCCTTGCATATTCTAGTTGGAACCAGTTCAGGGAGCCGTTTGCTCCTGCTCTGGCACAAAACTGGACAAAGGAAATGGGAGTATCCGCCCCACTGTCCAGCCCTTCCTCTGGGAGGGACCCCTGAATCGTCCCAACCCTTTCCTTAGAGTACTTAAGGGCTTACCTGTAGTTGGCTCTTCAGATTCACTGTGGCACAATATTCAGATCCAAAGACACTTCATCTTTAACTGTCTGGGCATTTTGGACTTCATTGGACTTCACTTTGGGGACCGAGACTGCATCTGTGAAGAAACCTACAGCTCCTGGTCTCGTCGTCCAGCCAGTCTTCTGCATCATCTGTGTCTGTGCTCCAAACAGGTTCTTCTCCAGGCCTATGGGCATCAAAGACACCTGAAGGAATCTCTCTTGTAGTGAAGGAGTCACCCCCCTGCATCTGCAGGTACCGCAACTAAGCTGACCAGTCTGCTGCTCCTGACGTCTCATAGACTCTGAACGGTAGCAACACAGGTGGGGGTTCTGCAACTCCCTCGAGACCTGCACTGTCTTCTCACCAAGTTTGAGGCCAGTATTTCTTGTCGGAACTGCTGGAACTTCACCCCTGTGCACCACGTCGACTTGATGCTGCCGTGTTCAGTAACTTCTATACATTCTCGCCGAGCGTCTCCGGAACTGCTCAGCTGATTTGGTAGTGATCAGGAGTTTTGTTCCCCGCACGCCGCAGGAGGACTATGGCCGCCGCGTTTGAATATCCCATTGTGGATGTGTTGTGCATTTTCCTGACCATGCGCCATTTAGCGCTTTCCTCTTGGAGACTAGATCCATTTTTTATTACCTTCCCATATCTGAACCTCTGTTCAAGCTGAGTTGGAGGACCGTCTTGTATACCTATCCTTCAGCTGTATCTATTTAAGGTTTCCGACCTTGTATGTTGAGCTTTTCGCCAACCGATTCCTTTACTGCTACTGACATACCTAGATGCCCCCTCTTCAGATGCATCTATTCTTGGGTCCCTCATTTGAATTGACCACCCTGATGAAGGTGTGACCTATATTGGGTATAACACCGAAATGCGCGTTGGCGCTGGAGAACCTCGAGCCTCCGTTTAGTTTTCACCTTCTATAACAAGAAGACACATTAATGATTACTGATTATTTGATGTTTACTATTGTATTTTGTATCATGAATATGAACAAATTTGAATTTTGATTCTACCAGAAATTATGAATTTTACTTGAGGGTGGAGAGTGTATGAGCATGTATGCATTTGTGTGTGTTGGTGTTGGTGAGTATTGAGTGTATAAAGGTGGGACCTCACATATATCTTTGTATGTTGATATGGTATCATGTCACATGTCTTTCTTATGAATTTTGATAAAATATTATAAATAATAATAAAATACATATATTTTCTCTATTCTTTCTTGGCTTATTCGTTTAGGGGAATTTGTCTGTTTGTATAGCAATGCTTTATAGAATCAGTGACTTTGTTAGCCCTTTTGTATCAGTCACTCCCCTGTCCGACCTGCCTGCCATCCGCCTTCAGGGTCCCCCTTGTGTTGTAGCAGTTACCGTGCCGACTTGCCATTGCCAAGGCTTGTTGACCATCTTCACCAGAGATCCTCAGCCTCCAAGAAGCTTCAGCCTTCAGCCTCCAACATCTCTTGCTTCCAAGGTCTTTGTCCTCACCACATACTCTGCACCGTGAGCTTGCATCATTGGTGAGCTGCTCTAGGACCTCTTATGACTCCTGTGCCTTCGCCTGTGGGTCCTCTTGAGGGTCTTCCCTGCTTCCCTGCTTGCTCGGGGCCTACTCTGACTTACCTGTTTGTGGTGAGTCCCTTTGATCTTGCTGGTCCTCATACTCCACCTTTTTCATCTTCAACGTTCGTTGCCGCTGCCTAGGCTTCTTGGTGCTCCTGCTGGACACTGACCCCCGGTTCTTGACAACTGACATGGGACAGCTCATAAACCGCTCCTGGCTCTTCCACAGTGCTACATGGTCCACACAGCTGCAGCGCCAAGGTCATGTCAACTCTCATGCATCGGTGGGCATTTGTCTTCTGTCCCTCCCGGTCACTCCTAAGTGGCATTGACTCTGTCCCCTCTGCTTGCAGGTACCGCTCTTCGTGAATCGACCCTTGGATTCTACTGGACTCTTTCACCTTCAGCAGTCATATCTTTTCTGAAGTACTCCATTATGGTCTACGGCGGTTCCCAACATCACTTCGCACCTATGCACTCGGCTTCCCTGGTGTAGGTATCCTGGCTCCCGGGGTATCCACGGGTGGGTGACTTTCCAATCTTCCATTTTTCACGGGGTTTCTTCAGAGTCGAAAGAAAGGTCCTTCTTCTTGAAAACTGCAACTGCGACTTCCCCATTGACTTGTATCGAGCACGCGGTTGTGTTCTCACTCTGCACACGGCCTCCGTCAGGTTCCTGGGTACTCACCTAGGGTGGTTCCTTGGGTCCCCAGCTCTTCTAAGTCCTCTGGGTCCAGTCTCGACTTCGGTTGTTGTTCACATTCCACTTTCTTAGTATATGGTTTGGTCTCCCCTGGAGACCACTGTGTATTTGTGCTACTTACCTGTAGTACCTGGAGAAGTGTTGCTCAATGGTTAGAGCGGCAAACCCTGATGCAGAGGTCTAGCCTGGGAACAGGGTTCAATTCCCGCCTCGGCAGGTCTTGGGCTCAATTTCCGCGGACCTGATAATTCTCGCCTCGGTGCCTATTCTAATCATGGGTCCCACTCTGTAACTCTGGGCAATAGCTTGCTTAATCTCCACAACGGCCCCAACAACGCTCGGATGCCTGGCTTCACCTTGGGGGTGCCCAGGAGTGGGCACTTCAAAGGGAAAAGCCAGGAAGGGTTCCACAGCGGTATGCGTACAAGCGCCTGAGTTACCCCTACTCGGGTCGATGCGGTGCGCTATACAAATACTAGTACATTTACATTTACATTGAAGTGTTGTGTGTATTGTGATCATATCATCGGGTAGGAGATATTTTAATGTGGTAGTGTGTGTTTATTATAAATACATATTTTGTAATGACACTTTGTGGTTCTTTTTCACTTAACCTACACTATATGATTAGTACTTTTAAAACAAGCTGCTTTACACTCCTATTGAACTAAGCCTTAAGGCTGCTCTCCACAGCTACCACTTAGAGAGCTGTCTATGGTTGCCTAAGACTACTAAGATCAACATAAGGGTTGTCTGAATTAGTGGAAGGTGCTTCACTGACATAAGTGTACACCATATACTAATCCAGCCTCCTACACCACAACCATCCACCCTGCTTTAGGTAATAAACAATTCACCCCAGTTGCTAAAGACAGTCCATTGGTGCATGGGTGCAGGTGGGTGCTGCTTTAGAGGCATGTCAAGGGGTGGGCGGGTGAATAAGTTAAAACATTTGACAAAGCTAAAAGAGACTTCGGTTTGCCATAAGAAGAGAGGTTCAGATACCTACAGGTCAAACATTGGGTCTTGCATCTGAAGGTCAAGTGTGGGCCACTAGGTCGCTCACCTCATTTAGAACTTTTTACTGAATTATGACAAAGGGCCCAGATCACCTTTCACATTAATAAGATGCTTAATTTCCCCAAATGAGATGAGACATTCTTCTATCAGAAGGCATGGGAGAAAGAGCTTCAGACAAAAATAGAAAGGAAACAATGGTGAGATACTGACAAGGGCAAATATCTTTGCAAGAAATGCAGGAGGGAAGGAGATACTGCCCAAAATACGCCCTGGGTGACCATGGAGCTCTCCTATGTTGGAGGGAGGTGGGCAGGTGGGGACAACCACCTACCTACTGTGGTCCTGCCTTTGAGGGACAGTGCTCTGGATGGATATCCTGTGGGTAACGAGAAGAGGCCCCAGCTGGCATAGTGAGTGGAAGTTACATTATTGAGAAAAGCATCAGAAACAAACTACCCACACCACTTGAGAGAAGAAAGTTAGCTTCACGCATTCACTAAGCAGCTAAGAAATATATCCTGCCCCCTGGGGGGGCCCACACACTCCCACAGACACCACATGACTCCAGAAACTGTGGCGAGCACTAGGTGTGGAATAAAATGTTCAAAACAGCTCAGGGTAAATAAAGGGAATTCAAAACTCACTGGGGCACTCTCCTCACTTATGTTTGGGAGATGGTCAGAGTAAGGCACTGGCAAAAACACCAGGTAATGGACAGAATGCAGAACAATGTCATACATTCAACCCAGTACAGAGATCTGGGCCTAAATCCATCGTTTTTTTGTTCACCATGCCATTCCAGTTTGAATGCAGCCATATGCAAATCAGTCTTGACACTGTGCCCCATGGGAACAGTCAAGCCCGAACTGCCAAGCCAGGTACTTCCTGGACTGGAAACAAGCATTCAAGGACCGGTTTCGAGCTTTCAGCCCTCATCAGCCTGGATAGCTTGATTCCAGTGGCATGGAGAGCACGGGACTCACGTCTGAGCATACCCGTCCCACTTGGGGTGACAAATGCAAAAACAACAGGTGATGGACAGAATGCAGAACAATGTCATACATTCACCCCAGTACAGAGATCCTGGCCTCACTAAGCAGCTAAGCAATATATCCTGCCCCTCTGGGGGGGCCCACACACTCCCACAGACATCACATGACTCCAGAAACTGTGGCGAGCACTAGGTGTGGAATAAAATGTACAAAACAGCTCAGGGTAATTAAAGTGAATACAAATCTCACTGGGACCCTCTCCTCCCCTACGTTTGGGAGATGGTCAGAGTACGGCACTGGCCAAAAAGGCAGCACGTCCTGCACAACTGAGAGATCTGAAACAAAATATCTACTGCGCGGCGAAAGACCAGGCAGCCATGTTTTAAAGGGGCCATGCATACTTATTCAGATGGCAGCCCTCTACCACTATCCTAGGTGAAGTGAATAATAGATATGACTCGATGTTTGGAGGGGACAGAAGAGAGAGTGGAGAGATCAGTTGAGAAATGCCACATATGAAGGGTTGACTTCCTAGTGCAGTTCCACTATCATGTCAAAATGCCAATAAAATCGTATCATTGCTAACATGACCAATACTGTAAAAAAGATATCATTACAAAATCTCTGATATGTCTATAAGCTATGTAGGAAACGAAAGGTGGAAAGGCCAGGTTTGTAAGGCACATATGAACTGCATCAAATATGGGATTGCTGTAAGGTTGGGTGGGAGGTGATTTCAAAGTCTTGGGGCACAGTAGGAGAAGCTACAGCCACCACTTGTGATTTTTCTCACCCTGCCATTGAGAAGTCCGGTAGCATGAGCAATACTAGAGGGGTACTAAGTGTCACCAGTACTAACTCGACCTCAGGAGGACGACAGCTGGTAAAAGCGCTTTTTGGGAGCGTGGTTCCGAAATTGTGAAATGTAAATTTTTTTGATACAGTTACATATTTTCATTGCTTTTGTCCAGTGTTAATTTCTTCCTCGAATCACCAGTTGACTAGAATTGCAGGTATTCTGCGGAGAAGCGCGAGAAAACCTTTGTATTTTAAGTGTATTCCTCGCTGTACACTGGGTCCTTCTTCCTAAGCATTTGCTGAATTACCATAAATCCCTGAAATTCTTTCTCGCTCAAGGACAAATAAAACATGGGCATTTCATGTACGACAACATCAAAAGAATGATGTGGTTATGAGGCCTACAGGTTACCTAGAATCAACAATGACTGGTGGCCTTCGACCAGCTAATCATTACAATTTGGCCTCCAAAACCGATCCCAACTTCATGGCACTGCTGACGTAAGGATGAAGGTCTGCTATGGGCATGCCAAACCACAAAACAACCCATTACGTATATAGGAGCTAAATCATTTATAATATGTCATGTACTGCTAGAGTTGTATCACTCATGTATAAAAGGGCACAACAAACACAATGGAAAGATTAAGAGCCTGATTTTAAATGTTATGGATGGCGTGGTGGAGAACATTACCCTCACAATCCTGATGGACTGCTGTCTGTCTAATTGAGAGACAACTGCTGGCCTATTGGCCATCTCTGTACCTTGAAGGGAACCGCAGTCATGGTGGTTCTTTCTATGGTACAAAAAGTTTGGTGGACTTTAACGGCTGCCCATCAAACAGTTAAACATTTTTTGTTTTTCGAAAATAAACCTTTAAAGCTGGAAGCAGGAGTTTGTTTTTGAAAAAACAAACATCTAATGACCCCATTGCCTTGAGAGTTTTCTCCCAGGGAGTAGGGAGTTGTTACAGTTTTTTCTGTTGCTGACCACCTGATTTTTCCTGGGAGTGATGCTCAGAAAAAATTAATATTACATTGCCCACCCTATATGCAGCGGGCAGTGCAATGTCCTTCCTCTGATGGCTTTCCTCTTTAAATGAGGCGAGTGGACCGAGAGTTTGAGAGACAGGGCACTCTGTGGCATATGGGACAGGCCGCCATGCCCGCCAAACTCTCAATCAGCCCTTAGGCATAAAGACTCCTATTTTACACCCCAAAGCTAGCAAAATCCTGGCGGTAGTGTGTGTGCCAGAAGGTTCTTCCCCAACGAATCGCCAGCTGACATCACCAAGCCAGCCACCTTACTGCCCAGAGCGCATGCCCCGGCTGCACAAGAATGTGATGCAGCTCACGAAGCACCTGGTAGGATTATACCTGCAGCGGATACAGCCTGGCAAAACTGGGGCCAGCTGACTGGCCCAATCGGTCTCAGAGTACACCCCAGGAGGAATCTGCTAATTATCGTCTCTCAGTTTCCTGCCCCCATGCTACCCTTAAAAAAGACCTAAAATGCCCCTTTATCGTGAAACATCCTCCATGTGGGCAACCCCCTAAGCATATTGAAGTTGTCAGGAAGATGCTCTCTGCTCCCATGCCCCAAACATGCAGCTTCAATAAAGTCATTGCACATATCTCTCTGTCAGAACAATAATGTAAGCTACACCTCTGTTGTGTAATAAACTGATATGAAGTATATACTAAATTCTTTATTAAAGTAATGCTATATTTATATTTCTTCACTGAGCTCTATAAAGAACACGGATACCTTCCAGGGCCTTGTTTGCACTAAACAAAACTATAAATAAATAAACATAATACAAAATATGAAGTCGTATGTACTCCACGGAATTATACAATGTTGTTCCAGTTAAAATGTTTTTTTTATGCAAAAGAGCACCTTTAAAGCTAGAAATATTTATGGGTTTGTCTTCAAAATCATTATAGTGAATGTAAATGCATTTTTGTACATAGTGAAACTTTCATGACGGCAGGAGTGGGAAAATATGGATGTGAGCGCTGGTGTAAGATTAGATTACTTTTGCTATCTGACCGAGAATAGAACACTGTTGGAGAACATCAGATACATTTCAACAGCAAGGCGTGCGAAGTGATGTATCGAAGAAACACCTTTCTGTGTCTAGTGACAAGTGCAGGCTCTGAAAAGATTTATGGTTGATGAGAAGTAGAACGCTAAAATGAGTTCTGTTATTCATATGCAGTAACTGAATGGTGAAAGGCTGGACAGGTGCTGAAATATAGTGAATGTTACACAAAGTTCACAAGAACAATAATATACATAATTAAAAGCAAGCACTGGCAACACCAGTCCGTCTGAGTTTAATGTGATAATGCATGTCATAAGCACATAAAGCCAGACAAAGAAACAAAATGTTGTTAAAGGGGGCATGGCAAACCGTGCCTTTAAGGCAGTACTGTCTTTGTTTCTGAGCCAAGTAAAGATTGGTTAGCAATGTAGCCTCATTACAATCCATCTTCAATTTCTATGAAATAGGAATAAAGCGCAGATTATAACTAAGACTTCCTTCCCCCACCAAACCTTCAGTTGATGTAGGAATAAAAACAGAAATGTATCGAAAATACACAACCTTTAATTTCTAGGGAAAGAAAAAAATATAATTAAAATAAAATACAATTCTTAACCCAGATGGAACTAGTCCCTCATACAGTTCAATGCAAGCCCTGCACTGAAGATGGAAAGATACACCCAAGGAGCCCATAGCAACAGGAGAGAGAAGAATACTATTCTCGGCTGAGCCTGATTGACAAGCACTCAAGATAATGGCTTGAAAGCATCCTATGTGTCCCTACTTCACAGACTCCCCATATTGATGATAACCACTGGACTGAGCCAGAAAAAGTAGAACAGTACATCTTGACTGTGCACTCAGTGCAGCAGAGGGGTAAATATAGAAACTCCTTTCACTATCACCGTTCCATTACTATCAGCATTCACTAAACTTTGTTCTCATAATCCAATGGGAGCCGTACATTTTTATCACTACCTCCACTAGTGACCAAATACACAGGGATATGAGGGATTGTGGTAGAAATGGGTAAGAGAGAAAACAGAGTCACATGACACTCCAGCACTCTGAATTGTCTCTTCTACTGATCAATGATGTGTATAGGATGTAATGGCTATCTACATGCAAAGCAATTTGTTAAATCGCTGGTTATGGGAGCTTCTATTCTCAAGTGTAATAGTGAATTGACATACCATAGCAATATCTCGGTGTAACCAACTCTCTGTACTTTGTTGTGGAACTAGTAATGTTTGAAAATAAAACAGACAAACAACAAGTATGTACCATAAAGGATTAAACACATCAATTAGTAAAATGAATTTTGCCAGTAAAAATGTTTTTCCTTCAATTGTTTTAGAAATATTTGAATCAAACATCCATAGATTTTAAACAGATACTTTATTGTTCCATACTTACAAAACACCCAACCCATTTCGTTCCCAGTTTATGTTGAAATAATTCAGGGCTGTAAGCAATTATAATTCAAAATTCTACTATACATTTCTGTGTAGGAAGCAGCAGGATACCATTGCAGTTCGATTCTGTTGGATTTGTAACAGTATTTTACATAAATACCTCAATAGGGAGTTTGGTTATTTATTGCTCATGGCTGCTTTTGCGTAAATTGATCAAAGCAAAGAATAAGTACATCAAACATATAAACACTAGCACTTCTCCCTATCTCAATTTTCATCACTATGCATATTCTTGTAGAAGACGATAATTTCGGCTTGACTTGTATAAAATTAAAAGATAACCAAAATTGTTAATATTGTATTGTTCCTTAATCTTGGTAATTTATATGTGCATACTAGACACTAATACCATATGTGTAGCATTCTTATGTACATGTGCAACTTAATCTAGTCTAAGATTCTTTACGGTCTTGTCACATGAAAACCCTAGTATAATGGTACAAAGTATACCCAGGGCTGTAAATTAAATGTCACTAGTGGACCGCAGCACCTACAGTGACAGTGTAAAATATGGCTCTGGCCTACAAGTGTAGCCGGACTGTAGCAGTGTAAAAACTGTAATTTGATCTGTCAAAATAAAACCTTTTGATAGGTAAAACCTCACTTTAAAATATTAATAAGTCTCCCCTATGTAAGCCTTGCCAGCCAACCAGGCAGTGTGTATGGTATTTATAGGTAGGACAGGTAAAAATGTAATGTTAATATGTCCTTACAGTGACTAGCACCCAGACGATATTTTTCATTGTGGTAGGCCTAGCTGTCCTATATAGAAAACCACAGTAAAGATTAAAAATCTTAATACTGTATCTCAGTAATAGAGCTGGCTAAAAATATAATTACACAACCATGTGTACACTTATTCAAAATCCAATTCAATGGTGAAGTAAGGTTGTTAATAAGTATTAAGGAAAAGTAAGTTACCATTTCCCAACTTGAACTTCCTGGAAGCTAAAATGTGCATTTGTTCCCCGCTTCTGACAGCCAGTAACTAGCTTTTGTTCGATGTGAAAAAGGTATGAAGTGCATCCCAAGAGCAAACAATAGGCTGACCTGAATGGGAAGAAATGACACCTCTGAACCTGACCGAATATGCAGGGCTGTGAGCATCCTGATGAGGGATAATACCCTGGAATTTGTCCAACAATGCTTGTTTCCAGTCCAGGGGGGACCTGGCCTGGCAGTTCAGGCTGGACTGCTCCCATGGGAACAGGGACAAGACTCATTTGCATATATCTCAGTCTACACTGGACGGGCATGGGGAGCAAAAAAAAAGGCCCAGATCGCTGTACTAGGGTGAATGTATGACATTGTTCTGCATTCTGACCATCAGCTGTTCTTTTTGCATTTGTCACCCCGAGTGGGACGGGTATACCCAGACATGGTTCCCTTGCTCTCCATGCCACTGGAGTCAAGCTAGCCTGGCTGATGAGGGGTGATACCCTGAAACTGGTAATTGGTTGCTTGTTTCCAGTACAGGGAGGGCCTGGCTGTTGTGGCTGGACTGTTCCCATGGGGAACAGGATCAAGACTGATTTGCATATGGCTGGGTCTAAACTGGAATGGCACTAGGAGTAAAAAAACAATGGATTTAGGCCCAGATCCCTGTACTGGGGTGAAAGTATGAGACATTTTTCTGCATTATGTCCATCAGTTGTTCTTTTTGCATTTGTCACCCCAAGTGGGACGGGTATGCACAGACATGGGTTCCGTCTTCTCCATGCCACTGGAGTCAAGCTAGCCTGGCTGATGAGGGGTGACACCCTGAAACTGTTCTTAGGATGCTTGTTTACAGTGCAGGGAGGACCTGGCCTGGCAGTTCGGACTGGACTGTTCCCACGGGGAACAGGGTCAAGACTGATTTGCATATGGCTGGGTCTAAACTGGAATGGCATTGGAAGCAAAATAACAATGGATTTAGGCCCAGATCTCAGTACTAGGGTGAATATATGACAGTGTTCTGCATTCATTCCATCAGTTGTTCTTTTACCATCTTTTGTACCTAAGACAAAGAAGGTGTACTCAAAGGGTCATATGGCGGACATCCTGTTTAAAGCTACAGGGACACCACAGGCTACAAGAAGTCTTTTCCTGCAACCACCGGCTGATCAGTGGCAACAAGCCCTGAACTGGCCACTGATGTTTGGCCTCTGTCTGACACTCTGGTAATCTCCAAGTGTCTACCCTGAGGCCCCAGGGGCTTTAGAAACATAATAATGTGGTGGATTGGGACTTAAAGGACTGAAATCAGAAGGTAAAATATTTGACCAGGACAAACCTGGTTGGTGTATCTGACCTGTGCTCCATCGCTGTCCGCATCAAATTGCACCTATGTTTCAGTCCACAACGACTATTAAACATCATTGCCACTTTATGCTTTTTATGCTTCTTGGTGTTAGTCCTACTTCAAATTCATATCTCCAATTCCCTTAGTGGATTTTTGTTATTTTGTTTATTAAGTTGTACTCTAGTTCTGTAATATGACTAGGGATATTTATTGTTTTGCATAACAACTTTTTTTTACTGTTTTGGTACTGCATAAATACTTTACACATTGCCTTCAGTTAAGTCTGTCTGCTCTGTGCCATTGCTAGCAGGGAGTCAAGTCAGGATAATTTTGTGATTGCAAAGGTTCACCCTGATAAGGGTTGTGATTGTTCCTTGAGATGGGTAGTTACTCGCACCAAGTATTAATCCAATTTCTTACATTTACCAACACTAGGTGGCATGCTTCATCATCAGGGTTGGTCTTCATCTGTAACTGTGCTTGTTACTGGCGGGCGCACCTTGAGATCTTTTTATAGTAATTTTGTGTGTGTGAGGAAGTTTTCACCTGAGGATGTCCTCATATGTCATGTAACAGGATCTGCACAGATACATTTGCATTCCTGTATTTAACTGTTCTACAAATTCAAGGTTAAAAGAACAAGACAGGAAAGGGTTTATAAGGTGCCTATCCATTCCTTTGCTGAAGGGGAATATATTTCTTCGCTTTTTATATTTGCCACTCGATAATGGGGCATTCGTCAGTACCACAAAGGCGCTTATGGGCATCTCAAGTCTAATCCGTAGTTCTGTAGCCTGATTATAAGGGTAAAAGGGTGAAATGCCAACACATAACCTGTATGCTAGGGTAACACAGGAATAAGGAAGATTCTCCAAGACTGACAGTATTTAACAAACAATGCTGAGGGAAAGTCTGGCTAGTACCCATTACAGATCTTAGAGACAGATCATTGTATTCATGTAGCCCACATCATTCAGTTCTGGCACCTCATCCCCCTTGATAAACAATAATCAGAAGCCATCCTCTCATTTGTGTCCCCTTTAAGAGGGAGACTTCCAGAGACACCGTTGATAGAGTAGAGATGTTATCATTCATCTATTTACGATAATTTTACATAGAAATGGATTATGTCACTATTTTACCTGATAATGACAAAATGTGTGTTAGGTTTCCATGTTTCAAGAAATACACCAAAAGTTCTGATTTATATACTGCATCGTAAAAGCATGCAGAATGTTAGAAGTAGATTTCTGACAACACCTAACAATCAATGAGCTGATGTGAAATTGAACATTATATTGACATATGTTCTTATGCTTAGATACATTTGGTAAATAAACAATAACAGAAAAAAATTCTATGTAAGAAAAACATTGCTTCATGTGTTAGAAAGTGGTTAATAACCCTAGAACGTGTAACATGAGTACTGACATTGACATGAAAAGTAGGTGTTACACAAGGTAGTGTAGTTCACTTCTGATGGGCCTTTAAATTCTGTATGATGTATTAACATATATAATGTGTAAAAGAGAGAAATTATTTGTGAAGTGACAGTGAGTATTAAAACTTTTTATGAGTAATTGTGAACTCATATTGAAGTGATAGTAATATGCTTAGTTGAAGAATTAATGCACTATTTTACGTATTGCGAGATTCATATTTAACACAATTTCATTGTGTATAAGCTGCATTCCATGAAGGACTTAAACTTGCTTCCTTTCCTGGTATGAACTTATGAACTTAATAGTCTGAAGCCTAAGGGAACCTTTCATGAAGTTTCTGCTTGTGTTTGAACACTCAGCCGCTCTCATTAACGTTTTTAGCTTACTTAACTTGACTTGCAACAAAAGTGTTACCTCTTAGAGCACATGCTTGGGAATGGACTGACAAGGGATGAGAGCATGAACTCGCCTGCTTCCTAATTGCTGCAACCAATCGTATGGCTAAATTACGGTGATCCTAAGTAAATTTTGGGTAATGGATTAATTCTTCCGGATTTGTATACTTTTACCTACTACATCATCTCATCCTATCGAGGGCAACCAATGGGACAGAGTGGTCTCACAAATTGGATGATGTCAAAGGGTGTAAACGTGGAATCAATGGAGTATGATTGCCTACATTTTGAACTAAGGGGCATCATCCCTTTACCCATCTTGCGGTACAGACACTGAAAATTGGGATTTCTCGAAACAATGCGAACTGTGACAAATTTATTATGTTGGCTGCCGGCTGGTATGCTAGTGCAGTGGAACTTTTTCAGTTGAAAAGGTTCGCATCAGTGCAGTTGTGGCATTAACGCTCCAGTGCAGGAAGAGGAAGATGACTGTCTCTGAACTGAAACTAGACAATTGGAATTTACTGAACTTTCCTGAAGTGTTGGTATGAAATGCAATTGATTTCCCTGTTAATTCACCTTCCTTAGGATAAAATCTCCCTCTGCTGAGGAAGATAGTTTTTTCATATCTGATTCTCGCTGAGTTCTCATATGCTTATTAAATCTGATCTAAATCAAATTTAGGTTGCATTCTAAGTAATACAAATTGATACAAATTACTCTGTTGATTCTGTCTCATTATTTGTTATGGCTAAATTCAATATGGTTTGGAGGCTAACCTAATTAGTGGTAGGTTAGTTTGGGATCCTTCACTCCATGTTTAAATGATAACAATTATCTTATTCCAGGTCCTCATATGCTAATTGGTCATCCTCTCAATTATTTTAGTCCCTTTTAGCACAGAACAAGATCCATTGGAGGCCCTTTTGAATTAGGTATTCGGTATGGTAGCTGAGGTTTAAATAGAGATTAGAGAAAATGAAACCAGTACAAATGTTCATGAGGCCCAACACATTACCACTACAACACCATTCACTTTTGTTTAAGTCTGTACATGGCATAGGAAGGGTGGACTGTGTTACTTTAATATTCCTCTCAATCCTCCCTTCAGCAGTACATACACCAGCCGCTTTATGCCATTGACTCCCATTAACTTTACCAACACTGGAGCACAGAGATGGAAATTAGCACCCCTTGTGTGAGTACTTGGTCCCAAATGAGGACTATTCTGCATATTTACTATTATTTCATTATTCTATGTTTTCCTTAAGTCAAACGTGCAGCAGAACAACTCTAATATATTTGTTAATTACCATCATTGTGGCAATAAAAGAAACTACAAAATACAAAATAGGAAAAATCTCAAAGCCTTCTGCAATAAATTAGCTGACTACTACTCCATCAACTATTTCAAACAAATTCCCATCAACATTCAACAAACTTAAATTTAAGTACCATTAAGCTTTTGTTCATAACTCAAGAAACAGATGTAATCTCAAAACTGCCACCCTACTCAACCCAATCACCAACTTCGTCGCCATTTAAGGTTTTTGAAGAAAACGTGGTTGCCTAAATGTAAACACATCCACCACCAACACTCACATAAATTGACTAGGGCCCACATGCATCAATATCGGCTTTTGCGATTTCTAAATTGCGAAAAATAGCGATTCGCAATTTAGAAATCGCAAAAGCCTATGCATGATTATTTTTTCATTTTTTATGCAATTCGGTAAAAATCGCTATTTTTACCGAATCGCATAAAAAATGCGATTTTCAAATTGCGAACTCGCAATTCCCATTCATTCCTATGGGCCAAAAGGCCCATAGGGATCAATGGGAATTGCGAATTCGCACTTTGAAAATCGCAAATCTTGATTGCATTTCAAGGGTGGTGAGGGGGGTTCAAATGAACCCCCCCTGCACCCATGAAATGTTGTTTTCACATCATGTTGCACACACACATGTCCTAAGGACATGTGTGTCCGTAACATGAATGTTTAAAAAATGCTTTTGCTGCGTTTTTAACACTTTTTGCAAATTTACCGAGTGGTTCAACCACTCGGTTAATTTAACACCCTAATTGCGAATTCGCAATTTAAAAACTAATCATGCATTGCTTTTAAGAAATCGCAAATTTGCGATTTCTTAAAAGCAATCGCAATTTTAGAAATCGCAAAAATGTTGCGATTTCTAAAATTGCTTGATGCATCTCAAAAAGCATTTTTGGAATCGCAAACGGACGATTTTAAGGAATCGCACTGTTTGCGACTCCAAAAATGCTTGATGCATGTGGGCCTAGGTTCTCTCTTATAACCCAACCACAAGAACCCTGAAATAAAATCTAGTCAGCAGAAAATTGAATTACATAAAATGTATTAATTTGATGACTACTAAATTATGGAAGAATGCAAAACATGTAAATCTTGAAATGCAAAAGTATTATTAAAGTACTGAACTGCTTTCATTTGCAGTGCAAATTATTTTGGATTAACATGCTTAGTATAGAGAAGCAAGAAGCACTTCTCTTTCTGACACAATTGATTTGGGAGTTGTCCAAAATAAATTCCTCTAAACGGCATGCCCCATCTGAGTATCCCATCTTGAATCTGTGTCAGTACAATCATGAACTACACACATGAAAGAATTCCAAAGTGCTGCCTTTAAAATATCTTGGAGAAGAATGTGTTGCATTAACTGTCTCGCCTACCCTATGAAGTATGGTGTAGGACAAATCTGAAATAGATGTCCTGTATTCTTTTAACGTATCTCAATGCAGGATGAGTATATTTGGCTAACTCAGCCTTGATCCTTACCATTTCATTGTCTTTCTTTCTCAATGTATAAAACACATTGTTGTTAATATTTACGTAGTTCTTAGACCTATCTATATAGTATTTCATTTCCGAACAGACATCGAAAGTATGCAAAGTCCGAAGGTGTGTGAAAATATAGAAATCATTACGAAAAATGTCATCTAACATGAATATTGTGACATAAATATCATTTGCAAAGATATTTTTCCATTGGGTGTAGATACTCAATTATTAACTCGAATGGGGCAATATTTTTGTAAATTATGCTCTGGACACAAACTTTCTGTCGAAAAATATGTTGGATATGATATTCTGGTCCATGATCCATACACACTATCCACATTGCTGTGAAAATGTAAAACAACTGGTGAACCTGAGATGCGGATGTCACAATATGAATTTAAAATGGAACTTGTATAACAAAGGTTGCATTTCACTAAACTTTCTAGGTGAAGTGTTGACTACTAAGATGGTCTCCTTAACTGACAGATACGCCAATGTACACTTAGGCATTGGCTCTAAAGTAGTCCATCAGTTGAGATAATATGGTATTTAAATCTCATGTTGGTAGTGTATCTATTACTAGTGGGCTCACTCTTTTCTTATGCTATCCAAGAATGTCTTAATGATGCAGATTTTTAAAAACGGATCCTTTGTTTGTGTCCTTTTCCATGTTGTAAATAGAGACCTTAATAGAGATGTGTGAGATCAATACCTATTTAATGTAGCATGTATGTAGAGATTGACTTCCACCAGAGTCCATCAGTACTGTGTAATTTCTTTTTGTTGATATTATAACATTGTAGGAGTATCTAGAGGTTGGCCTTTTATCACTGTAAATACGACCGAGCACCTAATAAATAGATTGAGGCATGCAAAATCTATGCAAGCAATTCAAATAGGTTTTCCTGAGTATGTGTGAATTGCCTTTGATTTATTTCTGATTTGTAAGGGGATTTGTAAAGAGTAGCTCACATTTACGTAAGGAAGTCTGCGTTTTGAATCTAGTACTACATATTTAGAAGCCACTGTGCTGAATTCCGTCACCCTGGGTGCAAATACATAATAATTCCCCATGTCATAATGAGAAGTTTGGGATGCACTTTCAACTTCTTTCACTGTATAATTAATTAAAGCCTCACAGACCAGACAATGGGAACTAGGAAATTTAATGTCTGAATTGCAACAATTAGGTGCCACGGTGCAGATGAAATTTCCACCCTCACTACGCATTATGTGGAGTAACAAAATGCGTAATCTAAGAGAACCCGAAGAGGTGAAAAACTTGATAGAGCTAATCAGAGATCAAGTACGCTCAGAAGAACCTCTGAGTTAAATATCCACATACAATCCTATAGATAACTTATAAACCTTAAACAATCCTATATAAACTCAAAAAAATAAAAAAAATAAAAATAAAAGTTTAAAAAAACAAATTATACTCAAGGACAAGGTATATAATAAACATGAAGGAGCTATAAACCAACCAATCAATTCATTCTTTTTAATGTACATAGATAAGAATCACGGGGATGGGAACGGGAAGCCAAAGGGGTTACGAAGATAACCAAAGGAAAAGAAGATGGAGGCTTCCCCGGGGAGGGTTACTTTGAAACACAAATTGGAAAGTATAAAACCACACGAAAAAGGGTGGGGAGCAAAATAGGGAAAAAAAACCAAAACATTCCTCATCTGCGAATAATAACAAAATTAAAACAACTGGGAGTAAAGCATAAAAAATCACAAATTGAACAGAATAAATGGGGAGTGCAAGTAGGGAGGTAAAAATCCTATCCTGGAATATATCAGAACTGGGAAAAGCGAAATAATAATACTACAAGAAACTCACTTGTTAAAGGAAGAATGGGACCAAATAATTAAGAACCTATGGTGGGTAGATACCTTAATTTGCACAACACAACAATGCAATATTAAGGGAATAGCAATAATCTTTAAAAAATCCTTAAAAGCAACTATAACCAGTTCAGAAGTGGACAGCAAAGGAAGATGGGCCACAGCAAATGCTAGAATAGGAAATTCACCCATAACCATCGCAGGTTACTATGGTCCGAACTTGGATGATGCCGATCCGTTGCGAACATTGTACTCACAACTACTACTAGCCACCTCTCCCATAATAATGGGAGGTGATTTCAATCTAGTGATGGATTTAAAACTAGACAGGTCACCACCGGGTAGGCATACCAACCTAAAAAAAATGAGACAATGGATTGGGTCTTATAAAAGGGACCTTAACCTAGTGGACATCTGGAAAAATAAAGGAGAAAAATCTCACCCGTTCACCTTGCACAACAAAAAACTGGGACACAAATCTAGGATCGACTTCTTTCTGATCAGTAGTGAATTATCAAAAACAGTGAAAAAAGTATCTCACCTGCCAGCTCACTTATCAGATCACTCAGCAGTACAACTAGAATTACAAATTACAGAGAACATAACTGAAAGGAGGTTTACAGTGGAAAGAGCTTTGCTGGAAGATGAACAAATCATAGAGGAGCTGGAAACTGAGACAAAGATCTTTTTTGAGTTAAATGCGTCAGGTACCACAGAACAAATAAAGTGGGATACTTTTAAAGCTATCATAAGGGGTAAACTCTTGAGTTTAGGGGCTCATAAAAACAAATTAGTAAAACAAGAGATCTCGGATTTGGAAAAAGAGATTAATTCCCTAGACATCGCTATATCCACGGAACAAGAAGAGGAAAAGAAACAAGAACTTCTTAACAAAAAACAGATGCAAAAAGATAAAATTGACCAAATTTTGGAAGAGAGATTACAGAAAAAATGGGACTCCAGCAAATTGGCGAAACATGAGTTTGGTGAGGGTTGCGGAAAATGGTTATCATGGAAGCTCAAAACAGATCTAGTTAAAAATAAAGTGAAAAGTATAATTCCGGATGATCAAACTATTCCTACCTCTGACGAAAACATTATCAAGCATGAATTCTGGAAATTCTTTAAGGAGTTATACACGGAAGATATAAATCCCTCAGATCAAAAGATTAACTCCTACCTGGAAGATGCAGCGCTCCTTAAACTTACAGAAAGCGAAAGAGAAGCTCTGGATAAAGAAATCCTAGAAGAAGAAGTGGCAGATGCCATTAAAAGCTTGAAAAAAGGGAAAGCAGCAGGGCCGGATGCCTTACCAAATGAATTATATATGAAACTGAAAGACTCCATACTTCCTCATATAACCAAACTAATCAATATAATTTTAAAACAACAGGAAGTTATACCAGACTCCTGGAATGATGCCATAATTACAATCATTCTGAAACCCGGTAAGAACCCTCTCAAATGCGAGTCATATCGTCCAATATCACTATTGAACGCTGACTACAAAATATTTACTAAAATAATGGCAGCTCGACTAGGGAAAGTATTATCAAAACTACTGCATTTAGATCAAAAAGAATTCATTAAAGGAAGAAATCTACATGAAGTAACACATGAGCTTCTAAGCGCAATAGATATTGCAACAAGCGAGAAAACTCCTCTTACCATACTTGCTGTTGACGCCGCAAAAGCCTTCGATAGGGTCAATTGGACCTTTCTTGAGAAAGTTATGGTCAAGAACAACCTTGGACATAACTTTATTTGTATGGTAAATCAAATCTATAAGGATCCAAGATCTAAGGTCCTAATAAACGGTAGTCTAACAGAAAACATAAAGATAACTAGAG
The DNA here is from genome assembly GCF_964263255.1 of Lissotriton vulgaris. Lineage (NCBI taxonomy): Eukaryota > Metazoa > Chordata > Amphibia > Caudata > Salamandridae > Lissotriton > Lissotriton vulgaris. Next base: position 1,594,822,074 of record NC_141691.1, read on the forward strand.
GAACGAGACAGGGATGTCCACTTTCCCCTTTACTATTCAATTTATACATTGAACCACTAGCAAATAAGTTAAGAAACAACAACAAAATCACTCCATTCAAATATGGCATATGGGAAAAGAAAATCGCTCTCTATGCGGATGATCTAATGATTTTTACTGATGATTATTTAAAAGGTAAAGATAAAATTGAGAAAACTTTAAAGACATTTGAAAAAATCTCAGGATATCTAGTGAATCAAACAAAAACTGAGATCATGACGTGGAACACGGCCTTTCAAAGCAACTACATAAAAAATGAAATCAGATACTTAGGAATTCTAATAAATCATGACATAGAGAAAATTGCAAACAGAAATTTGAATAAAGTGGCTGGAGACGTAAGAAAACTGCTGGAGACATGGGCCTCTCTACCATTGAGCCTGATTGGGAGATCAAATATAATCAAGATGACCGTTCTGCCGAAATTTACCTTCTTATTTAATGCGATACCAATGGAGTTTGGAAAGGCGGAATTAGCTCGAGCACAGAGAGACATTACAAGCTTCATATGGGCAGCAAAAGGCACGAGGATTGCATGGAAAAAGATCAGGAGGAGCAAGAAAGATGGCGGGTTGGCCAGTCCAGACTTGGTGGAATACTGTAGAGCTTTTCAATTCAAGAGTATTAAAGTACTACTAAAAAACCATGAACATTACCCAACTTATTTGCAAGTAATCACAAAATCAGAGGATCATGCGCTGTTTAAATATGGACACCCCAAATACTTCAAAAAAATAAAACTTAAGACATTAAGAGATGCAGCAAAGATGTGGACACAAATTAGAGGCATTCTAAAAATATCATATTATAGCAAGTGGGCTCCTATTTGGGAATCCCCCGGAACTCCAGAATGCTTAAAAGACACTCTTGCACTTGCATTTAAAAGAGCCGACATCAAATACTGGGGACAAATACTAAATGGTCCTAACTTGAAAACCTGGTTAGAACTTCAAGAACTGACAAATAATACACTATCTAAATTTAAATATTATCAAATGTTAAGTTGGTCTAGAACTCTACCCAGTATAAACGGTAATGATAAATTGGAAGATGACATGATCAAAACAACGCGATCACCAAAAGAAGTAGCAAAGTGGTACTGGGCTCTGATAATGGCCAATGGCACTAACGTTAACATGGAAACCCAAATATGGGGAAAAGACATTGTAATAATGGATTTAGACATAATTTGGGAAAAATCTGTGGCTAAATGTTGGTCAACCTTGAAATCCGCGGCCTTGAAGAGGAATCATTTGTATACAATCCACCGGGCGTATTGGACACCAAAAAAACTTTCCAAATTCAAAAATGCTGGAATAAAGAAATGCCCTAAATGTGGGGAAGAAAAATCAGACGACATCCACATGTTTAAAAACTGCCCTCAATTGAAAGAATTTTGGGATCAAGTCGGTAAGACCTTGAGCACTATCCTGTCCAGACATCTAATTGTAAGTATAACTCTTACTCTTTTTGGGATTTTAGACTCAGGTAATGAAGGGGGGCTTACTAAGGAGCAGGAGAATCTCCTCTTTGTGTTGATAGTTCTTGCAAGGAGAGAAATCTGTATTAAATGGATAGGATCTTCTTGCCCAACTCATGCAGAATGGCTAAACTCGGCAATAAGAATTAACAAACTTGATAAGCTAAGAAATGTAAGCAAAAGATTTAAGTTCTGGGATAGTTTTGAAACGTACTTAAAATCCAAATAAGAACCAAACTTAAGTCCTATGATTAAAGCGAAATATCTTCTGGTGGACAAGTACGGTACTTGCCGAGTAGCCAAGCTGGCTAGCTCCCCTCGATCCAAGCCAGAAGCATTGTTATGTAACAAGTAAAGGAAACTCCTCAAAACCAATAAGAGGTCAAACTCCCCAGTCAAGAGAGATCAAGGGGCAGTGTCGGAAAAGAATAAAGAGGCAGACACCTGATACTTCGTAAACATACAGTAATCGCAAGATGAGGACAAAAAAAAAAAAAATACATGAATATTGTGACCTAAATATCATTTGCAAAGATATTTTTCCATTGGGTGTAGATACTCAATTATTAACTCGAATGGGGCAATATTTTTGTAAATTATGCTCTGGACACAAACTTTCTGTCGAAAAATATGTTGGATATGATATTCTGGTCCATGATCCATACACACTATCCACATTGCTGTGAAAATGTAAAACAACTGATGAATCTGAGATGCGGATGTCACAATATGAATTTAAAATGGAACTTGTATAGCCAAGGTTGCATTTCACTAAACTTTCTAGGTGAAGTGTTGACTACTAAGATGGTCTCCTTAACTGACAGATACGCCAATGTACACTTAGGCATTGGCTCTAAAGTAGTCCATCAGTTGAGATAATATGGTATTTAAATCTCATGTTGGTAGTGTATCTATTACTAGTGGGCTCACTCTTTTCTTATGCTATCCAAGAATGTCTTAATGATGCAGAATTTTAAAAACTGATCCTTTGTTTGTGTCCTTTTCCATGTTGAAAATAGAGACCTTAATAGAGATGTGTGAGATCAATACCTATTTAATGTAGCATGTATGTAGAGATTGACTTCCACCAGAGTCCATCAGTACTGTGTAATTTCTTTTTGTTCATATTATAACATTGTAGGAGTATCTAGAGGTTGGCCTTTTATCACTGTAAATACGACCGAGCACCTAATAAATAGATTGAGGCATGCAAAATCTATGCAAGCAATTCACATAGGTTTTCCTGAGTATGTGTGAATTGCCTTTGATTTATTTCTGATTTGTAAGGGGATTTGTAAAGAGTAGCTCACATTTACGCAAGGAAGTCTGCGTTTTGAATCTAGTACTACATATTTAGAAGCCACTGTGCTGAATTCCGTCACCCTGGGTGCAAATACATAATAATTCCCCATGTCATAATGAGAAGTTTGGGATGCACTTTCAACTTCTTTCACTGTACAATTAATGTCTCCACTATCTATGAGAACCATGTTTGTCATGCCGGTATTGGTGTGATCAGAGTCAATGTCTTTTTAAATATTCCTAAATTACTTATGGTCTTTTTACATATCCATAAACGACTTTTTTTCTATGTGATGAATTGGTAGAAAAGCATGTAAAAATGTTATGCACCCACATATCTATCAGAGTTTCTTCAGTGATGTCTTTTGTAGCACATGGATGCATGGTTTAGCATTTTCTGTTTACTCTTGGTAAAAATCAACATTTGCCTATTACTCACCTTTGAAAAAATCCTTCATATAAATTATAAATCTATTTTCCATTCACTTGCCTTAGTAATTTTGAAACTTAACTAGTCTGACACTTTGTTTTCGCTTAGTGGGACATGCTGAGCTATTAAAATGGACTCTGTCTTCTTAACTATAGCCATGGCAATGTATCTCCCACATTTCAGAATGTCAAGAATCATTGTTGAATTACTGTTAGAAATTGGGTTACTGGTTAACTGGGGTATGAGTCCTGGTCAAGCAGCAAGCACAATCCTAGTCAGGGTAAGGCAAGGCACAAGCAAACCCCACATTAACCTGTGCTCAAAACCCCTGGTAGCTAGACACAGAGCAATCACACTTAAGTTGGAGAAAATAGAGCAAAGTGTAATAAATAAAGTAAGAACAAAATTATAAAACTCCAATCAGTAGAACCATAGTTATGATTTTTAAAGAATAAACTGTAAAATAGCTCCCAAAAGCATAAAGTTCCAACCAGGGATATCTGGTTGTGCTGGACCGGGTCACAGTCAAAAGTTCAGGTGATGGAGCACGAGTCGGACAAGAGATGGTTTTGCGGCAGCTTGTGCTGATTTTCGGTGCGAGCAGTGCAGTTCTGAAGCAAATGGCCCTGTTTGAGGTCTTAAAGAGCCAAAAAGCTTGCATGTAAGAGCTCAAGAGCTGCACAAAGGGTCCAGGACCTGAGGGGCACCTCTTGGAAGCCAGGAACTCGCTGAAGACGAGTCCAGGATCTGTTAAGAAGCCTGTTATGTCCCTGAGGCTCACATCAGGAGGACAACAGACCAGCCCTTTGAGTTACTCTGGGGTCCTGGGTTCAAGATGGAGTTGCAAGTCCAGGCAAGAGGGCAACAGATCAGTACAGCAGGCCAGCGGTACCTTGTGGAGAAGCAGTCCAGCAGAGTGGCAGTTCCTGTAGCAGCACAGCAGTCCTTCTTCTTAGCAGAGTATCAACAGGTCCAGAAATGTCCTGAAGTGTTGATGTCTAAGGTCCTTCTTTTATATACAAATGTGCGTTTGAAGTGGGAAGAAGCTTCTAGAGACATGCCTTTGAAGTGCACAGAGGCCCTATATTCTCTGCTCTGGCTCCAGCCTAACTAAACGGGGTATGCAGCCCTTGTAGAGACAGGACACAGCCTAGTCAGATGTAAGTGAGGCTGGACCCAGCTCCTCCTTCCCATCATCCCAGTGATGGCCCATACACTCACATCAAAACACCTATTTTGTGAGACTGTCTAGCAGGAATACACAAACCCAACATCCACATACACCCATTCATGTGACCAGAGACTGGCTGCAGGCACCAAATGGCTAAGGCAAGAAAATTCTTCTTCACCATAAGTTAGTATGTTAAGTAGGATTCTGTGGGCACCAAACACAAATCAGTTATTTCTTCCCATTTGAAAATTACACTTATAAAATGTGATAAACCAACTACACTGTTATCATATGGGAGAGATGGGCCTTGCAGTAGTGAAGAATGAGTTTAAGAGTTTTTCACTACCGAAACATGTAAAATTTAAAAGTTCATGCCCAACTTTTCAAATACATTACACCCTGCCCTCTGGGCTGTCGAGGGCCTACCTTAGGAGTGACTTATATATATTAAAAAGGAAGGAATGGGCCTTGCAAAACGTTTAATTTGCCAGGTTGGAATATCAGGTTAAAACTGCACACACAGACTCTGAAACTGCAGGCCTGAGCCATATTTAAAGAGCTACTTAAGTGGGTAGCACTACCAGTGCTGAAGGCTCACTAGTAGCATTTGATTTACAGACCCTGGGCACATAAGGTAACACTTTACTAGAGAGTTATGAGTAAGGTAAATATGCCAATTCTGTATGTCAATTCTACCATGTTTTAAGAAGAGAGCACAAGCACTTTAGCACTGGTTAGCAGTGATAAAGAGCACCGAGTTCTAAGGCCAACAAAAGCGAATCCAGCAAAACGGGGAGGGTAAAATGCAAAAGGTTTGTGAGTACCCTGAAGAGAAGACAAGGTCTAACAATTCACTTTGTTCTCTATGAATGCCTGAAACACCATACTTGTCACAGAGCAGCAAAACCCTGAAAAAAAGGGGTTTAGAATGAAAGGACAACAACGACAAGGGTAAGGCTAGGTAATAGGTGAGCTAAGGGAGGGAATGTAAAGGAACACAAGTATAAGCTATGAGGGAAGGCAAGGAGACAAAATGAGATTGCAAATTAGTGAGCATGAAGAAGGAAGGTATGGAGAGGAGGGTTCAAGGAGAGATGAGCAGGAAAGACTACGCGCCCCCTTCTATAGAGATTGTACTATGAATAAAAATGAAGTAATCTTAAAAAAGGCATGAAAAGAGTTATTATGGATTATGCTAGATGACAACATCTGGTGGAATCACCACTAGTATGCCAAACGCACAACAAATGTAAAGTATATCAATAGAAAAGCAATAAACCGTGCTTAATCAGGGTCTCCAGTAGTCAATCAAAAAATACTCTTTGTGTAAGATTATAAATTCTATTTTATATATTCATATACTTTGTCAGTAATCAACAATCATTAGTAAACTCAATATTGGCTCATTCAAAGACCACAATTAGTATGACGTTGCTGATAGAAATCGTTGACATTATCACAACTAAATGAAGGCCCAATGCATTTCGGGAAACTCCCTTTTTCAGGGGCATTCAGTAAGAAGTTGTGTACCTATGGACAACTGCGTGTCCATGTTGGATATCTGGGAAACTGCGTAATGGAGAATGTTGTGACTTGAATCCACAACTGTGCGTATAGTTTTCACTACGGTGTGAGTCCAAACAGAAACCAAGTCGCTTGCCTCTGATGTGTAACTGATGCTTTCCTACTCAAGGCAGTTGGAAGACTTGTAATGTTTCGTAATCGAAACTTTTCGAAGTAAGTCCTCTTAAAGCTCTGTGCTTGCTGGGTCGAAAACACGCTCCAACGTTCGAAGTGTAACTTCTCGGCACCCAAACTCCACGAGGCAAGCGACTTGGTTTCTTACATTTGTTGTGCGTTTGGCATACTAGTGGTGATTCCACCAGATGTTGTTCTCTCAATAGGCTGGCTGCCTTCCAACCAAACAGCACACACACTTTGCTCAAACAGCTTAACATTAGAGTAATTCAGTATATAAGAAGGAGTGCGCAGGCAACCACTTCATTATTTTATGCTAGATGACGAAACATAGTAAGTAATGAAAACATTTAGGGACATAGTTATTGGCTGCACAATTTCCTTTGCAACTACCTCATTATGTTGGAGGCAGTCGGAAAGGAAACCTGCTGGTCGTTCTGGCTGGCTTCCAAAGGGCTCAGAGATCCCGCCCACCAGTCAGAAGCTGGTTAGTAATCTCAAGGGCGGGTCTTTCCGCCCTTGAGATTATGATCAAGGTTTCCGACATGGTTTCCATGTCAGTCTGTCCGACATGGCAACCATGTCAGAAATCTTGTTTGGGAGCCCACGGCAGGGCCCCCTTTGGTGCCAGGCCTCCTGTTGGAGGCAGATGGGGCTCCTATGGTGCCCCCCTGGTGATCCCTGCACCTCCCATTTCACTAAAGGAGCCTGCATTATGGCCGGTTTACGGCCATAATGCATGTTCACATAGTGAAATATAGGAATGCGACCGAACAGTGTTCAGTCGCATCCTAATGGGGCGGACGGGCGGGTTGGTCGGTCCCATGACAAAGTCGGTGTCGGGCGGAAGTAATTCCTCCAACATCACATATGCCCCTTAATGTCACAAAATAGACTAGGAAATGTAATTTGTAGAAGAATAAACATTAATAACAGGGTTGTTGTCACTGGGGTGTTCTGAGTGGCATCAAATAAATAATGAGAGAAAAGCTTGAGTTGTCTGTCACGTCGCTCAATACCCTGAGGGGGGAAACATTCATTTTATTGACGTTTTGCTTATTGAAAATTTTAAGGTATGTAGGTCACCTGCCTCTGCTGCCAATCTCTTTGCAGGGGTAGAGGATTTTCGGGGGACATATAGAATGAGTTCTCCCTTTCCCTCTCAAATATAAAATGAATACCACCAACCCTCATCAACTTCTGAATTAACTACTTCTCCCAACCCAGTGCTTAATTGGAGCTGGTGGTTTCCGGTGCTGGGCACTGGCAAGTAATTGCCAATACTGGTACGTATGACAGTCTTCCACATGGTGGCGCTGTTTGTCTAAGTTAAAGATGCGTACCCAACAGTTGTTTATTAATTCAATATTGAAAAGGACTTATACCTGCAGCCAAAGTCATTTTTATAGCTTTGGGGTCCTGGAATAGTCTGAAATTGTAGGAGTGTGATTGTTAGTAGTTGTGTTGGTACTGTCATTGTCAGTGCTGGCTGGGGCAATGGCTGGTGCAAACTGCAGTGCCCTCCGAGGAGGGCCCTGGCACTTCTTTTTTTCTCTTTTTCCAAATTAGCATTGTCCCAACCACAGTAAAAATCAACCTGGTCTGTCCAGACCACTCATTCAACCACCACCTTCCCGCCACTCAAACACTAAAAAAAAGCCTTGCATCATACCATCCACCTCCACCACCCCCTTCAAATATACATCTGTCACCCAAAATTGAAAAAGAAATGCCTGGACTCCTGCCAAAAGCGCCTTCTCTCTCCCTCCACATCCAATGCTGCGCCTATAGCTCTGGCATTGAGAGCAGAGAGTCGGTGCCAACCTGACTGTAGCTTTGTGACAGTTGCTGGTCATTGAGGCATGTTATTTATTCCCTGCCAATGAAGTTTGAAAAAGGTGCTCGTACTGACATCCTCTCTGACTGACAGTCTCAAAGGAACTGAAAAGATGCATCTTCTAAGCTTCTTTTAAAAACCTTCTACGGAGCGGGGCCTCCTGTGCAAAGTCACTCCGGCAGGAGGGTGGGACCTAGCACGTTGGTGGACGAGTCATCACCTTTGCCCATAGGCTCATTTTGGGGTAAGCAGAAGAGCAATAAATGTATATAATTGTAATTTATGTCAGGAATGGCTATGTATTAGATAACATGTTAAGGCTAGCCAGCTGAAATGATGTACATATTCATGCATACACATTTTTGGAGTATCGATGTAGTGAATTGAAGGACGGTTCTTATCTGCGTATTATATAATTGTACATATGACATTTTTATGTTTTTTTATGTTTGAATTAAATATGGCGGGGTTTTTACGACCCATAACCCAAAACATGGCATTGACGGGTATTTATGTTTCGGGGAGAATGGAGCGGTTGCAACGGGAGGAGGCGGGAGGTGGGGGTGGGATGGGGTTGGTTAACTAGGAGTATTTATGCAGAGGGGACTCGTAAATACCTGGCCTTATGAAAATATACATCTTCTAAGCTGTGTGCAGTGGGGTATCACAGACCTATGGTGCAAGGGAGGGTACGCTCCAGGGGGCCCCTCAGCACAGACTACTCTGGCCGGAGAGCTCCTGACTGAGCATAGAGGTGGGCCCTCCACGTACCTTGCAGGGGGGCCCTCTCAAGTTGTGTTACGCCAGTGGCTGCGTGTTATCAGTTCATCTGCTAGGTAGTGCCAAGAAGCGAATCGGTATTATTCCAGACATTTCCCATTGCATTGTAATTGCATTTATATAGCGCTTACTACCCCTGACGAGGCGTCGACGCGCTCTTTCCGCGAGTAGCATGCTACTCCGGGGGCATTAAAGGGCATTATTTCACATTAACCATTAAGACACATGAGAATCCGTGAGGGGTCCTTCTGAGAACATGAAATCCGGGTCAATGAATATTGAAAGGAAGGTAGTACCACTCTATGAGCGAGGGGATGGATGGCTAATATGTTTTCACAGCAGCATTTTGTTTGATCAATTCTCATGACAATTGGGCTAAGACAGCAAGCAAACCACATATACTCCTGCTTCACAGATGGCAATCAACACTCGAAGGACACCTTAGGGAAATTTGAACGGAACTATTGATTTTCGCTTTATTTAATCATAACCACCGAGTCATGTTAATTCAGATGGCTTCGCAATCTATCTTGCAGGCTACTTTGTTCCAAACCGTTCAGAATTGTTTTCCACACTTAAAGGGACAAAGGAAGTTATGAAACTGCAAGTCCTTTGGAGGAAGAGTGGGGATTGGATGTAACATACAACATCTCCCACATTTTAATGACGTTTTTTCTTCAAGAATGAAAGGCCTACTGTTTCAGTGGCAGAGGTGGTTATCTGCTCGGGAGTTTAGGGATGTGAATATTGGCAGGTGAATCGGTGTGTTTCAAAGGCTATATAATACATTAGATGCGTTTCATTGTGTATAAAACAGTTTTTGTCAATGGCTACACCTGTTGAACAATATGAATTGTGACAATAGTGATAGTGCTCTTCTTACAAGAAGTATAAATACATTCTTGTATTTGAGTTACCCATAAAATGTGTATTCCATGTCCATCAGTCGCAGGGCCCCGTGCTGCTCCACAAAGGCTACCGATGAGTCTGAAGACAAGACACACAAGGGACTAACCTTCCCATGGCCACCCACTCGGTGGCAACACAGGGGAGTGGGAACAGTGGGACTTATTGCTGACAGTATCAAACTGGGAAGGAGAGCATCAGGGCAAGACTCCCAAAGGGCACATATTGGAGGACTGATTACAGAAAAGAGTGTTCAAATATGCACATTTGTGCATATATGTGTATAGATGTTACATGAAGTGATGTCCCATGAAGTGACAGGAAGCAGGTGTGTGTGTGTGTCTGTGTGCGTGTGTGGGTGTGTCTGTTTGCGTGTGTGTGTCTTTCTATGAATTACCTGGGTAGGCCACAAAGGTGGTCTAAGATGCTCATAGATGCCCGTATATGACCTATTTTTGTAACAATGCATGTTAAATTAAAAAAAATTAAAAAACAATTATACGACGATAATTAAAAATGTTCATGAGGAACAGGTGTCCTCATGAACATTTTTAATTATCGTCGTATAATTGTTTTTAAATTTTTTTTTATTTAACATGCATTGTGTATTATGATTGTATGCACTTTTTTAGTCTTTTGCTACTGAGACACCATTGCAAAACTGTTAAATAAATAGCTATATGTAAAAAAAAAATCTTTTTCTCTGCTTATAATTAATCACATACTGAAGTTTGAATTATGCTTTGATCACTATGAGATTGTAATCATATATGCCGAATGTACTTACAAAAAGATCTTTGCGATACTCTTGGAAATTTGGAGGTTCTGAACATTGTGTGATTGGTATTATTACAAAAATAGGTCATATACGGGCATCTATGAGCATCTGAGACCACCTTTGTGGCCTACCCAGGGACTTCCTTTCCTCTTTCTGAATACTCTCCCCTTGTCCCAGACTCAGAACAGAAGGGGGCCTCCTTTATTTTTACTGATTTCTATGAATGACACCTTATGTTAATGTATTGTTACCCAGTGACTCAAGGCATCAATATAATAATAGCAAGCACTGACGCACCCAGTCACTTTAACTTTTGTAGACTGAAAAAACTATTGGCAAGTTTGACACATGGACAGAAGAGCTAGTCATGGGTAGCAATAGTGGTCATTTGTACTGGTGCTGCCCATGTTGTACCCATACTGTATGAAGTGAAGGTTGGTGAATACCTTTTCACTATACTAAAGCACTATGGCAGTGGTTGGCGGTGGGTGCAAGAGCTGGATGGGGTTAAAGGAAGAGAGCACAGGATCCAAGCTTCCAGTACAGGTGCAAGAGAACAGCAAGGTGCCACGGAGAGCACGAAGGGACCTCCCTGGTCCAAGAAAACAAACCTTTCAATGTCCAGAGGGGTAGAGGACTATGCACCTTCACGGGTTAGGGTAGGGGTGCACGGTCTTGGAACAGTGCAAGGTCTAGAGGGGTCAGCGAGGGAGCTGCACGCGATGCAATGGGGAGCAACGCTAGATGAATGAGGGAGCAATGCTTGGTTTGACTGGTAGAAGTGCACTGTGCAGGAGTAAAGAGCACAGGAGAATAGTAAAATGTGCATGGGAATAGTATAGGGTGCACGGGGCAGCTGGCAACATAGTGTTAAGGATCTGGGGTCTGTGAGGAGAGTGGTGTCCCGGGCATAGAGTGCATGCCCCTGCACTCTATGCAATGTAAAGTCCAAAGGGTGCAGCAGAGGGTCCAAGGAGAAAGCAGCACGTGATCTACGGGTAGTCCAAGAGGCAGCAGCACAAGGTTTGGGAGGGGTAGCAGTGCAGGGTCCAGAATGGCTGCAGCCCAGGGTCTGGGTATGGAAGTTCGGCATCTGGAGCAGACATTGTCGAGTGGCAACAACACAGGGGTGTCGCGGGTAGACACGTGGACATCACCAAATGTTTTAAGGAAACTGGTGCCTGTACTCTCAGATGAAAGAACTTCATTGATAATTCCTTCCTTGGCATTCCTGTTCCTTCCTCCTTAGTGCATTTCAAAGAAGACACCTTCCAACCACCCCGCAGCACCACAGTAAAGAGGACTGCGTCCACTCTTCAAAGAAGTATGTGAATGCAGTTCCCAATTTATGTTTTTAAACTTTATTTTCCAATTTTCTCATAGTTACGTAATACCGAAATGGTGGTTCACTGTTATACAAAGTTACATATCAGCATTCAATGTAGTCCCGTTATTACAATGATCTGCTGTCACGCCTTAGCTATTGGAGTATCTGAGCCTGCACCTGGTTGGTGTCCTAGTCACCACTGCTTATTCCTGTCTCATTTACATTCCCATGTCAGTAGGGTCCCTCCATCTAGGCCCCTCGGTAACATATGTGTGTCATTTCCGCCAGAGTGCATTAGCGTGGCCATAGAGATCAGTCCCAAAGTCATGTAGTTCCCATTCTAGCGGCTGGGACCCATCACCCCACACCCTCCGGAACCAAGCCACTCGGCAGTTGTGAGTTTGTGTCTTGTCGTCGAGATTCCACATATGCCCGATAAGGGCCCCATATGTCCCTAGTGCGAGACAAACTCGGCATGACACTGCCATATACCTCGCTGTATATGTTACAGTATGCCAAACTATGCAGCCATCCCTGCAGGGTAGGAGCCGTCCTGCGCTCCATGCTAATGTCATCAGGGCTACATAGCAAGTGGAGCTGATCAGTGACAACATCCAACAGAAAAGATGTTGGTAGAGGGTTATGTATGTGCTTTTAATGTGCCTCAGCTGAAGATTAGTGAGTAATGCTTACCCTTCAAGTCTGTAGCATGGTTCTTCCACAATCTGGATCACGATGACACCCCCCTCCCCACCTACAAATGCACTTTGGAGGTAGCAGCGTTGAGTATATTTTTTATAGGGCATTTCTAGGTCCCCCTGATTCCTCTAGCCTCTCCAGTGAGGCACAATCAGAAGGCTATTTGAATGTGCTGATTTGTTGTTAGTGGTCCTGTGAATGGTTTCTTCTTATGACTGGTCAATGCAAACTAACTGGGAGTTAAACAAGTACATCTAGAGGCAGTACTTAATTTGTGAAAGAAAGAGTGCCAGTGCCCAAAGCTCTGCTCGAAGGCCAGCGACCGATGCCAAATACCAAGGTCGATAGTCTCCAATCTACTACCAGACACTCCCTGCTCCTTTTCCTCACACTTGCATGTTCCTGCTTTCTGTTTGTGATGGTTTTGCCATCTTTTTCTTCCTCTGCTTTTCCGAACTGTGGGCCAGATGTAGGAGCCCTAATACCGGTCGGAAACGGCCGATTTCGGCCGTTTCCGACCGGTATTAGGCTTTTCAGATGTAGGGGGCCTATCGAATCGGTAATTTTACCGATTCGGTAATTTTACCGATTCGGTAAATATACCGATTCAGTAAAATACCGAATCGGTATATTTACCGAATCGGTAAATCCATATGTAGCTGACACTCCTAAGAGTGCCACAGGACCTTAGGAGTTGGTATTTTACCACACAATCCTATTGTGTGGTAAAATACAGAATTAAGGTGTGCATGCACATCTGTGCATGCACACCTGTGCCATGTGACACACAGACATGCCCTTAGGGCATGTATGTGTGCCACATGTCACACAAGCCTGTACTTGGGGTGCTAGAGGGTGTCAACGTGACACCCCCTGCACCCTTGCAGGATTCGGTATTTACCGATTCTGTAAATACCGAATCAGTATTTCCCATTGATTCCTATGGGCTTCAAGGCCCATAGGAATCAATGGGCAATACCGATTCGGTATTTACAGAATCGGTAAATACCGAATCTTTCAGATTCGGTATTCCTAAATTCGGAATTACCTAAATCTGCCCACTTTGCATTTACAGACTCTTAAATACTGATTCGGTAAAATTCGGTATTTAAGAGTCTGTAAATGGGAATTACCTACATCTAGCCCTGTGTGTTTTTCCCTCTCTTGTACTCAGGAAATATGTGATATGGGACAAATAAGTTCCAGGCGCCAAAAATAAGTCCTGGTGCCCCCCACTGGCAACCACTAGCTCAGATTAAGCTCTGCCTAGAGGTCTAGATACATGCACACTGAAGTTACCAGCATTTCAAGTCAAGTCAAGTAAAAAAAGTTATATAGCGCGCTATATACCCAGAGGGTCTCAAGGCGCTTGAAGAGGGGTGGGGAATTACTTGTCAAATATCCACGTTTTAAGTTGCTTTCTGAATGCTAGGTGGTTCTGAGTAAGGCGAAGGTAAGTGGGAAGTGAGTTCCAGGTTTTAGCTGCCAGGTAGGAGAAGGATCTACCTCCCATGGTGGTTTTGTTGATGCGAGGTACTGTGGCAAGGGCTTGGTTGAATGATCGTAGCTGGCGGGAGGGGGTGTAGAAGGACAGTCGTGTGTTGAGGCATTCGGGTCCGATTTCGTAGAGTGCTTTGTGTGCGTGGGTTAGGAGCCGGAAAGTGATCCTCTTATTGACGGGGAGCCAGTGGAGGTTTTTCAGGTGACCAGAGATATGTTCTTTACGCGGGATGCCTAATATGAGCCTGGCTGAAGCGTTCTGGATTCGTTGGAGTTTTTTCTGGAGTTTAGCGGTAGTACCGGCGTAGAGGGTGTTTCCGTAGTCCAGTCGGCTCGTGACCAGAGCGTGGGTGACCGTTTTCCTAGTTTCGGTGGGGATCCAACGAAATGTTTTTTTGAGCATGCGAAGAATGTTGAAGCAGGATGAAGAGACGGCGTTGACTTGTCTGTTCATCGAAAGTGAGGAATCCAGGATGACGCCCAGGTTCCGTGCGTGGTCCGTCGGGATGGGTGCTTTTCCAAGGGCTTCTGGCCACCAAGAGTCGTCCCAGGCAGAGGGGGAGGTACCTAAGATAAGGACTTCTGTTTTATCTGAGTTCAGTTTCAGACGGCTGTGTTTCATCCATTCGGCTACTTCTTTCATTCCTTCGTGTAGGTTAGTTTTGGCGGTGCTAGGGTCATTGGTGAGTGATAGGATCAGTTGAGTGTCATCCGCGTAGGAGATGATGTTGAGGTTGTGTTGGTGTGCGATGGCCGCGAGGGGGCTCATGTATACGTTGAAAAGGGTGGGACTGAGTGAGGACCCTTGGGGTACGCCGCAGATGACTTCAGTGGCCTCTGACATGAATGGTGGGAGGCGGACTCTCTGGGTTCTTCCGGTGAGGAACGAGGTGATCCATTCCAGTGCTTTTCCTTGTATTCCGATGTTTCTGAGGCGCTGTAGAAGGGTGCTATGGCAGACTGTGTCGAAGGCTGCGGAGAGGTCAAGGAGGATGAGGGCGACTGTGTCTCCATTGTCCAGGAGAGTTCGAATGTCGTCTGTTGCTGCGATGAGGGCGGTTTCAGTGCTGTGCTTGGCTCGGAAGCCGGATTGTGAGGAGTCGAGGGATTTGTTTGTTTCAAGGAAGGCGGCGAGCTGGTTGTTGACCGCTTTCTCGATGACTTTGGCCGGGAATGGAAGGAGCGAGATGGGGCGGTAGTTTTTGAGTTCGGTGGGGTCAGCTGTGGGTTTCTTCAGGAGGGCGCTGAGTTCGGCATGTTTCCAGCTTTCCGGGAAGGTTGCGGAGTCGAGGGAGCAGTTGATGACGTCTCGGAGGTGCGGTGCTATGATGGAGTCTGCTTTGTTAAAGATGTGGTGAGGGCATGGGTCTGTGGGGGATCCTGAGTGGATAGAGTTCATCAGACGGATGGTGTCCTCAGTGGAGATTGGCTTCCAATCATTGAGGGTGTTCAAGGGAGATGGGGGTCCTGCAGAGGGATGGGTGGGTTGGTCTTCGGGTTGGTTGTCGAAGCTGTTGTGGATGTCTGCAATTTTGAACACCAACTCACAAATGACAGAACCACTAAACATTCCTTCATTTTAACACACAAATACTGTGACTGTGAGGCACTAAAACTGCACCTGTCTATAATCTTTGATCTGTAGACATCATCTTCCACAGAGTCCATCCTTACCCATTCATGCAGGAAATGCTTGCCATTCTTATGGAGGCTAAATGGAGGCAACTATGAAGGTGTGCATCTGTGGCAGCAACACGTCAATTTTTAAACATAGAGTAAACGGTGAGACATTGTTACTTACGACATCTCAACCTCATCCCTTCATAGCCAGGAACCAGGCAATTGATGCAACAAACTAAGGAGCCTGATTACGAGTTTGGCGGTCTTACAACCTTACTGACGTGGCGGCGGTCCCAAGTGCACTGCGGAGTCGGTGGTCTCTCGACCGCCATATTACAATGTTCCCGCTGGTCCAGTGGCAAGGTTTCTGATGGCAGGGAATATGTTTCTATATGTGCTGATGCAGGTGTGTACATTTTGACTGCACAAGTGTTAAATGTACGCATATGCATGACACATGTAAAAATACTTAGTACGAGTACATTGCCATTGCTGGGGTTCGGACCATATGTGCCCAGTAAAGTCAATGGATGGCAAGTGAGAAACAGATTTACCTAGATTTCAGCACCGTCAGGGTAGTTTTCTTTGGGGTCAGGTTGCTGCTGTGTAGCGGGACCAAGGAGGAAGGGATCCACGTGGAAGACTGAAGGGAAGAAAATGAAATGGGTGAGTATGCACCCCATTTACTTCCATTCCGTCGACTTGAAGCAGGCAGTCTCACCACCACGGTCAGCTTGACGGTAAGGCATCCTGAAATTAAGATGGCGGTAACCTTGTATGTACCATCCTCTGACAGATGCTTTCCCCCTGCACCGTCACTGTGGTCTGCAAAGGGCTGGTGGCATTGGCGGTACTCTGGTGGTCTTCCCGCCAGCAACCTGCCAACATTGTAATTCAGTGGGCAGACCTTGAACTGGGCAGCGTTGAATCCAAAACACCGTTTTGACAGCGATGCCATGACCGCCAAACTCGTAGACACTTGTTTGCACCACAAGCGCCTTGAGACCCTTGCGGGTGAGTAGTGCGCTATACAAGTATCAATTTACATTTTACATTTACACCATGTTGGGCAAAAATGCACAGTGCTACATTGCATCAGACATTTCATGTCCATCCTATGAGTGAGATCAAGCTAACATGGCAGAACGGATGCATGCGATGATCCATCACAATCCTGCAGAGTGACAGAATTTGGCTTTCTTAGTTTTTCCCTCTTGTTGTGTTCTGCCTCTTGTGAAATATCTTACCTTTGGGCACAAAGCCCCATCACCACTATTATCAAGATGACAGCGGGAGGACAACAGGGTTTTTGGTCAATTTTACTGGCAATTCCAGAATCTATCTACTTGGTGAAAATGTCCATTTATTCCAGCCAATGTGGTTAGTCTGCATTGGCCAATGAGAACGGCAGAATCCTCCAGAGTGCTCTGATTTGGGAAGGTCATCGGTCATCTAGTAGAACTGCTGTGGCACAGCTTTTAAAAGCACAATCCCAAGGATTCCATGTTTGGTGTTGGGAGGAGTGGGGTCCAGATTTCACCTATTTACTGATCCTTTCCCCTATATGGTGTCCCTTCTAAGGCATGTCGCATGATGCTTGCCTGCTTGGAAGCCACTACACTCACCTAAGGTCACTTTCTTTCTCTACCCTTCCCCGGATGTTGGGCTGTAGCAATAATAATTCATTGTTGCATGGGACACATTTTATAATATACTATTAACTAGTGTTGAAAAGTTAATGGGTGCATATTTTCCACAATGAATGCAATGACATGCTTGCACAAAGTATGTTTCAGTCACAGCAAAATATGCATTTTTGCAAGACATTAGCTAAAAGTGCATTGCTGCGTCCTGTTGGCTTGCGCCGGCCATTTTAGAATGGTTGTGTGAGACAAGAAGATTCTGGAGTGAACAGTGTGAGGTGATGGTTGGCAATGAAGAAGCCGGTTAAAGAGGAAGCTCGTCTGTTCAGCTGTTGCTCTTCTCTATTTATCTTACATGGAATAAACAGGAATGCTCATCCATGCGCTCTTCATCTTTGTCTTATTTTAAGTAGGCCTGGGCGTAGGACTACGCTATGCTCGCGTAGTTTGTGCAACTACGAGCTACACGAAGTGCATGTAGTACAGTGCAAAAACGCATAGCGTACCGGGCATTTTTTGTTTGCTCGAGGTCCTCAACGTCAAGTTGGCGACCATGAGCGAGCAAAATAACATCCCGGTGAGACTTTTTCCTCGTTCGCAATCAGCAACATCAAGTTGCTGATAGCGAGCGTTTAAAATAATCCTCCCGACAAGATTCTCAACGCGGGGAGGTCAGGTTTCTTATTGCAAGTGGTCACGTATGCTCGCGACCGCTCGCGATGAGAAACTACTAGTCCGCGTTGAGGAAGCTGCTGCTCGAGTACAAATCTACTCGAGCGGCAGAAAACGACAGCTTGCACTGTGCAAGATGCGGTTTGCACTGATTGAGCAGTGCGGACAAGCATCCGTCACTGTGCAAACAGCATTTTGCACAGTGCACTACGCAGTTCACGTAGCTACGAGTAGCTTGCGTAGTGAGAAGTGCATTTCGTGTAGCTACGCGTAGCGCGACTACGCAAACTACACCCAGGGTTAATTTTCAGATCGCTGGATGTATGCATTTAAACTGGTCTGGCATATGTTTTAAAAGGATTGCTATCCCAATGAAAAATGTAATTTTGAGGCCATGACTACTGTTTACTTTACATGTTTATTTCTGGAGAATTTGCCTTCTGGAGTCACCTGTGTGTACTTGGAAACTCCATCATACAGCACATGAAGAGAGCCGGTGCAGAGTGTGTGCAATGAGAAGGCCTTACCTTGGGTTACACACAGGGCTATTCTAGCACATAGGGATCCGCTGTATCACTCAAATCCTTAAGTGCTGCTCTCTGGGATTTTCTGAAAATAGGCTTCTGCCATTACACCAATCAGTAATTAGTGGAATGGAAGCTTTACTAGAGAGAATCTCACAATGATTTGATGTATACATTACTCTGAGGCAGCCGTGGCCAGTGCAGGTACGATAGGATAGTATGGGATTTAGATTTATAGAATGCTCGAATGCCGAGGCGTCTTGGCGCTAATGTGAAAAAAGAGAAGGTCTAGCAGTAACGGTACTGGCCGATTATTCCTTAGGGAACAGCCACGTTTTTATTTGCTTTCTGAACACCAACTTGTTTGGTTGGAGTCTGAGTGTAATAGGCAGTTGGTTCCACAACCTAGCTGCACAGTGCAATAGGCTCTTTCCACCCCATCTGGCTCTGTAGACTTTAGTGGCACAAATAAGGCCAGAATTAGCTGATCTAAGACTTCTTGTAGGAATATACCAATGAAAGATTTTTCGAAGATCAGCCGCCCCTTCGCCATATAGTGTCTTATGTACCACACATAAGGCCTTACATTCCAAATGTTGCTGTATTGGAAGCCAGTGCAACAACTTAATTGCTGCAGAGGTGGGGTGACCTTTTGAGTTATTTAATAATATTCGTGCAGAAGCATTTAGTATGGTCTGCAATTTGGTCTTTTGTGCCTTGTCAATGCCTATAAATGGAGCATTGCTGTAGTCTAGGTGGGATAATACTAAGGCCACCACCACTGTTTTTCTTAACTCCTGGGGAATGAAAGGGAATACCTTCCTCAGAAGCTTCAGTATGTAGAAGCAAGTGGAGGTTACGTGGTTGATATGGGCAGCAAAACCCATTTGGTCATCAAAAATGATCCCCAAGTTCTTGACTTTGGCGGAAGGTGTTTGGTGATGGACATCCACCCGCCTCTGCCGGCCACCAGGTGTGGTTCCACTGGGTCGGACCACCACCAAACTCCATCACCTCCGTCTTATCCGTATTAATTTTGAGGTAGTTATCCAGCTCATGATATGAGTCAGACACGCATGGAATCTCGCGGCAACAGGCTCTGACTGCTTTGATACAGAGAAGATAATCTGTGTGTCATCGGCGTAAGACACAAACGAGAAACCATGCTGTCTAATGAGACTGGCTAGTGGAGTCATATAGATGTTGAACAGAGTCGGTGATAATGCCGAACACTGTGGGACTCCGCATGGCAAGTGGAAGGTTTCAGACTGTAGACTATCCCAGTGTAGAGACTGTTCCCTGTCCTCCAGGAATGAGGAGAGGAGGGATAGAGCTGCCTCCCCAATCCCCACCGCCTTCAACCTCCGCACCAACACCGTGTGATTCATGGTGTTGAATGCTGCTGATAGGTCAAGGAGGATGAGGAACGCTCTTCCCCATCCACCTGTCTCCGAATCTCTTCTGTTGCCATGACTAGCACCATCTCAGTTGAGTGACCTGACCGAAAGCCATGCTGACTTGAATCCAGCAGATTGTTAGTATCTAGGTAAGATGTCAGGTCCTGATTTATCGACCTCTCGAGGATTTTTGCTGCAATCGGCAGACACGAAATGGGTGGCAATTCTTGCCCTCCAAAGGATCAAGCGCCAGCTTTTTCAGAATGGGTCTGATACAGGCTTTTCCCAGACCAGTGGATAGTTCCCTGATTCAATCACTTGATTTAGAATGGGAGTTAGATGTCTACTAATGGCCTCGGACACCATATGTATCACAGTCGGAGGACAGGGATCCCACGGGGATCCTGGCTTGGTAGAGAGTATGGTTTTATTTACTTCAATAGGAGTAAGTGTGCTGAACATATTCAGCTGACAGTGTAGCGTTGTATCCTCCTTAGTGATAATTTGACCATTAGCGTCTCCCTGTCTTTTGTTCCGCAATTCATCATAGATCGTATGGATCTTAGTTTGAAAAGAATTCGCCATTCTGTTACAAAACGCGGAGTCAGGACTAAACCGCGTGTACTGACGTGGTTTTGATAATACTTGAGTGTTTTTGAAAAGTTCCTTGGTGGAGTTACTGGCCTCCTCTGTTTTTGCTGAATAGTAAGTAGCTTTTGCTAGTATAATAGCTCCTTTATATTGTTGTAGCAATATGTTATAGGATAGCTTATGTTCCCTCCAGTATTCAGTTCTCCAAGCACGTTCGACTTTCCTGCAAAAAGAGCGGTGGGGGAGGATTTCGACAGACGACGACGAGAGAAAATTTATTATTCATTTAAATTTCCTTCGTGGTCGTCTGTCAAATCCCCACCAAACCCGGCTCACCCGCTCTTACCTGCATGGGCTGCTGCTGCTTTGAGGTGCTGATTGGTTAGGGCCGGGCGTGTTCTAACTCATGCTAACTGGTTCCTGCCCCTCCTGCTGGCGTATGGTCTCTGGTGTTGCTGAAGGATGCCTGATGAAAATTAAACTTGACTCTTGAAGGTGATTCTGTTGAATTCTAATTTATGAGAAGCGTCCTGTCCCCTAGGGTTCACTGACTACGAATGGCAAAATAGTCAGCAAAGTACTGAAAACTTATTTGAAGTGCCTCCAGTTGGCATCAAGTCATCGCCTAATTTAGTAGCCCATCAGAGCAAGTGCTGTTAACCACTGGCCCCTGCTTTTTGTTGGTCTGACACACAAGTCAATGTGCGAAACCAGAGACTGGGCATTTCTGGTACTCTGCTCACCAATAGAAGATTGTTGGTCTTGCCCCCTAACAGACCAAAGGCCACCCTCAGTACTGAGTCAATCACCCACAGTGAATCTAAGCCAGGACCGAACTGAATTTCTGATGGTCTAAGGGAGTGCATCATCTCAATAAAAACCCGTTAGTCAAAGCAACTTGAAGAAAATATCATTTGAGGAATGCTGCATTAGAGGGAAATCATTTTTAGGACTACTGCAATCACATTAATTATAAGAACAATGGCTTACAACAGCAATTTAGAAAACAGTATGAGGTTCAATCAAAAAAGTATTTTGCCGTGCTTAATCCTTATAAGAAGAAGAAAGAAGGAAGGAAGGCTGTCTAGTGGGAGGAAAGACAGCACAGAGAGAAACAGGCAAATTGTAAGACACATAAAGGCTACAGTGAAGAGAAAGTTAAATGTTAGAAGGGAGCATCAGTGAGAACAAAAGATTATTTTGCGATAAAGAGGAGGAAGCCAAGGCTGGCAGTGAAGGGGTATCCCCTATAAGGCTAAGGGATATGATGGGAGGTTGAACACTGAATACAGCAGGGTTTCACACAGAAAGTTTTATGCTTCAAATAGGTACCCTAATATAGGCCCGGGTAATATCATACACCTTCACCTACATTACCTCCCCTACACTACACAGTAACGAGCCTTTTAAGATTGAACCTTTACCTAGTTCTAGGCCTGGGCACAGAAGGAGGGTTTGTCCTGAACAATAGAATCCTATAACTTCACCAATATATTCACATAGTATGAAGGAATATTCATAAGGGTTCTTGGAAACCAGGCAGGGGCTACACCACCTGCCTAATATCAACATACAAGGCTCATCCCATACGTCATCCTCAAATCCAACAATGGCCAATACAAGAAACAAAGGAGAAAAAGAAGCCCTAGATACTTTTTGTATAAATACAACACATCTTAGTAGTGTTAGCTAGAGGGAACCGAGACTTCCAGGCCGACACACTGACCAGAGACAATGAGGCTCCTGCATGCAGACGCTCCAGCTGACAGTAGTCAGACACATCCCTCGTGGGGTGTCCAACTCGAGATCAGGACGGGGTCCAACACTCTCTCACTACTGGTAATGAGGTTAGACTAAAACCTAGAGGGATTCTTGGCTTCACACCTACTCATATGCTAGGTACATTTAGGTAGATCTAGATAGGCATTGTAGGAGTTCGTGCTTTCTTTTACCATGCATTTTATATTCATGTATGTATTCATGATCATTGCAAGATGGTAGAACTGTACTATCATTTTATATTTACTGTACTGCTAATCATATATATCTGCTACTGTCTAATGGTTGTTGCAACACATCTACTTTACATTAGAAGAACAACTGTGCAAAAAATTCTTATTGTAACATGCCCAACTGTTTCTTCTGTGTAAAGCTCTGAGACCGAATAAGTGAGCACGAGTGACTGAACGAAAAGTAGTACATTGTTTCCACGATTCTGAGGGATCAGGGTGTCATGTTCTAAGGTTGCCAGAAACTATTCTCTCCCGGATAAGAGGAGATTATAGTGGCACTGTGAGCTAGCTAATGCAAACAGGTTAACATTTTTGGTGGGGGTGCTCAGAGCCAGTCTGTCACCAAACCCACAGTTTATGTTGTCTGCGGACTCGATAATTCTCGCCTCGGCGCCTACTCTAATCATGGGTCTAATGCTGCAACTCTGGGCAATAGCTTGCTTAATCTCCACAACGGCCCTGACAACACTGAGATGCCTGGCTTCACCTTGGGGGGGCCCAGGAAGGGGCATCTCACAGGGAGAGCCAGGAAGGGTTCCACAGCGTTATACAGCACCGGGACGCCCCGGTGATGGGCAGCTGTGTGCTTTACAAGCATACTACATTTACATTTAAAGACATTGGCAAAATCAATATCTCTGGCTAAACACTTATAAGGTCCCAAAGGTGAGACCTATTGGCTATGTCAATGCTTGTTTCCACGTACCCCAGTTTCCTTTAAGGAAAATGAGCTGCATTTAAAAAGTTGCTTCATTTAAAAGCAATCACAGACATGGTGGTCTCCAATCGTAGTGAGTTTGTGATCAACCTCATTACTATTCATGAGGTAGGTTGAGTTGCAACCCATTATGATTAGGATTTTTAAGAATTTTAAGAATTGACCTACTAGTACATATTTTGTTTCTTGAAAGTCTATGCTGGTCACAAAAAATAATACATCTGTCCTTAATTCGACCTGTTTTTTAGTTGGTTATTATTAGCATATGATATTAGTGTGTGTCACAAATGTGATTCATACTATTAGTATCAGAAGTCGCATCAGCAGCAAGAGTGTATTTTAATTGTTGCTATTTGTGTCAGTAGTATGGTGGGTAAGTGTACCATAAATCACCACAAAAAACATAACATTACTGCTGAGCCTTCATATTCTAAATTATCATATTGCTATTTTAAGTACACTTAGGACAGTATAATGTTTTGTGATAAATATGTTGTGGGTACGCTTATTCTGGGTTGTAGTTTGAGTGCAAATATGCCCCAACAGGAAAACACCGAGTCAAGGCAGTGGGCTTTACAAAAAAATTGTGACGGTACGAAGAGAGATGGTTTACTTCAAGATTTCTTTCACGGAAGATAGGCAGAATTGTCTCTTTATGCCACACATGCCAGACCCTGTACAAAACACTTACAGGATAAAAACAAGCATTGGCATAGCCACTAGGTCTCGCCTTTGGGACCTTATAAGTGTTTAGTTATCCAGCACAATATCCTTGGTGCAACAGCATCACCTGTTGCATGGCTAAACACTTATAAGGTCCCAAAGGCGAGACCTATTGGCTAGACTGTTGGCACCTCAACTATGGAACAAACTGCCTCTTTCCCTCAGGAAACTAGACAACCTGCTCTCATTTAGGAAGGGGCTTAAGACCTGGTTGTTTGGACATTAGTTCGCCTGTTTTCGGCCCAGCCTCTGCAGGTCTGTATAGCGCCGGGACACTTTGCCTGAGTAGCCGAGCGCTTTATAAGACCACCATTAACATAACATAACATGTATCATAGAAGCTTCACCCTGTAACCCCGACCACTGAACCACCAATGTAGGGAAATCAATGGCCTGCATATTACACGCTCGCCATAGCTTCAAAATGACAAAAAAATGACAAATGCTTGGCTATATAAAAGCCTCGAAATAACACAAGAGGTTGTAATATAAAGGTAACAGAGAAGGGTAGAGAGAAAAAAGTCATGATATGAGACAGGTGCAAGATGATCAAGAGTGAGTGGGAGGCAGAGGGCTTAATAGTAAGCAACTACAATGTTAAACTGGAGGGCACAGAAGTAAAAAGTCACAATATGAGACTGTAGGGAGTAAGCTTTTGAGCTAAAGGTATTTTTATGATACTTATGGTGCACTAGGTTACGCAGCAAGAGTCTTAATTATTAGTCTGGAGGGGGATTTGCCAATGATATGTTACAATATTAGACTGGTGATAACAATGGAAGATTGGTAGGGCAAGAGGAACATAAAATATGGAGCTAAGGGTTGAGGGTTTGGGAGTAAAGTCTCAATGTTGAAGTAAAGGTATCAGGAGAAGAAGGTTAACATATTAGACGTGGGGAGGTTACCAATAAGTGGCCTAGTTATGCAAGAGGCTCGGGGTATGAGGTTATGATATGAAACATGGGAGGGATTGGTCCAGCACTATATTTGATGATATTAGACTGAGAGAAAGGTTTAGGAGTTTGAGTTCACAACATGAGACAGTTTCTGCAAAACCCAAGAGTAAGAGGTTCTGCCATGAGATTGAAGGTGAGGCAACTGAGCCACCACTACAGAAACCTTACTAATCAGACCTGGACTGCTTACTGCTAACTAGAACCCAGTTGAAACACTAATGAGGAAATTGATCAAATAAAGAGTAGAGGTTGAAATGGCAATTGGGTGGAAATTCAAGGAGTACATCAATCATAAAGCATAAGAATAATGGCTGAAAGAAGGGCCACAGCTGCAGTGCCTCCCTGAATTTGCAAAATGATACATTCTGATTTGTCTGAGTGTTGTCACAACTCTGTTTTTCTGCAATCTATGTAGGCGTAGGGCCTTAGTAAGTGCCCAACTATGACGCTCACACCAATCAAGGGGCTGCTCTCATGCTGGATAATACCAGCAAGAGAGCAGCGTCTGGATTGGCGTAGGGGACCCTGCGGTATGCTGGGAGTCGAGATCAAAGAGCAGAGGCAGTAGAGCACCTACGCTGAAAAATGCAGGTAAGCATTATCTTTTCAATTCTTTTCCCCGCGCTGCACCACCATTTAAAGGGCACAGGAGCCGCAACTGAACATCACTATATGTAACGCTTTTAGAGAAAAATCATAGGATAAGAGGATGAGAAGTAAACCTTCTCGTAGCGTAAGATGAGGTAAGAGGGCGAGGAAAGAGGAGGGAAAGAGGGGGAAGTGAGAAGGGGTGTAGAGAGTGAGTTTACTGCAAAACTAATTTAGCCATTTTAATCTAACATGTTTAACATAGTGACATTGTTTTATGTTCCAATGGTACTATAATTAATTATCTAGCTGCTGCCATTCCATGACTGCTTTTTATAAGGCACAATGCTACAAATTCCTGCTGAGGTACAGGAAGCTTTTGAATGCCTGACTGTTTAAGCAAACCTTTGATTAGCCTGCACCCTCTCTCCTTTCTCTCCTAGTAGTCACAGCACCAAGAAACCCTTGGCTGGACCTCTGCTCTATAAGTTTTCCTAACATAACATTTGGTTGCACAAAAGCAATAGTGCCAAGAGCCCCGTGGGAGAGGGTGTACAATAGAAATGACACCAGTCAGTCATTATTAAGAAGGGATTTTATAGCACCAAAACATAAAATAACTTTCACAGGCAAGTCCAATCAAATTTCAAAGCTTTATTCGACAGCATGTCATAAAAGCAATTATTCATCCTAAGACTACACTATAAATACTACAAAGTTAAATTCATCATTTTTAAAAACTCATTAAACCATGGTGCTGTCACTTACAAGGATTAAGAACAATTTATAAAAAATGAGTTAAAACAATTCAATTAAACATTGGTTAAAGAATTGATCGTACATTACTCAATGTGATAAAATTCATTGGCTCGCCTCTAGGGACTGCAAGGAGCGGGTGCGTATTGTCCCGGCCCACCCTAGGAATTTTGCAACGGCTATCGCCATGGAGGGTGTGCAATCTGATGCAAGTATTATTAAAGCCTCTACAAAACTGCGTGTCCCCAGGTTTGTACACACAGGTTTTATCCACTTACGACGGGGGCTTATATAAAGGGGACATACAGCAGGTGGGGTACATTCTCAATCATATGTTTACAATAATGACATTTGTCATTCTGGTTTACCGACCATTTATAAGTAAAAGCTCTTACTGGAAGGGTAACAATTCAGAATTGAAAATACAATTTTCTTTCATAGGGCCTTTCTATAATGTCCCAGTAAGACTCACACAATGGTAGGGATTTAATATCAAGAAAACCACCAGTTAACTCTATGTTGGATCCAGTACTAAGGGCAGACAACCAAACCATGTTCCAGTACATTTTTTTCAGGGTTATCTTTGACGGGAAACTTGAGGCATTTGGGTTGACCCATAGGTATTCTAGTTCCAACTTTGTTAATAAGCCCCTTATTTCTTTGAGCCACGGGATAGAATGAAATCGATCTGCCCTAGTGAGGTCCTTCAGGGCAGTGGCATAGTGAACTAGTTCAGGAGTTGTCATGATCCGTCTCCAACATAATAAGGGACGTAACCGTGCCAAATCCTCTATTTTTTTCCTGCATAGATCATATACAAGCGGTAAAGTGGGGGTACTTTGGGGGACCCCAACTAGACGACGTAGAAACCTATTCTCTGCTAATTTTAATTGATTCAAGTTGGAAAATCCCCACAGTTCCAAACCGTACAAAGAGGCACTTATCACCTTCATGTTATATATTTCTAGGGCCGGGGTGATTGGCTTGGTCAGAGAAGCTTTATGTTTAAGGGCTATTACACCCGCCAGCTGGTGAAATTTTAAAACGGCCATATCACCGTGGTTTTTCCAGCTCATGTTACTCTGAAGGGATATTCCTAAATACCTAAAAGCCTCAACCTCAGCCTAAAATTAATTATGCCTTTGAATGTTTTCCGCTGATTCAGGGACATGAACTTGGTTTTGGAGATGTTTATCTCAAGTCCACGCATCTGGCAGAACTCTCCAAACGCATTTACTGCCTTCTGGAGCCCACTCGGAGTCCGAGAAACTATCAGCGTGTTGTCCGCAAACATGAGAACTGGCACGCGTACCCCGGCCAATACAGGAGCATCGATGGGGGAGCGGCTTAGATGGTCTACTATGCCGTTGATGTATAGGGAAAACAGTGTGGGCGCCAGGACACATCCCTGCCGAACACCACGTTCAACAGGGAATGAGTCGGTCACCTCACCCTGTGCCCCCCATCTAATTCTTGCATAGTTGTTCTCATGCAAGCGGACAAGTAACGCTAACAGTTCCGGGGCCATCCCTGCTTCAGCTAGAACACTCCAAAGTTTGGGATGGGGAACCAAATCAAAAGCTGATTTCAGGTCTACGAACACCGCATAGAGTGTCCCGTTGGTTAGGGTCACATTCCTTCAATAGAGAGCTATGAAAAAAAAGACCTGGTCAACTGAACTAGTACAGGGTCGAAACCCAGCTTGGTAAGGGGACAAAATATCTTTTTCTTCTATCCTAGATTGCAATTTGTTTTGCATTAAACGACCTATTATTTTTTGGGCCGAGTCAATAAGACTGATAGGTCTATAATTACTAGGTAGTGATTTGTCACCCTTTTTAAAAACCGGAATTATTTCCGCTCCTTTCCATGAAGTGGAGATTGGCGCACCCCTAGCCACAGAATTGGCTAACCACTCAAAATACTGACACCAAGATGAACGATCACTTAAATACACATCGGCAGGGATGCCATCCATTCCAGGGGCTCTGCCCCCTGACACACAGTCTAGCGCTAAACTGACATCTTTAATTGTGAATAGCTGACACTGATAAAAGACTGTAGGGGTAGTGAGCACTCTCCTTCGGCAAGTTTACAGGCGTATTGCGGTCTGAAGAATTCTACCCATTGGTGTTTGGCAACATTATTTTGCGGGGTTTGAGCTGTCCCTCCTCTATCCCACTTAACTATAGCCCAGAATTGCTTTTGATCCTTTGCTGTACAAGCAGTTTTCAGATCGCGCCACTGATCCTCATCCCACTGTTTTTTGGCTGCTTTCTGGGTTTTCCTAAATATCTCCCTAGCCTTTCTCACGCCTAGGATATTCCTGGATCTGAGTTCAACACTTAGGTTCTGGCGGGCTAATTTACAGGATTGGTTGTACCACCCCACCCCAGGTAGATTGTTACCGACCTTATCTGATTTTGTGGTCTTCCTAAAAATACCCTGGAGCTTAGTAAAGAAATGGGTATGAGCCTCTAGCATAATTTGGGGAAAATGTTGCTTGCTACTGTGGGTATTTATGTTTCCCACTTCTTCGATCACCACTTTTTTAAGGGCCTCCAGCTTCTCTGGACTCTCAATTAATCTGCCCCATTTAATATGGCGCAGGTTATTTGAGGCGACAATATCTAGGGTGACTTTACCGCCCCCCATGTTGGGTTCTCTAGACCCCTTTTGTTCTTCGAATTCCATACAGAGTGGGTTGTGGTCGCTTTCCAACCTGTTTTTTACTGTCATATCGATCAAACGATCCCATCCTCTGATGCCCACCAGGAAGTAATCTATTCGACTGGAAGACCTGCCACTGTCAAATGTTTTTTCCCCCTGGCGATCTGACTGGGTACGCCCATTGGCTGCTCTGAGTCCTCTCGCTAGACATAAAGCCTTAAGTTGGATAGCTACAGCTGTCCACCTTCTAAATACAGGTAGATCAAGCTGAGGGACACCCCATTTACTGTCCTCCTCAGCAGCAAGAATTTGATCCTCCTGTCCAAGTGGTTCAAAGGTTGTGTTGACATCACCTCCCACAATAATGGACAGGTGGGTTGGAAGCGTCTCAAGTTGGAGGTCAAGAGCAGAGATTACTTCTGATGTTTGACCTCCCACTACCCCCTAGCATAAATGTTAAAGATTGCCACCCCTTGGCCATTAACAAGTCAGATCGTCCCTGTTCTAATACAAAGAATCACAGAATTAGAACAGGTGGGAAAGCGGAGAGTGAACTGTTGGCCCAGGTCAAATAACATTTTGACATGACCAATAAGGAGACAATGCACTTGTGCAGTCTTTTCTGCTTGCGTTAAAAGGAATGCCCTGTAGTTCTTACATAAACATACTTGTGGCTGAATAGAAAACGCTGAAAAATGAATTTGACCTTTTAAGTGTTTTTATTATATAGAAAGTAACAACATTTCTTCATTTTGACAAGGTGAAAGTATGTTTAAGACAAACATTGGGGCGTTCCTCTATATCAAAGGGGCAACCATTTTGCAACCCCATATTCTATCTACTTATACAAATATAACATGATTTATTGTCATTGTGTAATTTCTCTTCTGCAACTGCTTCAAAATTGAATTTCTTTTTTTTTTTTGTTCCGGTGCAAAAATATTAATGTACTGATTTGGCACAGATCAGTTTGCTCTATATCCTGGTAAATAAGCAGCAACTACTGTGCAAAAGAGCATTTGCTTTTCGTTCGTCGCAGTGCAGAGTTTATGTAATTTGAGGTCACATGTACTCTCGACTCAAACAGATCAAAACCCATATCAGAGCACATAGGGATGTTTAAAGCTTGCTATACTTAGGCATAATTCAACACCCCGTGCTATGTACCTTCTTGATAGCTGTGCATTTATCTTGTTTTTACAGAGGCGTGTAAGTAACCATCTGACATTCAGAAACTTGCTCTCAATGGTTCTCATGTAGGCTCGTAGAAATTTTTAAATTCTTCATTAGAGGTTGGAGCATCTAGGAACTCGCAGCCAACCTGTTGGTTTAGGTAAAACTCGGGCAAATTTTAAGCCTGAGGTGACTTGCCTGAGGTGACATGAGCACAATTTAAAGCATGTGAAGCATGCACTAACAGCGGCACAGCTGCACCCTGAAATATAGGTGTCTCAGCGACTGGAACATGGAGCCCCGCTACTTACAATCAAAAATCGAAGAAGTTACAGTGGTGTTACTTGCTAAAAAGTCAGGACTGGCTGAACGAGTCAGTCGAGACATGGGGCCCAGTTTAACTTCACTATACAGAACTACGACAAGATAACACGCAGGGCGTGTCCAAACAAATGCAGCGGACTGGGAGGTCTCTGGAAGCGTTAGCGCCTGCCAGCCCACGTGCTCACTGATGTGGGAGACATTTACCTATTTACTTCAACTGGAACAAGGGATATTTGAAAGTTAGAAACAGGAAAAGTACTCCTGTCCCCACTTCTAGAGTGCAACAAGAGGAGGTGCAGTTGGGTTGCCTCTTTAAGACGGTCATCAGAGGGGGCTTAGCGTGACAGTGCTTGTTTCGGAGGACGGTGGGGCGTAAAGGATCGTATAAGACACCACACGTGGTCAGCTACGTAACTTAATTAGGGAGATGGCAGTTGAATGCAGATCTCCATACCTTCTGCTGCATCCTCCAGCCTTCCGGAGATATCAAAGTCTGCAGTAAAAAATGCAGCGCAACAACACCTCCTTTAGACAAGCCTGAAAGACAGCTGCGAGTGGTGTGCGCGCACGCGCCCGATATAAGGAAAAAAAGCAAAAGCGAGAGCAGTCTTCACTTTTCAAGCACTGCACTTGTGCTTGTGGCGCGCCCCTGCTTGCTCCTGCAAGGTGGATGCCGCCACAAGCACGAGGGCAGTTTTGGGAAAAAGTGAAGAGCGACGGCTAAAGGTCCTCCTAGAGCAGCACATGCGTGCTGCCTAGGCGAGACCTAACAAGGCTTAGTTTGAGTGGAGTGTGTTCATTGTTGTGTGTCCACCCAAGGAGAGCTGGTTTGTGTGGGAGCATGATGTTTTGACTTGGACAAAAAGAAAATACCGTTGCCAGTAGCAATAATTTTTCTTATAAACAATTTTATTGATTTTTCGAACAGAAGAACAAAGCCAGCAATAGTACACACAACCGGAGATCACAGCTTTACACTCATATGGCTGAATCATCACACTGCACGCAGCATTTAAAAATGCAATTATTAAGACATTAGGGGCCAGATGTAGGTGGCCATTTACCGGCCGGTAACGGCCGATTTCGGCCGTTACCGACCGGTAAATGCAAATTGAGATGTAGGGCCCTGTATTTTACAGAATCGGTAAATTTACCGATCGGTAAATTTACCGATTCTGTAAAATACCGAATCGGTATTGTATCAGATTCGGTAAAATTGATATGTAGGTGGGACTCTTCTGAGTCCCACTATCATTACAGAATCGGTATTTTACCATAAAATTCTATTTGATGGTAAAATACCGATTCCGGTGTGCATGCACATGTGTGCATGCACACCTGTGCCATATGACAGGCAGACCTGCCCTTAGGGCAGGTATGCCTGCCACATGGCACCCAAACCTTTTTTGGGGGTGCTAGAGGGTGTCAAAGTGACACCCCCTGCACCCTTGTCAAAATCGGTATTTACCGATTCGGTAAATACCGACCGGTAATGCCCCATTCATTCCTATGGGCTTCAAAGCCCATAGGAATGAATGGAGCATTACCGGTCGGTATTTACCGAATCGGTAAATACCGATTTTTACCGATTCGGTAAAAGGGAACATCTGGATTCCCTACATACCCACCCCTCACATTTACCGATTGTTAATTACCGAATCGGTAAAATTCGGTAATTTTCGGTAATTAACAATCAGTAAATGTTACTTACCTACATCTGGCCCTAGGTGAGGTACATCAATTACCCCATGGTACCCACTTGCCCCACACCCTTTAGTATTTCTTTGGGCATCCCTGTGCATTATACATGGGTTTCTCTTGTGTCGCACACCAGTCCACTCCCTCCCTCCAGGACCTGATGGTGGGTGGCGCTGTCGTTTCCATGCAGCCGCAATGTCTCACTTGGCCACCATCATGGCTGTGTTAAAGAACAATTTCTCATTGCGGGACCCGTCTTAGGTGCCATCAGCACATCCCTCTAATCCTTCTCCTCAAGTGGGCCCATCCAATCCTGCCATTGGCTTCTGAGCTGATGGAGTGTAGTGGTGGTATTATTGATTAGTGTGCGAAAAATGCGGGTGATACCCCCTTTTACCTAGGTTCCCTAACATTATCTGGGCCTCTGGCAGGTTGTATTCCGGGATCTGACTGCCATCCAGTATGTGAGAGTGAAGGGCGTGGCATAATTGTAGATACTTATAGAATTGTGAGGGATGTAGGGAGTGCCTAGATTGTAAGTCCGGGAAGGAGAGTACATGGCCTCTGGCCCACACATCCCCAAGTTTGGAAATCCCTATCAGGTCCTAGGTCTGGAAACCCTTTCAACCCTCTAACCTTGCCCAACTAATTGCCAAGCCACAAAGGTGTATCTTGGGTTGTGTCGCAGAGATGCGCGCCATGCTAAAAGTGCTGTGCGCGTCACGCCAGGTAGAGTGCATGGTATGGGGTCTCCGTAAATCATGGCCTGGATACGGGGTAAGCCTAATTCGCTCAGTTCCAGCCTATCGGCCGGATCGGACCACCCTCCGTTGAACCAATCATGGAGAATGAGAAGGCGGGTTGCCAAATAATACAAATAAAGGTTGGATTCTGGGGAGCATCTTCATTTTAAATAGGGCGACCCTCCCCAGGGGATTGAGGGGAAGTGCCTGCCATCTCCCACGATCCTCTTTCGCTTTCTTCACTAAGGGAGTGATGTTGAGGGCCCAAGCAAGGTCAGGTAACAAGGCAACCCAAATCCCCAAATATTTGAATGATTGGCGTCTAAGGGGTATTGTGGATTGCCAGTCATAACAGTCCCTTGCTAGGTGCAGGGGAACTAGGACGGACTTGCTGGGACTGAGCCGAAGACCAGGGGCCCGCTCAAAGGACTGCAGGACCTGTAGACAGCGAGGGCCTGACAGAGCTGGCTCCGCAAGGAAGATTAAGAAGTCATCAGTGTACAGTGCTATTTTGTCTGTATCTGAGTTGGGCCACTTCCAGCCTTGGATTCGGTCGTTCGATCGAATGAGGGTTTCTTGGGGCTCCATTGCTGAGGCGAAGAGGAGGGGTGAAAAGGGGCAGCTCTGCCTCGTCCCTCTGCAAACGGGGAACACCTCTGATAACACTCCGTTGACAAGCACCTGTCCCTGAGGCCGGGCATATAAGACCTTCACCATGTTGCAAAACTGTGGGCCGAACCCCATCTCTGCCAACACGCCCTCCATATATTGCCAGTCCACCGAATCAAATGCCTTCTCAAAATCGACAAAAAGGAGTGCCAAATAAGGGGTGAGTAAATAACGATGCGCCAAGGCCTGATGCAGGCAGTGGAGACGATGTCTAGACCCCCGCATGGGCATAAACCCACATTGGTCCGGGTAGATGAGCTGGGGGAGATATGGCCTCATCCGCTGGGCAAGGATGTTGGCAAAGAGTTTAATCTTGGTGTTGATGAGAGATATTGGGTGGTAATCTGCACATCGAGGTGACGGAGGTTGTGTTTTAGGAAGAACGACCATCGTGGCCAGGTCTGTCTCTGGTGGGAAGGAGCCTTTCTCGAGAACCTCTCCAAAGAGGTCTACCAGGTGGGGGACAACAATATCCCAATATGTAGCAAAGTAATCCTGTGGGAGTCCATCTGGACCTGGAGTCTTGCCCGATGAGGTACGCGTGATGGCGTCAATAATTTCTTCACGGGTTATGGGAAGTTCCAGGTCGGACATAGCGGTTGTGTTGAGGCGGGTAAGTTGAATGGTTCCTTGAAAGCAAGTCCGAAAGGGAGATTTCAGGACTTTGGGCCAAGTATAGAGTGCAGTCATTTGAGGCAAACATTTGAGCCATTGCTAAAGGGGATTGGTGAGTTAAGCCATCTTGGTCTATGATTTCGGAGATGATGCGGTTGGCCCTCGGATAGATGGCCAGCTGGTTGAGGATCTTCCCATTCTTGTCGCCCCAACCATACTCCCTGGCTATAGAGGACCTCCAGAGGAGTTTGGCAGCTTCCATGGAGAGTTGTTTAATTTCGGTCTGGAGGTGCATGAGTTGCCTCTCGTGGGTGGCATCATGATCCCGGGGGGGATTGCTCGAGGAGCAATGCCTATCCCTCTTGTATTGTGATCTGGTGGGTTTGGGCTTGTCATTGAATTTTGAGCTGACCCCGTGCAAAGACACAGTAGCTTTGCCGGCCCCCAAGGAGTGCCGGGAGAGGGGACGGTTCCCGTGTTGGTGAGAAAGTGCTGTTTTAGTTTGGTTCCAATCGGCTTGCGAAAGTCTTTGTCTTGCAAAAACCAGGCGTTCAACCGCCACATTGGACGTGCTGAGGTGGGCGTGTCCCCAGTGCTGAGGAGAACCTGTGAGTGGTCGGAGATACCTCGAGGATTAGGCAAATATCTTTATTCTTTTGCCAGTCCATGGATGGGACAAATACCACATCTATACATGCCTGCATGTGGTGCGCCGCTGATTTTTAATTTAATTTAATTTAATAACGATTTCTAAAGCGCCTGGTGACCCAAGGGCATCCCCGCGCTACAAGAATTGTGATCCTGTTGAGGGGGAGGGAGAGAGGAGAGACACTTATTGAGAGACTCTATTTAGGGAATAGGTGTGTCTTTAATTTTTTTCGAAAGACCAGGTAGTTGGGTTCAAGTCTGAGGGAGCGGGGAAGAGCGTTCCATCCAGCGGCTGCTTGAACAGAGAATCGTCGTCCTCCTGTGCGAGTCCTTTTAAATCTAGGAGTTTTGGCCAGGTTCTCGTTCTGGGATCGTAGGGATCTGGGTGCTGTGTAGGGGGTGATCATGTTGCTAAGGATCGCCGGGCCAGATCCGTTGATCAGCTTATGTGTCGTGCACATGGCCTTGAATTGCACCCTTTGGCGCACAGGGAGCCAGTGCAGAGCTTTGAGGGCCGGTTTGGCGGACATTCTGGAGGGGAGGTTGGTGAGCAGGCGTGATGTGTGTGTAAAGTGTCTGCTATGAGGGTGCCAGAGTTGCCAGGCATCACACAGACCCAGGCAGCCCACCCAGTTCATTAGGTGTTTAGCTTGGGTAATTCTGGAAGATGAGGGGGCGCCGGTAGTGTCAGTGTAGGGATCCAAGACCGCATGAAAGTCGCCTCCAATGATGGTGGTGCCCAATGTCAGGGAGAGGAGGAGGTCTGAGGTGTCTTTCAGCGTAGTCATGAGCATGGATGGGGAAATAAATAGACATAAGGTTGAGGGGTTGCCCATTTAGAGTCCCGCAAAGGGTCACATATCTACCCTGGGGTTGTAAGTTACCTGAGTGAGAACCGATAGTAGGTTACGCTTTATAAGAACGCCCACCCCCCAGGAGCCCAGGGAAAACCCTGAGTGCCACACTCTGTCATATCCATACCGTGCCAGAAAGGGGCAGTGGTTCCCCGCTAGGTGGGTTTCCTGTAGTAGGAGTGCATCCATTGTCATGCTCTGGGCATCGCGCTGGACCACGGTTCGTTTAACCCTGTCTAATAGCCCATTAACTTTCCAGGACGGTGTACGGAGGGGGGCACCAAGACTGATAGTAGTGTGTAGTCGTCATTGGTATAGAAGGGGGAGAACCCACACCACAGACCACAGCGTGTTTAGGTGGAGCTTCGCGCAGGCCGGTGACAGTGTCTGTTTTGCATGCACAACATGAAGGGCCATTATAATGTGTACTAGCGAACTCGGATTGTGCATCAATACGGCTGGTGAGCAATATGGCAATGTAACAGTGACAACTATGGAACAACTGTCCCATTCCCTCCCCCTCCCCACTCCCCCCACACCCCACCCTATACTTTGAAAACAGAAGCCTCTGTCGTCCCGAAAGTAGTAACAGTAATAACCAAACTAGAACGCTTGGGTTCGGTGACGTGGAGGACCCCTCCATATATATACGGATAAAGCAATGTCTCAGCAGGTGGACACATATATTAGAGGGGAAAAAAAGCCTGCTGCGGTGTCTTGTCCATACATCAGGGACGACACGCCTCCAGGCAGGGCCCCAAAGCTCTATGTTCCACAGGGTCTGCCGGTCGGGTCTCTGAGATTCTATGCCTCAGCATCGCATGGTTAGGAAAGACGTGCTGTGCCAGTGGCAATCAATTCAATTCAAAATTTCTTTATTCGACTGTAGATAAGTTCAGTCATAAAAGTACAGAGAAAAACACATGTATAAACAATTCATTAGTTAAAAAGATTCAGTTTAAAACAGTGGATCGCGTAGTAGCCTATCACAGCTCATGCAAATGTGAATGTACAGTTTATCAGAGACTTGTTAACCTTCCATACTTTTTCTAAAATTCAGGGCTGTTTTTAGAAAATTGCATACGTATAAAGTGCTTTCACAGTGCAACATTTTAAGATAAATTAGTGCAGGCCTTATTTGCACAAAATTCAATTTTTTAAAAAGAGGTTTTAAAAACATTTTTCGTGGTAACGTGTAATAGGAGCATATAAATAAAAAGTGCGCCAGATCTTGCGGAGACTTATTGTCGCAGCCGCAAGCTGGCAACACTTGTCCCCTATGAGCTCCACTGGGCATGGCTAGCATCAGATGGAATAAATCAAAACGAAATCTAGTCAATAAAAAGCGCTCATATCTGGAGATGGCCCAGGATAGATATGGTTCTATTTGAATACATGATTTAGTTAAGGCATGACTCATCAAGCTACCCTTCTTCAATTCGGCCTCTTCCCTAGCCAACTGTCGAGTCATTAAAAAAGTATCCTTTACAGATGTTACATTGCGCTTTGATACTAACTGTGGTGTTAAGAAGAGGTCCAACCTGCCCAGATCTTGAAGACAATTTCAAACATACTTTATCCAGGGTATCTTGAATTTCCCTTCCCAGTTGAGTGCTTCAGATAAAATGTTTTGGGTGAAAGGTATTTCATTGTTCATCCAACAATTTAACCAAGACAGGAGGGGATTTACCGCAATTTTGTCCTCTAAATAGGGCATGCCCAGTTCCTCGTGAGTGGAGAAGTTGGCCGTGCTCTTCGGTAGACATAAAACTTGTTTTATAAAATTGTTTTCAGTGGTTGCTAGATCGGCCACTGGTAAGAAGCCCCAAAGGTCACTCCCATAGCAGGCGACTGATATACTTTTGGCTTGGTATAGTTTCATCAGCGCAACCACTGGTGTGTTACCCATTTTACGAGCAAAGTCAATTATTGCAGCATTGGTCCTTATTAGATCTCCTCTCTTTTTCTTTAATGCGGGTCCCCATGTAAGTTTACTGTCAAACAATACACCAAGATATGAGAAGGTTGTTGTAGTAGGTATTTTTTCCCCATTAACAGAAAATGGGTAGGACTTTTTGGACCCAGATCCTACCTTCATGACAAATGACTTGGCATTGTTAGTACACAGGCCTCGTGAGTTCATAAAATGAAAAAAAGAGTCTAATAAAGTTTGAAGGCCAAGTGCAGTTCTGGAAATAAGGACGGCGTCATCAGCGTAGAGCAGAACAGGAACGCCCCTTTTCCTTATGTATGGGTAGTCCGTATTTGTTTTTAAAAGGTGCTCCTCTAAATCGTTAATATATAGGTTAAAAAGAAAAGGCGCTAAAATACAGCCCTGTCTAACCCCCGATTTATTTTGAAGTCTCTGGTTACTTTTAAGTCTTTGGTGTACCGCACATTTGCTTGTGTGTCGCTGTGGAGGTCGGCCAGGAAGTTGATTAGATTTTTTTCAACCCCCATTTTCAACAAGACATCCCAAAGTATACTTCTGTCAACGCAATCGAAGGCCGATGAAAGGTCCATAAAGGCCATATTTAGTGTGCCGTTTCTGGCCAAAGTGTTTTTGCCACTGATTAAGTAAAGATTCAGGCATTGGGTTATTGTAGAATGCCCTGGTCTAAAGCCGTATTGTACTGGTGACATAACTTTGTTGTTTTTGGCCCATACGGACAGCCTATTTAAGATGATCCCACCAACAACCTTGGCAACTGAGTTGATCAGGGAAATTGGCCTATAGCAGGCAGCATTGCTTCTGTCTCCTCACTCACTCACCGGAGCTTGGAACTGGTACTGTACTTTGTACTTTGTCCTGCTGTGCGAGGAATCCTCCCTCACTGTCTGCAACCTGTGCTGGCTGATTGGAGCTGACGCTCATTGAACATCGTCTCGTGGCGCTGCCTCCCCCTGACTCGCTGGTGTGAGCGTGAGCTGCACTCTGCACGCTCTGCCTGTCGCTCCCAGCTGGAGTCAGAGGGGTTGAGGCCAGGGTGTATACTGCGAGCGCACCTAGCCTGGGGGACTGCGAGGACCAGAAATCTTAGCTGAGATCAGCTGGTTCCTCTTCCCCCAGGCGAACCGCCCACGGACACGCCCCCAACGAGCTGTATATAGCTTCGTGACACCCGCTTCGCGGGCGCCACTCACCGGAGCTTGGAACTGGTGCTGTACTTTGTACTTTGTCCTGCTGTGCGAGGAATCCTCCCTCACTGTCTGCAACCTGTGCTGGCTGATTGGAGCTGACGCTCATTGAACATCGTCTCGTGGCGCTGCCTCCCCCTGACTCGCTGGTGTGAGCGTGAGCTGCACTCTGCACGCTCTGCCTGTCGCTCCCAGCTGGAGTCAGAGGGGTTGAGGCCAGGGTGTATACTGCGAGCGCACCTAGCCTGGGGGACTGCGAGGACCAGAAATCTTAGCTGAGATCAGCTGGTTCCTCTTCCCCCAGGCGAACCGCCCACGGACACGCCCCCAACGAGCTGGATATAGCTTCGTGACACCCGCTTCGCGGGCGCCACTCACCGGAGCTTGGAACTGGTGCTGTACTTTGTACTTTGTCCTGCTGTGCGAGGAATCCTCCCTCACTGTCTGCAACCTGTGCTGGCTGATTGGAGCTGACGCTCATTGAACATCGTCTCGTGGCGCTGCCTCCCCCTGACTCGCTGGTGTGAGCGTGAGCTGCACTCTGCACGCTCTGCCTGTCGCTCCCAGCTGGAGTCAGAGGGGTTGAGGCCAGGGTGTATACTGCGAGCGCACCTAGCCTGGGGGACTGCGAGGACCAGAAATCTTAGCTGAGATCAGCTGGTTCCTCTTCCCCCAGGCGAACCGCCCACGGACACGCCCCCAACGAGCTGGATATAGCTTCGTGACACCCGCTTCGCGGGTGCCACTCACCGGAGCTTGGAACTGGTGCTGTACTTTGTACTTTGCCCTGCTGTGCGAGGAATCCTCCCTCACTGTCTGCAACCTGTGCTGGCTGATTGGAGCTGACGCTCATTGAACATCGTCTCGTGGCACTGCCTCCCCCTGACTCGCTGGTGTGAGCGTGAGCTGCACTCTGCACGCTCTGCCTGTCGCTCCCAGCTGGAGTCAGAGGGGTTGAGGCCAGGATGTATACTGCGAGCGCACCTAGCCTGGGGGACTGCGAGGACCAGAAATCTTAGCTGAGATCAGCTGGTTCCTCTTCCCCCAGGCGAACCGCCCACGGACACGCCCCCAACGAAACGTATAAAAATCATCTCGCTCCCCGCGACGCGGGACGCGCGCGGGACCAAGCGCGGGGATAAGCCCGGGCAAAGGGCGGGCCGTCTAAGGCCGTCCGAGGTCGTACTAGGACGGGACGGGCCACCCTATTAAGCATCTGTTCTTGGTAAGCCAAATTTTCTTCTGACTTGTTCCCCTTACTGGAGCTAATCCTTGTTCTAAAACGACGAGGGATTAGAAATAAGCAAATACTAACAGAAATCGTGGTAACATAAAGAAATGGGGCTCAAAAAATTACGGTCCAGGACTATCTTTATGAAACGGATGGGTACGGAGGACGCTGTTCGTAAATCATCAGACAAATCAATAAAACAAGGTCGCATTACACGGACCCCGGCCATCACTGAATATTTCTCTACTCTAATATCTAAAGGTGAAATTGACAAAGAATTTCACGTGGCAGAAGAAATACCCAACTCTCTATTGCATACAGGGTTAGAAGACTGTACGCTCACCAAACTTGGGTCAAATCCAAAACTAAATTTGAGCGACATTGTTTCTGACAATATCCAAAAATCTTTCAATAACTCTAAAAAAAAAAATTCAAAACCAGGGTCATGAGGAAAATCACTTAACATCCTCAACACCAAAAAAAGGCCCTGGAAATACCTGTCATCTGGAAGATCTTTGTGCAAACAACTCCAAGATCACACAAAACCAACCTGAGTTAAAAATAACTAATAGTCCCCCTTTACAAAAAAAACAAGTACAACCTCAAACACTCGAATCATCTGTAGACCCTTTTCTCATAAAAACCAACTTCTCAGCTAACATAGCTACACCTATGTCAAAAGCCTTGTTCTCCTTACATGAAATACTTGAGTCGGTCCTTTCCTTTCTAGGGAACATATTAGAAAATTCAGACCAAACCCTGGATGTTCAAATTGGAATCCTTAAGCATCTAGTAGAGGAAAAAAAGAAAAGGAAAGAACCCCCTGAATTGGAAAAAAACCAACTGAAGTTCAACGACAATGAACAAAGGAACAATACAAGTCACCAAAACAGCGAAAGAGATACTGAAAAAAATGATTGTGGTACACAAACATCAGTAGTTTCAAAACAAAAAAAGGAGAAGCTAGTACGACAACATGAAACACCAATATTCTCCCTGAAAAAACTCTTTAAAGAAAAATCTGTTGATGATAAACAATATCCAATTTTCACAAAGGTAATGAAATCGAATATACCAAAAGATGAAGATATGGATGAAAACACCCAAAAAGTCATTTTTAACAATACATCAGAAAGCAAAAAAGGAGAAAAAATGCATAAAAATACTGAGCAAGTAGAAGGAAAAAGAAAGAGGAAAAAACCAATAAGACGTATCCATAGGAAAAAAAATCGCAAGCTAAAATTTCAAAAGTCCACATCTGTCAATAACAAACAAGAAGTACAAGAAATTGAACCTATTAAACTCGGGACTATTGGTAATACGGAATCTAGCTCAAATAAAAGAGAAGAGAAATTGAAACCATTAGATCCGGCTGCAAAGGATTTTGTCTCGTATAAAGTCCCTGAAGAATTACAACACCAAAATATGACCGAAAGTAATAACAGAGGAAAAAACCAACATGGAGCAGGAACACCATACTCCAGAACACTACAACTTGAAGAACTTTTCCCAATGGACCTAGCACCACTAAATAGAAGAAGAATCATCAATCTCCTTCACCACATCAAACCTTTAGAATCCTTGAATAGCAACGAGATAGATCTAGTAATCTTTCCACAGCAGGATAATAATAAAATAGCTACAGTAACCTTCTGGTCAAATGTTATACCTGGCATCATAATCAGTGAAAAGGAAACACTACACAAACATGGATACGACGTCTACATAAGAAGGGATCCTAACGAAAACCGATTTCCCCCAAGATATGATGAACAAATATGGAGAATCTCTAACTCTCAATGCAAAAATCCTCTGGGAGAAACTGATGTGTCCCGAGCAACATACTCAGGAATTAAGTATACAGGGAAAGACACTCTGAAGGTAAAAGTGGAAAATGGCGAAAGGCTAGTATGGCAACAAGACCCAAAGGGAAAGGAGTACAGAGAAAGCATCAGATCTTGGTCATGGGTATCTGAGAACTTGAACAGCAACAAATCCACAACATGTTCCGGACAATCTATTTAGCAATGGTCTAAAAATAATATCATGGAATATAGCGGGAAACACTAATACCAAATTGACGGAAGCCATAAGTAACCATCCGGATCTCTTAATGCTACAGGAAACCTGGGCTACAAAAACATTTTCGCAAAATAATTACTATGTGTATGACATCCCAGCCAAAGCATCCATTCGGGGCCACGCAAAGGGTGGTCTGGCCATTCTATTGAAGGTGGATTATATGTGGGCACAGGAAATTATCCAGACCAAATCACAATATCTGCAATGCTTAAAGGTCCTTCTAAAAACTCATAATGTAGCAACTAAACAACCATTCCTGCTATTCAATGTCTATGCCCCTCCGGGCAAGAACTATGATAACACTTTTCTAGTAATCATGGAATCCATTACACAAATTGTTGAAGAACAATCATGTATTCCATACATAATAGCAGGTGATCTAAACGGCAAAATTTCAAATTCAGAAATTGGTAAATGGATGCAACTTTATGAAGAGGAATTTGCCGATTTCTCAGCCCCGCAATTTCCCCAGGGTGCAAAATGTGACAAAAGAGGGAAATTACTATTATCGACACTACCTTCCCTAAGAGGCGTAATTCTGAACGGAAACATAGAAGGAGACATTCCGGCAACAAACACCAGACGGGGTAATGGAAGCGCATCCATCATTGACTATATTATTTGCAATATGAATATAATGGAGACTGTTACTCACCTAAAAATACAGTTAAGCCAAGAGAGCGATCATGCTCTGTTGATATTAAATTCTGAATGGAGGCCTCAAACAGCTACTAACAGGCAGCTAATATTTCATAGAAGTAATGTCGTGGCAGATAGTGCCCAAAGAAGAATCTTTTGGAGTTCGAAAGCACTGGACAGAATATCGACACTGATTGAACAGAATGATCTCTTATTAAAAATAATCTCGGATGACCCAATAGAAAATTTTGAACACATTATTAATGAGCTAAAAAATCTTCTATTGAACAAACTGCAAAGGGCACCTAAAGGTGTGAATTATGGAAACAATAGCCGCAATAAAAATAACACACAAAATACCCAAAATTCTATAACTAAGAAAAAATTGAACAGACTGGTACGTGCACAATATCTGAATCATTCAATGTCAATTAAGAAAGAAATAAATAAATTAAAAAACAAACTCAGAAGAGAAAAGCAAAAAATAAAAAAAGAAATTCAAGACCGTAATTGGGTGGACATACAAGAAGCTGCAAAAGATAAGAATTCCCGTAAATACTGGTCCCTTGTAGCCAAGCTAACCGGTACGAAAAAGAAGCTACAAGCGATACCTGTTACACCAAAGGACTGGGAAACTTATCTAACAGACCTATATAAAGCGAACCCGACTACCTTTGAGGTGAAAAGTTCAGAACAAGAACAAGACAAAGGAGACGTTGACCCACAAATACAAAGAGTTACAGCTATTTCAGTGGAATGGAACATAAGAAAAGCAAGGAAAACAGGAGCTTCTGGCCCAGACCAGATTCCAATAAAGATCTTCCAGGCAAACCCAAGGGAATGGAGTAAGTTGTTATCAAAATTATTTAATTACATTCTCAAAACTGGACAAATGCCTATATCTTGGCAGGGAAGTACCATCATCCCAATACACAAAAAGGGAAGTAAGACAGTCGCAGGAAATTACCGGCAAATCGCCTTAATGGATGCTGCTGGAAAAATCTTTGCAGCAGAGGTTTTACAAAGATTAAAAGATTGGGCTTTTTCACTGAACAAAATTCCAATGTTCCAATCTGGCTTCAGGCCAAAACATTCAGTTACGGATA
The DNA here is from genome assembly GCF_964263255.1 of Lissotriton vulgaris. Classification (NCBI taxonomy): domain Eukaryota; kingdom Metazoa; phylum Chordata; class Amphibia; order Caudata; family Salamandridae; genus Lissotriton; species Lissotriton vulgaris. Next base: position 1,594,865,811 of record NC_141691.1, read on the forward strand.
ATATTGCTATAATACAAACAATAATAGACAAATACGTAACAGGTAAATCTCAGGCGGTATACGCAGTGTTTGTAGATTATTCGACTGCGTTCGATCGAGTAGATCGACCTACTCTATGGCACAAACTCAAGGATCTTGGCATTCCAGATTTACTGCTCCAAACCATAGTGAACCTTCACACCGACACTTGGTGCCAGGTCCAAATGGGAGGCGAAAAGGGCTTGACAGAAAGGATAAAAACAGCTAACGGCCTAAAGCAAGGGTGTCTTCTGGCCCCACTACTATTCTCCCTCTATCTCAGCGACTTACCTAAGCAATTACATCAAGGCTCAAATCTGTCGCCTAAAATTGCTAAACAAAGCATACAAGTGCTACTCTACGCCGATGATATCGTGATGCTTGATCTCACTCCCTATGGTCTGCAAAAATCCCTGGACATTCTTCATGACTATTCAAAAACAAACTTCCTAATCCCTAATTTAAAAAAACCTAAAATTGTGGTTTTTACAAGGAAGAAATCTACTGTTAAATATAGTTGGAGTCTAGGAGGAGAGAAAATAGAAACAGTAAGCGAATATCCATATCTAGGCAGGATCCTCTCGAAGAATACTACAAATGGAAAACATATAGAAAATCTAATGAGGAAGTCAGACGTGCATACTGAGGCCCTTCTAAGACTATATCAAACAACTGGGAATCGACATTTCTCCTCTTTAATAAAAATATATAAGGCAAAAATTCCTCCTGTATTGTCATATGCAACAGAATACATTCCAATGAAACAATGGACCTATATGGACCGCAAAGAGGGCAAAATCCTAAAAAGGATAATGAAAGTCTCTGACTCCACACCAGTTCAAGCGTTACGTATGGAATTTTCGATCACTAGCTCCTATGCCACAGCGGTATCAAACGTAATCAGGTGGAGCTACAATCTTCTCCATGCAAAGGAGGGCACATTAAGACATTTGCTGAAACAAGAAATCTTCGAGGGAGCATTTAAAAATCAGACGTTTTAAAAAAATATGACAATTATTTTTCAAATGGCAGAGATTACCCCGGAAATGCTAAAAGGCTGGACAATCGCTCAAATGAAACTCTTCCTAAAATGCTTCACTCCAAAGTTAAGCTACGAACTAGATCACCAACACTGCAAAAAACTGTCAACATACAAATCTTTCGTAGATTCTTTGGAGTATAAACAAAATCAACCATATATTGGGTTTTCACTGACTCATGGTGCAAGGAGGACAATCACCTTGTTAAGACTGGGCATCTTACCCATCCTAACTTACACAGTAAGATGGCTGCCAGAGGGTTCCTCGATATGTCCCCTGTGTGAAGGAGGAGAACAAACCCTAGAGCACCTGTTGTTCGTGTGTCCCAACATGAAAGTAATTACTGCACGGACAAGATTCCTTGCCCCTATTTATCGATCTTGCAGAATTACCCGAGTGAGCGAACTAATAGATCTATGTAAACAGCCACCAAATGAATTTGTTTGTTTTAACTTTTATAAATTTCTTAAATCCTTTTTAACACTGTATTGATTAAAATGTGTAACTACTTCTTAAAAATTTTGTAAAATGTAAATTTGTGGTCCTCTGTTGAGTACCTATACAAATAAAAACTTTTGACTTTTTGACTTTTTTTTGCTTCTGTCTCCTTTCTTGTACACGGGTACAATAGTTGAAGCTCCCCAGGACTTTGGTGCCCCGGTAGCGGCTCCAGCATTAACCACCGCCGTGAGGATTGGGGCCCAAAAGGAGACGTTGGATTTAAATAAGTCTGGGGGAAGGCCATCTGGGCCCGGGGCCTTGTTGCTAGTTAGACAACGGATCCCCCTTTCCACTTCCTTGTCTGTGAACAACAGCGGAGCTTCTGCGGGAAGTTTGGGAGCTTGTGTTTGCCGAGTATCGTCGCTCTTAAAAATTACGCTAAAATGGGAGACCCACTCATTTTCAGGTATGCCAGTTCCGATAGTAGCAGCGTTAGGGTCATCGAACATCGGTTTGTTAATTATGCTCCAAAACTTGGAGCTGTTGCCCAGGATAGATGGATCAAGTAGAGATTCCCAGATGTTCGCCTTTATGACCTTTTTACGTGATGCCAAAGCAGATTTGTATTCAGAGCGCAAGATTTTAATTAATGTGGGATCCCTTGGTTTGTTCTTAAGAGCCGTTTTCAGTTGTCGACTGGCTCTTGAACAGGTGTGATCAAACCATCTTGGCTGTTGGTTGTTTAGTCCCTTCGATGGTACTGAGAGTAGTTGATCAACTCTTCGAGTCAGCGCAGCAAAAGCAGATAATATGAGATCCGGAGGTGTGGTGTTAGGAGTGCAGAGGGTGAGTTCTTGATCACAACTCATTTTAACGGATTCAAGTAGGGCATCACTGTTTATCGAAGTCCACTTTAATCGACGGTTACCATTGATTAGTTTTAGGACACCCGGGTCTTTGGGATTTTTGCGGAGATCAAACAGTCCATTTTTAACTTCCACAGAGATCGGGTTATGGTCGCTGTAAATACTTTCGTGGATGTTAAAATTTGTAGCTGAGTTTGCCATGTCGACAGAGAGGAGTATATGGTCTATAAAGGATCCTTGCTCTGAGCCTTTATAAGTTGGAATTTCATAAATAAAGGAGTCCTCTTTCAGGGACATTGCAATTCTCAAATCCAGACCATCTATTAGATTGTTCATGTTAGAGCCTCGTGGGCAGTGCGCAAAGTGAAGGCCTGACCTGTTACCACAACCCAAAGAGCCCAAAGTTAACAATGTCGAGTGTCCACAGATATGCGCATTAAAGTTGCCAACGATTATTTTGTTCCGTGATAGATTTGCCAAGTTATCGTAGATGTACTCATAGAGTTTGGTAATATTACATTCACCTGATGGCATTACGGAATTATAGAAGTTAACCAGAGTTAATGTTTTTTTGCTCTTTCTGAGCTCCAGAATCTGTATATTCCTATTGTCCAGTTGCTTGTTTTTTGTCTGCGACACCAGGGAGAGGCTAATGAATATTGCCAGACCCCCCTTCGCCCTTCCACTGGGTGATGGGGATGCAGGGACAAAGAAGCTTTGGAACCCCTCGATAAAAACATTATTATCGATGAGCCAAGTTTCCTGAAAGCACAGTATAGTGTAATTTCTGACAAAAGCTACCCACGTGGGATCGTTGGCTTTTGCAGCCAAACCTGCAATGTTCCATGATAGAATTTTGATGGAATTAGGGTCATTATGGGCTTTCCCTGGCTCTACGGTCGTATATAGTGGTGAGTGCAGGTGTAAGTTAGAATGACTTTTGGTATCTCTCTGGGAGTTTCTGTCACTATCTGGATGATTGGAACATGTGTTAATGGGGGGAGGGCATAGGTCAACAGTGGGAGGGACGGGTGCACCTTGTAAAGAAAAACTTACAGGGCTAAGTGTTATCGGCTCTGTTTTAGAGATGTCTAATTCTGCGTTGGGAGTGGCATAGGTGCTCTCAGAAATATCAGATTTTACTAAATTGAGAGGCACAACAGATTTTGAGTGATCGATTAAAGATCTGGAGGGTGGGACGGATGGCAGTCAATCCACCTCGTCCAGATAATCGTTGTTATAAAGGGCATCATATCTGTTTGAAATTGGGATCTCGTATAAGTTATGGGCCGAATACGGTTTTGTATATGGATAATGAACAGGTTCTGGTTTCTCATACATGGAATATGATGGATAATTATAGGTTCTACCTTCCCAGGAATGGGCGTATCGTTGCGCTTCTAAGTCCAAGGTTATCCCCTGATTGGGAACTAAGGCGGGAGCCCATTTTTGGGGATGAGTTTGAAACGCCAGGGGCCCCTCATAGCCGTAAGGGCGTTTGGGGTTATGCCTTTGACCATCAGGATTGCGTGGATAGAAGTAGCTTAATCCCATTGTGCGGATCAGACTGTTTGTGGAGGAACTCCTCCAGTTGGCGATAAATTTAGCAGCTCCTCTATCTTTGAAGCTAATCACGATACAGTCTCCCTCAGTTGATTTGTATCTTGTACCCACCCAATCTACTCTCCTGACATGAGAGATGGTCCCTGTTATGTGGGGGGGAAGTGGTCTGTGGGTGTTTAGCCATTGCATAACGTTCGGTATAGGTTTAACATCATATGCCGACGACACACAGTTGGTCCTGGAGATACACAAAAACGGAGAAGCAGTGGCAGCGAACTTTCAGGAGGGCATGAAGGCCATCAGTTCATGGATGAATCGGAATTGCTTAAAGCTAAATTCCGACAAGACGGAGGTGATGGTTTTTGGCGAACTAACTCCGTCTTGGTCATGGGTCTGGTGGCCTTCGGAACTGGGAGCTCCCCCACCACCTGTAGCCAAGGTGAAAAACTTGGGCGTGCTTTTCGATAATAAGCTTACGTTTCTTAGCCATGCCAACGCTGTGGTGTCAGCCTCCTTCTTTACCCTGAGAATGGTGAAGAAACTGCTCCCATTTCTTCCCCCAACTGCAGGTAAAACCTTAATGTCCTCCCTGGTGTTATCCAAGGTGGATTACTGCAATGGTCTATTGCTTAACGCACAAGAGCAAGTTCTGAGCAAATTACAGCTTGTCCAAAACGCTGCTGCAAGGATTCTTATGGGTATACCCAAGCACGCTTCTATCTCTCCCACAATTCGTGAGCTCCACTGGTTACCAATCAGAAGCCGGATAAAGTTTAAGGCCATGTGTATCATTCACAAGGCCTTGAACAACAATGGACCTGATTTTTTCAAAAGAGCATTCAAACTGTACAAACCCAGCCGAACACTACGTTCTTCCTCGGCCCAACAGCTCCAAATCCCATGCACAAAAAAAGTATCATGGGGAGATAGACGTTTTGTAGTGGCAGCATCAAAATTATCGAATCAGATCCCTTCCTCTGTCAAAGATCACTCCTCACTACTTTCATTTCGTAAACATCTCAAGACTTGGCTCTTTAACCAGTAAGACGTCAGTGGAACCCCTGTAATCTGCAAACTCCAGCGCCGAGACACCGAAAGGTATTTGCGCGCTTTAGAAATTTAAAAATAAATAAATGAAATAAAATAAATAACCTTGTTCTTTAACTCCTCGTAAGTTTCCCTCCTATTTTCAGCTAACTTAGGTACCCCAATCATAACTATTGTGTGGGCGTTAGACTCTGGTGGGAGATTTATATGTGTGGTCGTTCTTGTCATCCTGGGTCTAGGTTGATTTGTCCCTGGTACGTTAATGGAGATGTTCCTGGCTGGGATAATGGGATGCCTAGATGTTTCGTTATTGACTATAGTTGTGCCCAAGGGAGAACCCTCCGCAGCCCATTCACTGTCATCAGCGTCCTCGGGAATGGAGATAATCTGTGTGTTATTTGTAGGTTTGAGTACTGTCTGAACTGGGGTAGGGTCTACTTGTTGAGTTGAGGAGAAGTTGATTGCAGTTGGCGGGCCGTGTTTCTGTGTTGTGACCTGTTTAACAGCACTAGCCACTGAGTTAGTAATATTAGTATTTGTAGTTTTCGAGTTGCTAGCATTGAGAGATGTGCTGGCTGGCACAAAGGTAGAGGTTGTATTGGGAGCTTTGAGCATTTTGAGGATGCTAGATGAGACTTCATTCTGTGCTCTTTCAAATTTTCCTAGGGCCTTCTCTATGTTAACTATCCAATTGTTAATGGGATGTAAAAGGGATTTGATCAGTGTTTCAATTTCAGACAGGGATGGCATTTTGGTTGAAGATATGTGGACTATATGTCCTGTCTGCTCGTTGACCTGAATGGTTTCCGAGTTGATGTTATGATTACAAGACAGAGCCGGGTCTAAAGAAGGAGTGAGAAGGGGCCCTATTAGAGTGTTGTCATTAGGGTTCCCCTGGGTAAGTTTCTGCCACATGTCTTTAATTGAACGTTTTGGTTTGCCTACAAGATGATGGTTTTTTTTCATAAGATATTTAGCCTTGCGTTTTTTCTTAGCGCACTTCTTGTGACTTAATTGATCAAGCGTGGGCATCGGGGCGATTTGACTGGCGGGTACATGACTCTCTATTAGCTGAATTTCAGAGTCTGGGGAAGATATATGCAAGCGGTTTGTGTTATTACCGCAGTTATTTAGAATTGAAGGGCTACTCTCATTTGCGAACGTTGTAGGACACGTGATTAGGGATTTTGATGTTGTATCCTTCATGTGCGAATTTGGTAAGTCTGTAAAAGATTGCATCAATAGGGATTCTTGAGAGTTAGGACTGTCATCCATATTGCATGTGTTATTAGTGGTGTGTAGAGATAGATTTGGAAAGCACATGTCTGGCGTCAAAGAGAGACGTCTCTCTGTGTCCTGAATAGCGTCCGCCACTACACTGATAGTTTTTTGCAGCATTTTGTCAATGGCAGTTATAGTTCGTAGTGGGGTACTCACGGATTTCAGTCTCGTTGTGGATCTTGTAGCCATTGGAGTTTTCAGCGCTTTCGTCATCTTCTGGAAATGAGTGTATATCCTCCCAGCGTGTATAGATCACGTTTGGTGCCTTATGTCGGAGTATCTCCAGTGCAGTTGTTAGGGGGATGGCCCGTCCCGTCTCCTTCGTGCCCCTGAGGGCCACAGAGGGCCCGCCCTTTGCCCGGGCTTCGCCCCGCGCGCTCCCGCGCGCTCCCGCGACACGGGGGTGGCTCCGCCTTTATGCGCCGGCTGGCGCGCTTGTCTCGGCGTGTTGCGCCGCAAAGCCTGCTGGGATTTGTAGTTTTTAGATGCCCCCCTCCGCTCGGCGGCCGCTTCTCTCAATCGGTTGCGGCGGCGGGAGGGGGACACTGCAGGCTGGCTCCGTGGATCGGTAATTCAAATCCGCTTTTCCCTTTAACTCTCTTGGGCTCTTGGCAAATTCGTTGAGGTTCGTCTCACCCGCTCGGCTGGGGTGGCTCCGCCTTTATGCGCCGGCTGGCGCGCTTGTCTCGGCGTGTTGCGCCGCAAAGCCTGCTGGGATTTGTAGTTTTTAGATGCCCCCCTCCGCTCGGTGGCCGCTTCTCTCAATCGGTTGCGGCGGCAGGAGGGGGACACTGCAGGCTGGCTCCGTGGATCGGTAATTCAAATCCGCTTTTCCCTTTAACTCTCTTGGGCTCTTGGCAAATTCGTTGAGGTTCGTCTCACCCGCTCGGCTGGGGTGGCTCCGCCTTTATGCGCCGGCTGGCGCGCTTGTCTCGGCGTGTTGCGCCGCAAAGCCTGCTGGGATTTGTAGTTTTTAGATGCCCCCCTCCGCTCGGTGGCCGCTTCTCTCAATCGGTTGCGGCGGCTGGAGGGGGACACTGCAGGCTGGCTCCGTGGATCGGTAATTCAAATCCGCTTTTCCCTTTAACTCTCTTGGGCTCTTGGCAAATTCTTTGAGGTTCGTCTCACCCGCTCGGCCGGGGTGGCTCCGCCTTTATGCGCCGGCTGGCGCACTTGTCTCGGCGTGTTGCGCCGCAAAGCCTGCTGGGATTTGTAGTTTTTAGATGCCCCCCTCCGCTCGGCGGCCGCTTCTCTCAATCGGTTGCGGCGGCGGGAGGGGGACACTGCAGGCTGGCTCCGTGGATCGGTAATTCAAATCCGCTTTTCCCTTTAACTCTCTTGGGCTCTTGGCAAATTCGTTGAGGCTCGTTTCACCCGCTCGGCCGGGGTGCTCCGCCATTATGCGCCGGCTGGCGCGCTTGTCTCGGCGTGTTGCGCCGCAAAGCCTGCTGGGATTTGTAGTTTTTAGATGCCCCCCTCCGCTCGGCGGCCGCTTCTCTCAATCGGTTGCGGCGGCGGGAGGGGGACACTGCAGGCTGGCTCCGTGGATCGATAATTCAAATCCGCTTTTCCCTTTAACTCTCTTGGGCTCTTGTCAAATTCGTTGAGGTTCGTTGGCAATCATTACTATATCTGTGAACTGAGCAGTATGGCGTTTCAGTCTGAGGATCGCTGCCACTCTGTGTATCAGTGTGATCCAAACGCACAAACGTGGAATATCATAATATCATACACCCTAATTAAGCAATCTGCAAACACTGGAGCTTCTAAAAGCCATTCTGATACCGTGTGACCACTGGCCAAGAAGGAAGTTTGATATTTTATCCTGGAAGGTGCAGGGAAACATAACTCAGATGACCACAGAAATCGACAACAGACAACAAGTCACTACGGGTTCACCAAAGACCCCATGACACAATGTAGGGACTGTACCATGGTTGGTGTAAAATGTAGGCTACGCACCATTCTGACACTACAGTCCCCATTTATGGGCACATGTCACAGAGAGCCCATTTTAATACAGCCTACTGACTTTTCCAAACACCATGATGGTCTCAAGGCACAACTAAGCATGGGCGGAAAATCCGTTCCGCTCGCGGATTTTGCGGATTTTCGGTAAATTCGCAATCCGCGAACGCTCGCTAATTTACCGAAAATCCGCAAATTCGCACGCAGCGGATTTTTTTTTTCTTGGTGATACAATTTTGCACCGTGCGGCGTTCACTTACCGTCATTCAGCGTTTGCCGAGTTGTTTTTCTCGATATTTTGCGAGTGCTGCGCCATTTTGGATCTTGCTGCGGGATCCCGCAGGAGTTTGGCGAGGCATCGCGAGAGTTCGCAATTGCGAACATGTAGGTGCGGCGGGCAGCAACAATCTTGCACTCGCAAAATTACAAAATTTGCAATTCTGCACAAGAAATCCACTAGCAAGCAGCATAGACCTTCTGAAAATGATGATTTTTATCAGAATAACTCCTCAGGTTGACATTTGCTTGCACTTTTTTGGATTTGAGGCCTTTTGACTCTCTTTGGATCACTTTTGGATTAGAAATCAACTTTCATAAGTAAGTTTTTTTGGGGCATTACAGTTGCTGTTCTGCAGAAAGCACTCAGCAGGTGCAAAAGTTCACTCATCATTATGTAAAATGTAATGTAATGTAAAAAGGATTTGTAGAGCGCTGCGTTCACCGGACGGTTTCTTGGCGCTGATCACTAACCCATGAAGAGGCAGAGAGGGGAGAAAGGAGAGCATTATGTATAGACACCACGGAAAAGGTGAGTTTTTAGGAGAGACCGAAAGTGAAGGTAAGAAGAGGAGAGTCTGAGGTCTAGAGGTAGAGAGTTCCAGAGTGAGGGGGCCAGGAAGGAGAATCTAAGGCCTCCGTGCTTTTTTCGCCTGAACCTAGGTGTCTGGAGAAGGGCGTGATGGGAGGAGCGGAGGTGTCTGGGGGGGGCGTACGGATGAAGAAGAGAGGAGATGAAAGAGGGGCCGATGCCAGCCAGGGATTTATGGGTTAGGCAGCCAAGTTTGAACTTGCAGCGTTCCGACACAGGAAGCCAATGAAGGGCTTTAAGGAGGGGACGGACGCGGTGATGTTTTGGCTGACGGTAGATGAGACGGGCAGCCTGATTCTGGATTAACTGAAGTCTCTTTATTTGGTATTGCGGAATGCCTGCGTATAGGGCGTTGGCGTAGTCAATCCGGGAGATGACTAGCGCCAGCAGCGCCAAGGTGAGAGCTTCAGTGGTCAGGAAGTGAGCTATTTTCCGGATTTTTCTGAGCTGGTGGAAGCAGGAGGATACTGTGGCACTGATCTGATGGTTCATGGAAAGATCTTGTGAAATGTAGACCCCTAGGCTTTTTACTTTTTCGGCGGGACTAGGAGGGGGGCCGAGGGAAAGGGGCCAAAAGGTGGAGTTCCATGGGTTGGCTGAGCCTCCGACAAGAACGAGCTCCGTCTTGTCGGGGTTGAGCTTAAGGTGGTGAGCGCCCATCCAGTCACTGATATGGCAGAGGGTGGACTGGAAATCCTGGGCCGCTTCCTGCGAGTCAAGGTTGAAGATGAGCTGGATGTCATCTGCATAATTAAATGCAGTGACATTTCTGCCCCGGAGGGAGCGGATCAGGGGGGTAAGGTATAAATTAAAAAGGAGTGGGGACAAAGACGAGCCCTGCGGGACTCCGCAGGTGAGTTTCATCCTATCCGCCGAGAATTGGGAGATTCGAACAGATTGGTGGCGGTTCGTCAAAAAGGAACGAACCCAGTCAAGGGCCGTCCCTCCAATACCAGCCTCCTTGACACGGTCGACCAAGATGGAGTGGTCGACCGTGTCGAAGGCTGCCGACAGGTCCAGGAGGATTAAGGCTTGGCTGGCGTTAGAGTCAGCACCTCTGCGGAGTTCCTCCATTACAGAGAGAATGACCGCCTCGGTTGAGTAGGCTGGTCTGAACCCAGCCTGTTGAGGGTCCAGGAAGTTGGAGTCCTCAACGAAGGAGCTGAGGATGCTGGTGACATATGACTCAAGTACCTTGCTAAGGTAGGGAAGGAGGGAAATGGGACGGAAGTTGGCCATGATTGTAGGATCGGCGCTGGGTTTCTTCAAGATGGGTACTACTTCCGCGTTCTTAAACTGACTGGGAACCTCGCCGAGCAGAAGGGAGTTGTTCAAAAGGGCCAGTGGAGGGGTGGGACAGGCTGAGAAGGCAGCCCGGAGAATCGCGGGGGGGCAGCAATCTGTGGGGGAACCAGAGGAGACTTTTTTAAGTAGACTAATGAAGACTTCTTCTGATATCGGGGGGAACTGAGTCAAGGATTGAGGGTTGACAGAGGGTGCAGCCTCAGTTGAGGGTGCAGCCGGGGGAGTGGAGGAGATGCTGTTTTTGATTTTGATAATTTTTTCTATAAAGAAACAGTTGAGGGAGTCACAGAGTGCTTGAGACGGAAGGGGTTTGAGAGTTACCCTATCCGGGTGTGAGAGCTCGTCAACGATTGCAAAAATATCTTTTGATTTCTGTGCAGAGTTAAGGATTTTGGTGGAAAAGTAAGCAGTTTTTGCAGCTGATATGGCTAGTTTGTATTCTCCCAATAATTTTAGGAAGAGTTGTTTCTTTACAGGGTCATAGTTTCTGCGCCAGCGGCGTTCGGCCTGGCGGAGACCTAGTTTTAAGGTTTTAAGACTATCAGAAAACCATCGATGTGCGTCGTGGGGGCGCTTGGATTTTATTAGTTTAAGGGGAGCAACCTTGTCGCTGGCCTGTTCTAGCCAGTCGACTAGTGCAGCTTCTTGGGAGTCGATGGGGCCTAGAGTGACCAAAGCCGAGGGTGATAGAGAGGTGAGGAATAGGTCAAGGTCTGCTTTGTTCCAGTTGCGGCTAGGGCCTCGGCTGCGCGGGGGCGGGGGAGGAACCAGGAGGAGAAAAGAAATTAAATGGTGGTCGGACCAGTGACAAGGTGAGATCGTGAGCGACTTGATTTCAAGGTTATAGGTCCACACCTGGTCAAGGGTGTGTCCCTTGGAGTGAGTGGGTAGATGAATGTGTTGGGTACCGTTAAGCCCAGTTAAAAGATCGGTGAAAGCCAGGGATTGAGGGCTTTCATGGGTATCTGCCGGCCAGTAATTGAAGTCTCCCAGGACTAGGAGTTTAGAATTGTTGATGATGAGCTGAGAGAGCAGGTCACCAAAGTTCGAATAGAAATTGGGCATAGATTGTGGAGGACGGTAAACCAAAACGCAGGTAAGAGGGGAGACAGAAGATTCAAGTCTGATTCCCAGACAGTCCACCTGAGGGATGTTGAGGAGGGAGAGGGAAGTGAACCTGAGGGAGAGATTGATAATGGCGGCTACGCCGCCTCCTAGTTTGCCCGCAGGCCTATTGGCATGAAGTATATAATACCCTGGAGGGGTGGCTGCTAGGATGTCAGGGGAGGAGTCCTCAGTCAGCCAAGTCTCGGTTAGGAGAAGAATATCGGGTCGGTCCGAGTCTAGGAGGTGGAAGATGTCAAGTTGGTGTCTGACAAGTGAACGAGTATTAAGGTACATAACCGCTAATTCCATATTGGCGGGTGCCTGAGCAAGTGGGGGTTTAGGAGGAGAAGGATGAGCTGAGGGTTCGGAAGTGAGAAGGGACGGGAGGGACTGTAGCTCAGGAAAGGTACTCCGGGGTTGATAAATACCTAGTTGTTGCAGGCATGTGGAGCTGGTGGTATCCAGTGACCTCAGTGAATGTAGGGCAATCAAGTCCCTGGGAGTGAGGGTAGTAGATTGGGCAGAGTGACATGGCCCGGGCCCCGTCCGGTCGCGGACGGGCGCAGACGGGCTTGCCTTAGGCGCGCCTTCGGCGCGCAGACGGCGCGCCCGCTGCGCTCGTCCGCTGCGCTTCCGGTATGGACACATCCTATATGCTGGTAGAGGATTGGTGAAGGAAGGGGCGTGGCCTAAATAAGTGGGCGTGGCCTGTGCACCGCGAGGAAGGCGGCGGTTCAATCAAGCCGAGCCTCGCCCTCTGCAGCGCTGGATCCGCTGTGCAGGGGCTCGAGTGTCAGGTAAATAACAAGGATTTAAAAAGAATAGAACACAATTCAATTTTTAAAAAGAGCAGTAAGAGCGTGGCTCCCGGCTGTGCCTCAGGAGATTAGTGAAGTCCAGCAGCGCTTGTTATCAGCGCTTTAAGTATGCTGGCGAGCGGGGGGGCGTGGCCTAACTAAGTGGGCGTGGCCTGTGCACCGCGAGGAAGGCGGCGGTTCAATCAAGCCCAGCCTCGCCCTCTGCAGCGCTGGATCCGCTGTGCAGGGGCTCGAGTGTCAGGTAAATAACAAGGATTTAAAAAGAATAGAACACAATTCAATTTTTAAAAAGAGCAGTAAGAGCGTGGCTCCCGGCTGTGCCTCAGGAGATTAGTGAAGTCCAGCAGCGCTTGTTATCAGCGCTTTAAGTATGCTGGCGAGCGGGGGGGCGTGGCCTAAATAAGTGGGCGTGGCCTGTGCACCGCGAGGAAGGCGGCGGTTCAATCAAGCCCAGCCTCGCCCTCTGCAGCGCTGGATCCGCTGTGCAGGGGCTCGAGTGTCAGGTAAATAACAAGGATTTAAAAAGAATAGAACACAATTCAATTTTTAAAAAGAGCAGTAAGAGCGTGGCTCCCGGCTGTGCCTCAGGAGATTAGTGAAGTCCAGCAGCGCTTGTTATCAGCGCTTTAAGTATGCTGGCGAGCGGGGGGGCGTGGCCTAAATAAGTGGGCGTGGCCTGTGCACCGCGAGGAAGGCGGCGGTTCAATCAAGCCCAGCCTCGCCCTCTGCAGCGCTGGATCCGCTGTGCAGGGGCTCGAGTGTCAGGTAAATAACAAGGATTTAAAAAGAATAGAACACAATTCAATTTTTAAAAAGAGCAGTAAGAGCGTGGCTCCCGGCTGTGCCTCAGGAGATTAGTGAAGTCCAGCAGCGCTTGTTATCAGCGCTTTAAGTATGCTGGCGAGCGGGGGGGGGGGCGTGGCCTAAATAAGTGGGCGTGGCCTGTGCACCGCGAGGAAGGCGGCGGTTCAATCAAGCCCAGCCTCGCCCTCTGCAGCGCTGGATCCGCTGTGCAGGGGCTCGAGTGTCAGGTAAATAACAAGGATTTAAAAAGAATAGAACACAATTCAATTTTTAAAAAGAGCAGTAAGAGCGTGGCTCCCGGCTGTGCCTCAGGAGATTAGTGAAGTCCAGCAGCGCTTGTTATCAGCGCTTTAAGTATGCTGGCGAGCGGGGGGGCGTGGCCTAAATAAGTGGGCGTGGCCTGTGCACCGCGAGGAAGGCGGCGGTTCAATCAAGCCCAGCCTCGCCCTCTGCAGCGCTGGATCCGCTGTGCAGGGGCTCGAGTGTCAGGTAAATAACAAGGATTTAAAAAGAATAGAACACAATTCAATTTTTAAAAAGAGCAGTAAGAGCGTGGCTCCCGGCTGTGCCTCAGGAGATTAGTGAAGTCCAGCAGCGCTTGTTATCAGCGCTTTAAGTATGCTGGCGAGCGGGGGGGGCGTGGCCTAAATAAGTGGGCGTGGCCTGTGCACCGCGAGGAAGGCGGCGGTTCAATCAAGCCCAGCCTCGCCCTCTGCAGCGCTGGATCCGCTGTGCAGGGGCTCGAGTGTCAGGTAAATAACAAGGATTTAAAAAGAATAGAACACAATTCAATTTTTAAAAAGAGCAGTAAGAGCGTGGCTCCCGGCTGTGCCTCAGGAGATTAGTGAAGTCCAGCAGCGCTTGTTATCAGCGCTTTAAGTATGCTGGCGAGCGGGGGGGCGTGGCCTAAATAAGTGGGCGTGGCCTGTGCACCGCGAGGAAGGCGGCGGTTCAATCAAGCCCAGCCTCGCCCTCTGCAGTGCTGGATCCGCTGTGCAGGGGCTCGAGTGTCAGGTAAATAACAAGGATTTAAAAAGAATAGAACACAATTCAATTTTTAAAAAGAGCAGTAAGAGCGTGGCTCCCGGCTGTGCCTCAGGAGATTAGTGAAGTCCAGCAGCGCTTGTTATCAGCGCTTTAAGTATGCTGGCGTGCGGGGGGGGCGTGGCCTAAATAAGTGGGCGTGGCCTGTGCACCGCGAGGAAGGCGGCGGTTCAATCAAGCCCAGCCTCGCCCTCTGCAGCGCTGGATCCGCTGTGCAGGGGCTCGAGTGTCAGGTAAATAACAAGGATTTAAAAAGAATAGAACACAATTCAATTTTTAAAAAGAGCAGTAAGAGCGTGGCTCCCGGCTGTGCCTCAGGAGATTAGTGAAGTCCAGCAGCGCTTGTTATCAGCGCTTTAAGTATGCTGGCGAGCGAGTTTCAGGTCCCCATCATTAGTAACCATTCCCTGTAGTACTTCCTGAGGGCCCCCTCCAGAGTTCAGTTGCCTATGTTTGTTTGGGGCATTACAGTTGCTGTTCTGCAGAAAAACGAATTTTGCAAAACTGAAAGCACTCAGCAGGTGCAAAAGTTCAAACTCATCATTAGTAATAGTAACCGTTCCCTGTAGTGCTTCCTGACTGGGGCCCCTCCAGAGTTCAGTTGCTAGTTGCAACAATTGTATGACCCTGCTCTGACCCTCACAGCAGGCCATAGAATAGCTACAAGTAGGCCACAAAGGTCCTGGAAAAAAAATTGCACTGCAACAGAAAGCAAATTACAGATAAGGAAGCAGGTGCCAGACTGGAATTTTAAAACAGTGACACATTAATAAATCAACCCCAAATTAATTCATGTCAGTTGAAGCCGGGCAGGTGTGCTTGCTTCCCCCCCCCCCATAATCTACAGTGATGATGAACCAGAGGGTGGCATTGATGTACCAGAGGGTGGCATGGGTGAAACAGAGGGTGGCAGTCGTGAAACAGAGGGTGCTGGGAACCTGTGATGATGAACCAGACGTAGAAACAACATAGTCGCGACCGTTGCGAGCCGACAAGTAAGTTCGCAATTGCGAACTGGTACAAAACCCTCGCGAACTGGCAGAAACCCTTGCGAACACAAAAAAAACCCAAAATCTGCAAATTCGCGAGAATTCGCGGATTTTGCGGATTGCGCGTTTGCAAATACGCAAATTCGCGAACGCCAGATTCTCAAAATTCGCCCATGCTTAGGCACAACAACATCCCAGACAGGGATGTGCCAGGCATAGTGGAGACAGTAGAGAAGGGAAGCCTGCTCTGCTCCCTACACTGCCCATTGAGTGATGTGGGCCTCCTTCAGCATTGATCTATTGGATGTCTGAACAGACTAGTGATGAACATACTGAGCTCACGGTCAGGTTTCAGGTCCCCGAACGATCTGGAACAAACAGGGGAGTCATATGAGACCCATAAAATGTCTGTGCCATAATTACCCATTAGTCCGACTGTCAAAAGTTAACAGTGAGTGGGGAATAGTAACTAATTTAGGGATTAGATGAAAAATCACAACTCAAGATAAAGAATTCATACAACAGCATGAACTTGTTTTTACTGGAATAACTAAGGTGCCCGCACTATATTAAAGGAACTATGAACAAACAGGAGTGATATACAAAATGCTGCCTTAAATTGAGGGTCAGGCTCCTCTTCTCTCAATTCAGTGCAGGGCCCTGAAACTTTAGAAATACAAAATTCACTTTAGAAGGAACCTGCCTCAGGGGAAATCCAAATCTCGAGCTAGGCCATGTTACAAATGCCCTTCTGTTGTGACCAGAAGAGGCGTAGTGTAGTATCAAACAGTTTCCCCTTCTAGTGTATGTATGTGACAATCGGGTGCTGTAAGTCTAAAATTAAATAAGACCATGGGGCATATTCTCAAGGACTTATCGCCGAGTTATCTGCACTTTAGCTCCACAAAAGTGTCGAAATATTCATTGTCTCATTCTCAAGCTGGTGCAAACTGCTGAAATCGCCAGTTTTCCAGCGATAGCTTCCGCAAAAAACATCGCCACGGATGAGAGCGACAACTAAAGATAATGATATGCAGAGTAGGCGTTCAAGTGCAAAAACACATGAAAGCACCACTTTGCGATATTCTCAACGATCAGCCACATCGCCGAAGCAATACAAAAACAGGCAATAAGGCGTCTTAGCAGCAGGGAATGAACACCTGCCTCTTACTGGTGTTAAGCAGGATGACAACCTGCAGTATCAAAGGAAGCCCGGTCCATAGCTACATCGGAAGACCAACACATGTCATGGAACTGCTGATCATGCAGCTCGGAGACCCAAGAGGCCCAGAACACCCACCGCCACCACCCCCAGGCCCCCCGACCACTCCCATCCCGGACTACCACTGAGGCAGAGCAGAATAAGACAGCAGTCCTTCCGAAAACGCACCAGCCTCACAGACTTAACACCAGAGGAAGTCATTGCCTACTACAGGCTCAAAACGACAACCATCCTCCGCATCCTGACCCACATTGCCCACAGGCTGAAGGTACCAACACAGTGGACAACCAACATCCCTCCGCACACAAAGATGCTGGCTGTGCTGCACATGTTCGCCTTCCAACCAACAACCGCCAGCGTCGGGGGAGTATCAGAGCCAGCCCTTTCAAAGTTTATCACAACTGTCTTGGATGCCATCATCAGCTTGGTACCCCAGAAGACTTCACTTTCCCCATACTGCGCAGGAACAGCTGGAGACCAAGCAATACTTCTACGCCGTAGCTGGCTTCCCGCACGTGTTGGGGGTAATTGACTGCACACATGTCCTACTTGTGCCCCCTGCCAACAATGCACATAATTACCGTAACAGAAAGCACATGCATTCCATCAATGTGCAGGCAATAGTGGACCACAGGGGACTCTTCACCAACGTCGTTGCCAACTACACAGGCAGTGTGCATGATGCCTACATCTTCTGACAGTCCATCATCAACCAGCACTTCGAGGATGGCACCTACGGAAATGCACTGCTCATTGGTAAGTACCAAATGAACACACCAAACACCTCAACTCCCCAATCATGCAACTCACAACTGTGGGAATGCAAACATTACAGCATCACATGCAACATGCCAAACAACATGCCCACCTACCAGACACGACAACACAAGGAACTGTGGTAACAGGGGCCAGCCATGTAGACAAACCATCCATTTCATGGCATCTCTGCCACACAATAGCAGGATGTGGTGAGAGGTGGGCACCAAGTATGTGCGAAGGAGGCAAGTGACCCATGAATCAGAATGAACACAATGGCAAGTGAGGTGCTGATGTGCTGGACAGACTCAAGTGTGTAGAGCACAGACATGTCCATGTGGACATATACTGCTGGTGTATGTAATGCCGAAGACAGTGGACGCAACCATATTACCACAGGCAGTAGGGTAGACTTTGGACATGTAGCTATGTCATCCCTCCCTGTAAGCGTAAGCGGAGTGGGCTGGGCCAGTGTAGGAGTGGATGACCACCTTCAACGGCCAATATCAAAATGTCGTTGTCAGGCTTGTGGACATGCGAAGACAGTCATGACAATGGTGTGTCTTAGGAGTGCAAGTGATGCAACCGGGGGAGTGAGGAACAGCTGTGAGACAACATAATACACATAGATGCCGCTTATTTGCCACATGCAAGACATGTCAAACATGAATCCCAAAGCCACACACCAATATACTAATAAGCCTACCAACACAGAATGCAGAACCACCGATTGACACATCTCTCTCCCCTGTCACAGGTGATCAAGGATATGCACTCTGCTCGTGGTTGATGACACCCCGCCGAGCCCCAAACACCCAGGCCCAGCGGCAGTAAAATGTGGCCCAAAAACACACAAGGGGCATTGTGGAGCACTCATTTGGCGTGTTGAAGTCATGTTTCAGGTGCCTGGACATCACAGGTGGAAGACTCCTGCACAACTCACAAAAAGTGTGCAAGATGATCCTTGCATGTTGTGTGTTGCACAACATATGTGTACGCACCAATGCCCCATGGCTCCATGTGCCAGATGCACCGGAAGATGATGATGAGGATGAGGCAGGTGGACCACACCTCTGTGCAGCAGCAGCAGGAATAGCCCGAAGGGACACTATCATTAACAATTTCTTCTCATGAGCATGTCACATTGGGACTGTCCTTAGCAATCATGGGACAGGACAAAATGACCACAGGCACAGCATGTGCAAATAAATATATTCCAAGACACATTTCCTGTGTGCATGTCACTCCTCTGCATTAGCACATCACTCTGACAAGTGTAAGTGCAACATTTAATGCTGACAATTTCACCAATGGCAATTAGATGGTGGCAGTGTCACCTCCGTTGTTGGGATTCTGATTTCCTGCGGATTGAACAGCGTCTTCCTCTTGTTCTTCTCCTTGCCCTTCCCTGACCCAGAGGCCCCAGATTGGTTCTCCGTGGGGCTTGTGGGGTTCTCGTAGTCCTCTGTACTTGCTCCGGCTACCTCCATGGTGCTTTGCAGTTGTTTGTGTTTTTTGTTGCCGCTTTTATACTGTTTTTTGCAGCCTGACTTGTGTGGCTTGCAGGCCTGCGCTGCTTATCGCTGACTTTTTTTATCGCAGTTGGTCCCAACGCAAATTTTTTTGCATTCGGGTATGGATTTGTATCGCCGTTCCGGTTTAATGTATCGCGGACATTTGATGCGTTATGGGAAAACTATTGCTTGTTACCACTGTGTTGAGAATGTGGCTTTGACACAGTTATTTTCCCACGATAGACGGCGATATGTGAAATTGCGCTAACCTATTTTGGCGATGATTATCGCACGTTCTTGAGAATATACCCCTATGTCTCATACATTCTTCTTTAAACATGCAACACGTTCTCTCCGAATAATATACAAATAATATACAAGCAAATGCTCTGTATATTGGACACAAGAAGAAAAGGAGCTGAGAGCGACTAACAAGCGTATGCCTTACCATCTCCGTCATAATGGTCATGTTTTACATACTATTCCACTGCATAGAAAAACCATCAGTGTCCCTAACTTGTTTCCTGATGCCCCCTAAAGGCGCCCAAATGGAGAAAAAACTAATGAAAGAGTACAGCATAAAATAAAAATATTAATTTAGTTTTCCCATGAGTTCAGTGGTACGAAAGGAAACACAACTACAGTATACAAGAGATCAATAATGTCTTTTATTACCTGAGGAAGAACTATGGCTGTCACACTGCACTGAAAGACAGACAGATGTTATGAGGCTGCATGATGCCCAAGAAACCCTACTCACCTTCACTGATGGAGTTCTAGGACCAAATAGCTGCACAAGGACGAAGGCCGAGAGCTATTATAAGAGTACTGAACTCTGAAATGACTTGCAATATCCTCATAAATGTAAGGTTGAGGGTATCTTATCCCATATAATAGGTTGGTCCTAAAGTGTTGATGTTAACTATGTTTTTGCTCGGTGGTACTGTAACAGGAACAGTCTTTTGTTAAGAGCCCCGTCACAGTATAATTCAGGACATTGCCTTGGCAGCTTGTGCAGATAGTTTGGTGCACAAGGAGGTGAGTGTTCTCTCCAGACTCATGCTCTATGGAATAAAGAAAGTCAGTCATAGTAGCTATTCTTGCCTACTGGCTCTACATGAACACGAACCCCACATGAACCCCTATGGCTGTTCATCCACTCTACCACTCTCTCTCTCCAAGGGACTGGAGTGAGGGGGCTGAGTGCGCCAGCCCCTGCCGGCTCCACCCCCTTTCTCTGGAACAGTCCTCCACTGACATAGTGTAAGCACTTATCAGCCAGCATCAGCAGTGAAGGCTCCTCCACTAAGGTGGAGGAGCATTGCCCCACTACCAACAAGCATTAGAAATGCAATCGGGCTCGGATTTATTTGAGTTTGAGCTAATGGCATTGTAAATGCCAATGTATTGTTGCTATGTGTTATGGAGTGTGTTCATGTGGTGTGTACTGCCAGTGATCTCCTTGTGAGTGCGAGAATATTGCACCGTTACTGCCTGTGATGTCCTTCTTGTGAGTGTGAGAAGCTTGCACCTCTGCTGCCTGTGGTCTCCTTGTGAGTGTAAGAAGCTTGCACTGCTGCTGCCTGTGATGTCGTTCTTGTGAGTGGGAGAAGATTGCACCTCAGCTGCCTGTGGTCTCCTTGTGAGTGTAAGAAGCTTGCACAGCTGCTGCCTGTGATGTCCTACTCACTATTCTACTCACTACTCTACTCACTACTCTGCACTCACTACTCACTACTCTACTCACTACTCTGCACTCACTACTCACTACTCTACTCACTACTCTACTCACTACTCTGCACTCACTACTCACTACTCTACTCACTACTCTACTCACTACTCACTACTCTGCACTCACTACTCTGCACTCACTACTCTACTCACTACTCACTACTCTACTCACTACTCTACTCACTACTCTGCACCCACTACTCACTACTCTGCTCACTACTCACTACTCTACTCACTACTCTACTCACTACTCTACTCACTACTCTACTCACTACTCTGCTCACTACTCTCCACTCTACTCACTACTCACTACTCTACTCACTACTTTCTACTCACTACTCTACTCACTACTCACTACTCACTTCTCTACTCACTACTCTGCACTCACTACTTTACTCACTACTCTACTCACCTCACTACTCTACTCACCTCACTACTCTACTCACTACTCTACTCACTACTCACTACTCTACTCACTACTCACTACTCACTACTCTGCACTCACTACTCACTACTCACTACTCTGCACTCACTACTCACTACTCTACTCACTACTCTACTCACTACTCACTTCTCTACTCACTACTCTGCACTCACTACTTTACTCACTACTCTACTCACCTCACTACTCTACTCACTACTCTACTCACTACTCACTACTCTACTCACTACTCACTACTCGCCACTCACTACTCACTACTCTACTCCTCACTACTCTACTCCTCACTACTCACTACTCACTACTCACTACTCACTACTCACTTCTCTACTCACTACTCTGCACTCACTACTCACTACTCACCTCACTACTCACTACTCTACTCACTACTCTACTCACTACTCTGCACTCACTACTCTACTCACTACTCTACTCACTACGCACTACTCTGCCCTCACTACTCACTACTCTACTCACTACTCTACTCACTACTCTGCACCCACTACTCACTACTCTGCTCACTACTCTACTCACTACTCTGCTCACTACTCACTACTCTACTCACTACTCTCCACTCTACTCACTACTCACTACTCTACTCACTACTTTCTACTCACTACTCTACTCACTACTCACTACTCACTTCTCTACTCACTACTCTGCACTCACTACTTTACTCACTACTCTACTCACCTCACTACTCTACTCATCTCACTACTCTACTCACTACTCTACTCACTACTCACTACTCTACTCACTACTCACTACTCACTACTCTGCACTCACTACTCACTACTCTACTCACTACTCTACTCACTAGTCACTTCTCTACTCACTACTCTGCACTCACTACTTTACTCACTACTCTACTCACCTCACTACTCTACTCACTACTCACTACTCTACTCACTACTCACTACTCTACTCCTCACTACTCTACTCCTCACTACTCACTACTCACTACTCACTTCTCTACTCACTACTCTGCACTCACTACTTTACTCACTACTCTACTCACCTCACTACTCTACTCACTACTGACTACTCTACTCACTACTCTGCACTCACTACTCACTACTCACCTCACTACTCTACTCACTACTCACTACTCTACTCACTACTCACTACTCTGCACTCACTACTCACTACTCTGCACTCACTACTCACTACTCTGCACTCACTACTCACTACTCTACTCACTACTCACTACTCTACTCACTACTCACTACTCTGCACTCACTACTCTACTCACTTCTCACTACTCACTACTCACTGCTCACTACTCACTGCTCTACTCACTACTGGGTGAGGGGGTAAAGTAAAAGGGTAACAGGGAGGGGATACAGCAGAGAGACGAAGGAAAGTCTGCCCAATGTCCGGCTGGGTAGGTGACGGCTGAGGGGGAAGTCCGCAGCCCATCTCCTCAATAGCTAAGAAGGTAGCTCCACCCGGCAAAGGTCAAACACCTAGGTCTCCACAGTGCAATGGAGAGGATGGGCCGTTTCGTTGGTGGACTAGCTGTGAGGGCTCTCAGGGCACCGCTGCTCCCCTGCCTTCTTGTTGCACCTCCTGGTTCCCTAGATTCCTGAAGAGGATGGTGCTCCCGCTCAGGCTTACAGCGCTCAGAGTACTCACATGGCCATCGGTGCTGTGCCCGCTATGTCTGGGGCTCATGATAGCTGCCGACTTTGAAGCTGGGGACCAAGTTCGTGTCTTGCCTTCGGCTCAACATCCAGTGATTCTGGGCAAATCACTAAATCACTAAATCTCCCCTTGCCTACCAAAAATGCACTTGTGCTTAACTGGTACTCATAAAAAGTGCTCCAATACCTTTGGGTCATGTTTGCGCTATAAGCGTCAGTGTTGATGATTAAGTGCCGGTGCTGAGCACTTGAAACCACAGGCTGAAATTAAGCACTGAAACTTCTCCATCTGAAGACATGTTGCTCATATTTGTCTGGTGAAGTAAAAATGTGCAGGCAATATACATGGAAGGGAAAAGACGCTGTGGTAAAGACAACAGAGCCATGAGATTGGGTAAAAAAAGACAAATTAAATTAACCAGGTTGCTTGCACATGAAAAAAGTATTGCTAAAGTCAATTGGTCAGGGCCTGGCAAAATGCAATTTTTGTTCATTTTATTCGTTTTAATGGATTTATTTTTTCCAACCATATACAAAAATCAAAATATGACACAAATACAAACAGTGTGCAACAAAGAGGTAGCACAGCAACCAAGGCACATTAGTCCAGGCACCGGAGTTCACTCTTTTTCAGTTGGCTGTGCACACATGATTAGGCAAAACTATGTCCCTCAGACTGCAAGACCACCAACATATGAAGTATGCTACATTTTGTGGTGGGCAGAAACAAAATGTGACTGGTCATTTGAACAGATTAGTGGTTCGAGAATGCTGAAGGAAAGCAAGTGTGTGTGTGTGAACGCGCGCCTTTGTGTGTATACAGAGAGAGAGAGAGAGAGAGAGAGAGAGAGAGAGAGAGAGAGAGATCGTCCTTGCTATCACATTCTTTTTTATAACATGAGGCTGGCAAAATAGCTCAAACTGCCTCTACATCAGATCTAAAACCTACATGTGGCACTGCCTTCTGTACATTAATTGGTAATGTAATGTGAATAGACCTCACTGCCGTCAGAGTATCTCTGCTGAAGCACGTTTCACAACGTTTAAACTATCACGCAGGCCGCTGAAATAAAAAAGCCTCCGAGCAATTTATAACAAAAGGGCGCATATAGTTGCAGGCCGTGCTGCTAAACATTCTGGGATGTGAAATTAATTGAACAAAACAATTTGTGAGAAGGCGGAAGCTTTGAGAAACCAAGAGCTAGAAATGCAGGAAATAAGGGTTCACATATAATTATGAAGCAAAATATTTATAGTTGAGGGCACCAAGTGTACTGGTGGACTTCCATGATGCCATTTACATTTTGGTAGTAGAGGATGTATAAATGTAAACAGAACCACAAGAGAAATGCGCACGTGGGGAAAGTGATGGCATACGTTGGTTTAAGAAATTGGTGACACTTCACATCTGGTAAATTTAGAAACAATAGGTACATCCAGTGATGCGAAAGCTTAGAGAAAGATGATACAGATTTGCCCCATCAACAAAATAACACTAGTTAATAGTTTGAAATACAGACTGCACTAGTGTACAGAGAGCAAACTATCAAGATATATATTTTTTTTACAGTGAAATACATGTCTGTATCAAGCCACACTAAGAACTACGTTTATTCAAACAGTGCTATACTTTGAAGATTCGTCATGGAAAGCACACCAGTTCTGGTAAGCTTTAATTCACCACATATCAAAACAAAATAAAATGATGGGATAATACACATTTACTAACTCGACAGCCAAAACTGTAATGCTGCAAAACCATAAAACAATGGTCCAATCCATTCACTAGCGAGGTCTAACGCAGGTTTCTCCAAAAAGTAGCTCATGAGCTACCAGTGGCTCTCAAGCTACCTGCAAGTAGCTTTCTTGTGTGCAATGCAACAATTAGAAGATTTGCTAGGCAGGCTGAATTAAAATGCACAAATCAAAACTGAAAAGTATGTATTTGAAACGAAAATATGTGTATTTTCGTAGCTCATAAGCTGATGTTTTGAGAAGTGGTTCAATTTGCAAAATAAATGTATTAATTGATGTGTTCGATAACTCATCAGGCATTGGGCAGAATTATTATTAATATTATCACTTGGTTTGGTTCCAGGTGTATTGCAGCTATGGCTGGTACGCAGTATACATGTAAAGGAATTCCAAATTGCTAAAGCCGTGTTACATGACTGCTGGAAACCCCTCCTGGAGCACTAAGGCTGACAACTAACTGCTGGTAATCATGAATAGGGTGGCAGCTTTAATAATCTTGTCTGATGTAGTCAGTATAAAACACTAAGAGTTTTAGCAACTCGGTATGTATTTTCATTGCACATAAGTAGGTCTGCTTACAGAGAAGGTTAGAGACCCCCGGTCTAAGGCAGCCCCCACCAATAATACGGGTTCGGCCCGCTTTAAGGGGGCGCGGGGCGACACTGATGTATGTCTGCAGCAGGTAGTGCGGGGGTCAAGTGGTTAGCTTGTAATAATGCATGGCCACACATGCATGCACAAGGGGCTGGCTGGTTGTGCACCCGCACAGCGGCCTGCACTGTCACGTCCGGGCGCTCCAGGGAATCCGAAGGACGTTAGATCCCTTGCAGTGGACAGAAGAGGGCCATTCCAAGGGGGCGGGGATCGCCAAAGCTTCCGGTTATGAAGCTAGCGGCCGCAGTGCATTATTAATGTACCTTACACATTAAGTGTCATGCCCTTGGCTCACTAGGGCTCAGAATATGCAAAAAGTGTGACTTCGTTGCATACTGGCAAATGTAAAGGGTAGAAACACCCCAACGAACTCCCCCGTCTAAAGTCACAGTGTGCATTTAAGATAAACACGGACATGTATGCTGACGAAATGAGAACAAGCGCCTTAGATTACAGCTGCAAAAGCATATGAAAATTAATCTCGAAAGGTGGAGAATGTGTCATTACTGTCAATCGCCATCCTGCTAGGTCTGCGCTTTGCAACTCAGATCCGGCACTAAGTAAAACAGAATCACGGCAGAAAAGAACTCCTTAAAAATACAGCGATATCACAACCACCCCATTGGAAATGAAATCCTGTCGCTGCCTCGCTGGCCCCGCTTTCGCACTGTTAAACGGGCTGGCTTCTTATTATACTTTTGTGGGGGGGGGGGGGGGGGGGGCTTGTTTGATTTGCGCGATCAGCATTATTTTCCGAGGCCGTGTCACCGGGTTCAGGGCCGGCCCTAGGCATGTGCAAAGTGTGCACCTGCACAGGGCCGCCAAACCCCAGGGGCCGCCACGACGACGGACGAGGATCGGAAGGATCTGATCATCGTGGCAGTGGCGGCCCCCTGGCAGGATTTAGCGGCCTCCGGCTCCGACCCCGGCTAGCAATGGCAGCGTTGTGTTCAATCTGTTGTTATTACACTTTCACTTTGCCCAGCCAGCCAGCCAGCAGTTTGGGTCCCAGGGCCGTCACTCTTCCCTACTACCAATGACCGTATGACGTGACGGCCCTGGGACAGCCCCCCGCGCTGTGCGCAGTGCGGAACTGCACACCTTCTGACGTGTCACGGTTGGTCACGCTCCCGCCAGGGAGAGTGCGTGAGCGGTGGTGCCACTGACTGTGCGTTGTCACGTCATCCATGTGACTGTGAGAATAAAGAACATGAGTTAGGCCCCCAAGAGCGGGGCAAAGGAGTGGTGCCAGTTATGTAACCAGGGGTGGACCCTCTTCGCGCCGGCAGTAAGCATGAGCCATAATTCTGTATTTCAGTGACTCCTGTGTCATCCCTGCTGACCGGGCAGACTCGGCCCCTCATGCGTCGGTTGAAAGGCAGCCGTCAGGAGCAGTCAGTGTCTTTATGGAGGCTGGTATGGAGAAAGCAGCTGCAGGCAAGGGTGAAGATAGCGCAATGTCCGGTAGGATCTTTCCGTGTCACATGGCAGGTTCCGGGATGCTGATTTTACGACGAGTTCCTATTTTATCCCCCTCAGTCGCGCAGGAAAAGGAGGGGGAAGCAACAAACAACTTCTTCAGGGAGTCAGACACCAGGCACATGCAGCCAATACTCTTTTAGCAAACCGTGGGAGGCATTGTGACGTCATGGCAATGGACTGAAATGGAAGGGTGACGTCACAGCTTAGCTCTAGTTTTGGATCATTCAAAATGACAGAGCAAAACTAGGGCATTAGTCCACTGTGACGAGGCGGTAAACTTTTGAGGGTTAAAAGAAAAGTAACAATGTCACTTGTTTCACTCTGCCTTTCAGTGGCTCAGGCCAGGGGAAGGAAAGATGAGAGAGGAAGCATAGGCGCAGTGAACGGTAAAAGCACACATGATACATGAATTGACAAACCCCATCTGAAACAGTCGAAACATGCCAAATAGAATCACCCTTACAGCACCCCTGTCATTATGCGCATTCATCACTGATATTACTATTACTAACGGCTGAAGGAAAAAACACACCTAATGCTGACTGCTCCGTGAAGCACAGCGCTCTCTTTTACACCCTTGGACGGAGTCATGCACCTCATCACCTCTTACACGTGCAAGATCCCGGAAACTGACCCTCCATTCATTAATGGCTCAACAGCCTGCACAAAGCATCACAGGGATACTCCATTCTGACATGCTCAGTAATGTCCACCCTCGCTTATCTCCTTCCAACTTGTTAGCACAGTCCCTTCCAAAATGGCTGCAGGTCCAGGCGTCCCTAGGTAAAGGTCATCTGAGGTCAGAAGAGCCTTTACATCTTCCAAATCCTGCTCTGGTTGGATTCATGAAATACCTCTGCACTGATTCCATTCAGAGAATCCCACCTTTGTAAAATGATTGCAAACCTTGTGCTGCCCCTCTAACTAATGCGGAGGGACCCCCTCTCTGGGATGTACGGCATGCCTCTGGAGCACAATTACGCGGCCACCAACGATCATCAGAGAACACCTGTCCCGTGTCCGACTCCGAGTCTCCGGATTGCCAGGTAACTCAGTTTCATTGTTGAACATTAAAAGAAGGCGACTTCAGGCAGGATAGAATTGGTGCTCTGCAAGGTATAAGTTTAGAAACAGTGCTTTTTGCTCAGTATTTCATTATTCAAATTTTTCCCAAAAGTGTTCCTTTAAAGACGCATTAGTAGTAATTGCTTTTATACACTGTTATTAGTTTAATTACTCGTGTAGATAATTCATCTAGCATTCAGACAGTGGATGTGAAGCTCTTACATTCAGGGATTGGAAAATTCAAAACCTGCCTTCAGTCATCTTTTAAGGACTTGTGTAACCTGCACACATGTCACTTTTTCCTCCTGTAATGCACCGTGTGCAACCTCATGTATTTTGTTTGCTCACAATTGTCACTTTTGCCAATTGTAACTTAACGTTTGCTTTTGTAATTTGTTCACTTGTAATTTTCTCCTCATGTTTCATTACTGTTCCTAGCAGCGCGCGTGCCATCATTTTCGCTTTTTTTTTCCAAACAGGAAGGTTTTTTTTCAAGGGCCAACAACAATTAAAAGAATGATTTGAGCGGAAAGCTATGGTTTATGGCAAGTGTAACAATGTGTGTGATTTATATGAGTGCACAAACCATAGACTGCTTAAAAACAACAAGAAAATGGCGCCTTGTTAGAACACCACTGCTGGCATAGTTCCTTCGCCAAAACACATAACATTTCAGAGCCAACTGGATTAGGTCCTTTTTGGGGGGGGGGGGGGGGGGGGGGGCAGAGCAGATTTTTTGTAAGGAAAGGCTTCCTATCTTGGAACTCACTGGACGTGCTCCTTGTTGTTTTTGAAGCCAGCTGGGGTATTGGTACAGTGCCTCTCACCAGTCTAGGAGCAGCCGCAGGTACTGGTCAATCATCTAACGACTTTTCTGGACGTATTATTAAAACACCTTCCTGAGCTCCGCCCCATCCGGACCCCCTCTTCCGGGGCCCCCACCTACGCTCCCTGCACAGGGCCACCATGAGCCTAGAGCCGGCCCTGCCGGGTTCCCACACCCCGTACCCGCAGCAGAGAGGGGGGCATTAAAACTGCAGGGGGGGCATTAAAACTGCAGGGGAGAGGTTCCTCAGGACTGCGCTAGTTCCCACCCTATTGCCCTACACGTGCAGCATCAAATCAACTGTAACTTGTGATAATTCACCGTGAGGGGAAAACATGCAAATTTCTTCAAATCGTGTTTTCCTTGAATTTACGTGGCAGGAAGCCCAAGGGCTACACATTAACCTCGTGGCCGCTGCGCCGCAAATAAACAACACACACCCTTCCTCCAAGGAGTGGACACTGCCCCATCCGCCCCCCATACACCGTGCACAGAAATAAATGCGTCCTAAACCATCACAGTTCTTGCTGAGAACGCTGTTGCATGTTCAGCCTTCCCGTGTCTCTTAAATATATTAGCTATTTAAAAAGTACAAGTAAATGCCGTTTCCAGCCCACATTTCCAGTTCCCATGCACCTCTTTGCATCACCTGCCGATGCCAGAGATAGGCAGCCTCGAGCCCTATTCATCATTGTCTTGGATAGGGAGTGTGTTTCCTCGGTCTCCGAGCCCTGTAACACGAGCCCCGGCATGAACGCCTTTGAGCCATAAAATCACACAGGGCTCTGCGAGGAGAAGGCGACGCGAAAATCAGAAAATGCATTGCACTGCGCGCACCAGAGATCAAGGCCAACAACCCCGTCTACGCAAACGATCGCATGAAATAATAAACAAAACAGCATCGCCCAGCACGGCCCATAAACGGCGCATATAGACAGCAACGTGGTTACCTGCATTCCTCCGCAGTTCAAGTCCAGTTAAATCAACTACAGTGTGGACGAGCATGTATGAGTCATCTTCTGTGAGCCTCGCCTGCTGACAGCTCCTAATTAAGATGAATCACTCTCCCGTGCTCGTTCGCGAACAGAAAATGCCAACTCGGGCACGCGTACATTGCATACAGCCTATCACGTCAACGCTACTGAATACACAGCACAGCGAAGACGAATCACTAGGCAGATGCCAGAAAAATCTAAGGAATGTCCCAGCCGGAGTCCTTTCTGAAACTTTTTTTTTCTAAATGCTAAAGAGCTCGCAAGCTCCTCCTACACTCCGTGTAGGGGAGGCCCGAGCCCTAAAAAGCAGTGAAAGAAAGAACAAATAAAATGATAATAACTTGAGGTTATTATTCTCTGTATGTGCTCCTGCTGCACAGCTTTGCAGGGCGGGTAGGGCTGCTCTGCTCTCAGAGCAGGGAAGGACTGGTTTGCCCACTCCAAGGGAGCAATGACTGTTTGGCCGCACTTCACATGTTCTCCATGCAGGCTGCATTACAGCTTGCATAAAGAACATGCTCAGGCCCCCATTCCCTGGCTGAGCACTAATCCACGGTGCTAAGACCAGCCACAACATGGCATGGCAGAGTTGCAATTGGCTTAGGGGAGGGAGCCTGGCTGTTTATGTTCCGGCCCCGGGGAGACTTGAGCCGGTAAAGAGCAGCAGAGCAGCAAAGAGGTATGTTTATTTTCCTTCTTTTTTTTTACACTCCCCTTCCCCCCCCCCCCCCCCCCCTGCTCCACCATCCCCGATCCGTGATGCCTGCTTCTGAGCACCAGACCCCGTCTCAGGTACAGGAGAGGCTATAGACAGACCAATGAAGCAAGAAGAGGCACTGCTGCAAAGAGGAGGAACTGCCTGATGCTGTCACTCACAGGCGTCATCAATTAACAAACGAGTGGTAACCTAATTTTCTTATTACTGTTGCGCTCCGAAGTGAGCCGTACCAGGAATAAAAATACAAGGACTGGCATTTATAAAGCAGTTATGGTCTTCCACATATAATATTGCCATTCAGCATGCCTATTAAAATTTTGATTTCAGAAAACGTTTGACAAATATTTAAATGTGTGGAAACAGAGTTTGGCAATGTGTGTGATGTAATATAGATCACAATCTAGTAGCTGGGGTGGGCGGAGCTAGGTAGGCTGAGAGGAAGAGGAGGAGTGAGGACAGGATGAGGGCAGTTAGAGTAGGGACCCTGAAGGAGCAAGACGTGAATAATAAAGCACCACCATATATCACCTGTAGTGTCTGTCTGATTGATTGTCAGGACACTACAGCTGGTGACGAGGGTGGGATTAGCAGCCAGCTATCCTGAAACCCAGAAAGGAACATTGTCTGGTCCCTGGGCGTCGCGTCTAAGAGGTCGCCGAAGCGAAACGTGAGCCCCAGCATGATCGCCGTCAGAAGATCAGCGATCGAAATGTGTGCTCCGCGATCAGTGAATTGTGTGGAGTTCCCCTGATGCAGCTGAGGTAATTGCTGCCAGGGTGTCGGAGCAAAATTCTGAACCGAGCGCTGTTCGCGCCAAAAGAAACTGAAAGTGCCCGAGTGAGGTGAGGGCAGAAACGGACTGAGCGAGGGATCGGGAGCCCAACCCCGACCCTGCCGTGCTGCAGAGAACTGGAAAAAGTGCCCAGCGGTGGGAGAATCTGTCCCTGAAGGACCGGCTGAGGAGCGCGACTGAGCGCCTGAAAACCGGGGCTCGAATGCCCGTGATCGGAAAAAAACCTCACACCCGATGCGTGTGATTTGGCATGCCCCAACGAAACAAAAGTCGGGAGCCCACTCCGACTCTGCCAAGCCCCAAAGGTGGAAGGAAAGAGCCTCAGGGTGAAGGACATAGCCCCCACGAAGGTCTAATGCCCCCAAGAAGGTCTCCTGCCAAGCGCTGCTGAGCGCGGTGAAATTGGAGCACGAGTGAGCTCCGACATCGGAAAACCTCACGCCGGATGCGTGGGTTTTGGCACGCCGCCGCCGAAGGACCCTGCAAAGTAAGGCGGGAGCCCACCCCAACCTCACCTGACTGTAACAGTGACCAGAGGGAGCCAAATCTGGAGTATGCTGATCCTGGAAGCAACGGCCGGTGAGTCCTGTGTGAAGAATCGGGTCGAGTGCAGAGAGAGAAAGTAGTGCCTGCAGACAACTACGGCGGCCATCTTTGAGTCAGGCAACTTTTGGGACATCCTCCCTGTGCAAACTGTAGGCGGCCATTTTGAGGTCAGGCGAGCTGAGTTTAGCAACAAGCATTGGCGAACATAATAGAAACAAGCATTGGCAAAGATCAAACAAGCATTGGCGAAGACCAAACAAGCACTGGCGAAGGTCAAACAAGCATTGGCGAAGAACAAACAAGCACTGTCAAGAGCCAACAAACAAGCATTGGCGAGTAGAAACCAACCAGCAGTGGCGAGTAGACACCAACAAGCAGTGGCGAAAAGAAACAAACAAGCATTGTAAAAGCGAACAAACAAACATTGGCGAGAAACAGCAAACCAGCACGATCACCTACAAAGGTGATACAATAAACATTGGCCAACGCAAGTGAGGAAAAGAAACGAGCACAGATGGGTCCAAGAGGACGGTAAAAACGACAAGTGGACATCAATAATCACGAGCAAATGCAAGGAGTATAATAAGAAAACAAGCGCAAGCGAACGCAAACAACGGGTAAAGGTGACGGTGAACACACACCGAAGAGCGCAAAAGAGAGGAGCTGCTGGACAGAGCCGCACGAAGTTCAGAAGAGGGCAAGACTGCGAAAGACAGTCCCAGAAACAAGCACAACACCCACTGAAGTGACTGGATGACTTGCGCCAGTACACAGGGAACGCCCGAACGAACAAAGATGTCAAACGTGCCCAACATCACCGCGGAAAAGTTGGTAACCACCTGCCAGTAGCATGCGACTCGAAAGAAAAGGAACCTTGTGTCTAGCACAGTGCAGCTGGGTGGTGGACACTTCGGAACGCACAAAATCTAAGTGATTCACTGGCACATACTGTGATGATTGCAAAGATTATCAAAGTTCCAGCACATGACCAGACCACAGGTTTCGACTAAAGAGGATCAGCTAAGAAGACGAGTGAGCAGCCGGTGCCCTGCAAATATAATCCATCAAAATCCTTCTCTCATGGCGGGGGAAGAAGTAGCACAATGGTTCAATCCCTGCATTGAAGTACCACCCCCAGGGGTGCAGACGGATACCTGGAGTCTGTGTCTCAAACGGAACCAATGGCTGGCAACATTGGGTGACTTCCTGGACGCCAATGGTGAACAAAGAGAGAGGAAATGTCTAATGCTGCTCCTCCATTTGGTGGGTCCTGAGGGCCGATGCCCAATCAAAACATCTTCCAAAGAAGACACAGAAATCTATGAAAGACTCCAAGAGAAGCTATGTGCCTGTCTCTCCGCACAAGCGGAAGTGGATCATGAGCGCATCGCTTTCAACACAGCTCGGCAGGAACCAGGTGAACCATTGCCAAGTTTCATCATTCGGTTGCAAAACCTGGTACAAGGCTGCCACTTTAACACCTTTACGAATGAGAACGCAGTTTGACTCCGGATAATTGAAGGCTGCGCAAACCCCGACACAAAGCTCAAGATCCTGCGAGGAAATTGGTCATTAGAAGAAATCATTAGGAAGGCTGAAATTGGAATACACGTCAAGGCAAAAGACAGATCAAAAGACCTGCCTCTGAAAGCAACATATCAAGATGCCTGGACGGATAAAACTCGGAAAATGCACAAAACAAAAAGGAGAGAGAGGGAAGGCAGACCAGTGAAAAGACAACGAGAGAGACAAAGTGTTAAGGAGCACTCCGAGTCAATCAGTCAAAGGACAACCTCAAGGAGTTCTTCACCCTCAAGGTGTCATTCAAAGTCTGACGAGGAGGGAGCGTCAAGTGGGACAGATCACACTCCTGGACAAGAAGGCAACCTGCACAACAAGAGAGTAAGGAAGACAAACTGTAGAAGAAGAAATCAAAATGGTCAAAACGGGAAGTTGGCGCAGGAACATTCTTCGCCAAGTTTTGAAGATGAGTCTGAAGGAACATCCAGCAGGAGAACACATCACACCCATATCATGGGTGTCCGAGCACCAAATAAGTGGGAAGAAGAAATAGGTTGCATAAGACGAACTGACCCTCCCCAACAACGAACAGGAAAAGACCAACGCATCAATGGCACCTGGGACAACGAAGAAACTGAGAAGTCGTTGACATGTGAGAAAGGCAAAGATGGAAAACCTCAAGACCAAACACAAAGAACAAGCACGTGGTTGTTGAACAACTTCTCAAATGAAACAACGCCAAAGACAAGTCGACGAAGGCGCCCAGAGAAGCGTTTTAAAGACAACCCTGAGTCAACGAACAACGTGTCACGGCCTACTCACTTCAGACATCCATTACTCGATACACTCTCAAAGGAACGCTTCAAAAGGAGTATGGCCAGGAACTCCTCTGATTCAGAGAGCGCGTCCGTCCGATCCTGGAAGTCGACAAAAGACCTCTCTGACCCAGAAAGCATGTCTATGGCCAGGAACTCCTCTGGTTCAGAGAGCGCGTCTGTCCAATCCTGGAAGTCGACAAGAGACTTCTCTGACCCAGAGGGCCCGTCTGTTCAATCCTGTGAGTCGACCGAGTCATGGTCCCGACAACAGCCATGGCGTCAACCACCCGAACGCACCATGGAACCAAAGGACATCCTTCCCGTCAAGAGCAACACGTCACACACTAAGGACTCTGAATACTCAGTCACGCCACAAGACAACCTGTCATGTCAGTCACAAGTATATCCGGACATAGATCAGACACCGTCATCCCTGAAGGGGTCCGCAAGGCTGACTCAAAGGACCTACAAAAGTAAAACAGAGACAGTGGACCTTAGTCACCGGATGGGAAGGGACCAGCCAGTCACTCCGCAAGGAAAACTGGACGTGTCAGTAGAGAGAGATCATCATCGGATGAGAGAGAGACATGCCTTTGCACAGATGGCCCTCGAGTTCGCCAGACAACCCGAGGCCGCAAATGAGTTATCGAACCAAACCAAGACAGTCTCGTCAGATAGTACCGTACTGTCGGGTATACATGACCCAGAATTGGAGGACAGTGTTGCCCTCGACCGGACAAGACAAAAGGAAGTAAAAGTAGATGCGGGTGCTCAGAAGAGGACCAGAACATTATCCACTCATGAAAGAGACTGAGCATCTGAACCAACAGCAGTTACACCACAGGAAGGAAACATGATGACTGCGGAGTGTGAGAGTAAACAGTTCACACGCAACGTGGTCAATAATGCCCTGATTAAGACAACGGAAAGATTGACCAAAACCAAGCCCACCACTGATTCGACACTACTACAGGCTGTCCGCCGAACCGTGTGGTGGATTGAAGAATTGCGAACACTGAAGACATTAAGCTCATTTTGTTAAGAAGGGGGGAGATGTAATATAGTTGACAGTCTAGTAGCTGGGGTGGGCGGAGCTAGGTAGGCTGAGAGGAAGAGGAGGAGTGAGGACAGGATGAGGGGAGTTAGAGTAGGGACCCTGAAGGAGCAAGACGTGAATAATAAAGCACCACCATATATCACCTATAGTGTCTGTCTGATTGATTGTCAGGACACTACATGTTCATTTACAGGTGTTGTACCATTGTAATTCTTTGAATACTGGTTGAATAGCGTAGTGTTAATTATACTATTTCATAATTTTAACATTGAAATAAAAAAAGAAAACAGAAGGCTGCATTTACTGAATTGTATTTAGCTCAGATTAAGGAGAGAAAGGCTTCAGGTTCAAGACCTTTTGATTGGTTTCTGAAGATAAACTCTGAGCACATCTTTCCACAGGCTGTTTCCCATACAGTTTTTCTAGATTGTCACATAAAGTGGCCAAAGAAAACACCACAGAAGATATGATGGAGCCTTCAAAGTAATGAGAAATGGCTCTGCTTTCTGGGTGCAGTTAGCTACTAGTGCAATGAGGGCAGTATTTGTCTTTGCTGTCATTAAGCAGTCTCTCATGACAGGATATAGGTGGCTAGTAAATTTTAGTTTGAATTGTGAGCTGGAGAGGTTACCATTTTTTTTAAATCATACACTATTTCTTAGGACCCCACTGTTGCATTTGGCCTTTCAGGATTTTCTTCTCTAATAGCCAACCCATTGCCCACCTTCTTATCTTCTTTTGTCACCAAATTACCTATGCCACGTCTGCAAAAGGTCTAAATTAACTTGGTGATTGTAAGGAAGTGCCTCTTTTTGCATAATCATCCCCAAAGTTTTGGACTGATGATGATGGTTTTCCAACTCTGAGAGTGCAATGAGGTCTGTTTACCGGACCTTAGTGACAACGTTCTAATCCTTCATAATATTGTATGTTGAATTGGCTACCTCCAACTGGCATAAGTTAACTTGCTCATAAGTCTCTAAAATTTTGGTCCTATGTGTACCCAGGAACAGTAAGTTAAAGTGTCCACCCAGGGTTTCAGCACAGGTTGCAGCCCGAAGTGTGACAAAGCACAATATGGCCCCCAGCCTGCCACTGCAGATGGGAAGAGCAGTTTTTAAACTGCCAGTTCGATTTTGCCATTTAAACTTATGGCAAAGCTCCCACATCCCTTGACAATATATTTAAGTATGTCCGAAGGAAGGCCTATCGAGCACTGGGGCAGGGAGCTCTATATTATTAAGTAGGACATATATTCCCACATGTCCTAACAGTAGAAACTCTACCCAGTGGCCACATTGGAAAATACAGAGTTACACACTGACCCCTCAGCGGTGCTAACTTCTGAATGAGACCACCAAATGGGTACTCCAAGGAATCAAATGAATTGTAGCACTATACCGGACTTGATGCATAAGTAAAATTTAAAGTCACTTTTAAGGAAAGGCAACTGTTGTGAAAGTTGACAATCAGGTGCCCAATTTTGTGTGTAGCCATCTATAGTTGCTGGCCACCATACAGCTTCTGCCCTCCTGGGGAGTTGTGTAAACTACTCCCAAGCCTAGGAACAATAGAGGCCTGCCCTAGATGGAGGTATTGCATCCCCCTCGCAGGAAGCAACTCAGGGTGTTGGCCCAAAAGGCAAGCTTTATAGGAGAAGACACCCTTTGATGGGCAAATGGCAACCACACTCAAGAGAGGCAGCCTCGTTGTTAAGATAGACTGGCTGGTGGCAGGAACAGAACAGAGAGGAGAAACCAGTTCCCAAATCATTTTTTCTGTGTGAGTGTAGCCCACAGGTACCTCACCTCTAGGGTGGCTTACCACACTCCTCACAAGGAAAGAGGGATTCAGACCGTTTGAGAATAGGCAGAATAGCGCACTCTAGGATGGCTATATGCCACACATTGCTGGAAGTCATCATAAGTTGGGAGGGGCCCTGTTAGCTAATTAGCTAGTGACCACATAATTCATCAAGGGCAGTTTCTGGGCATACATATGGCCCCTGGCACCCTGATCCTCAAATCACAACTGGACTGGAGAGAGGGCCAAAGAAGGACTGCCCTGCTGATTCCTGGACCTGCAAAGAGAGGCTGTACCAACCGCTGGACTGCACCGCTGGACTGCACCTGCTGTTCCTTGGACTAGCAAACAGAGGACTGTGCCTATGGAACCTGGGTCCTAGAAAAGTCACTCCAGAGCCCAAGCTAGAAAAGGGGAACTCCAAGAGTCTGCTGATTCCCTGTTCCAGCTCCAGGGCCATAAAAGCTGAAATAGTCCGTTCCAGGATGTCAAGCAGCCAGTTTTGCAAGCTAGCCACTGACCACCGATGTCCATCCAAGTCGACAAAAAAGGAAAAAGGATGTGGCCTAAGGGCTAGGACAGCCAACCTCAAATCTGTGGTACCGGATTCAAGTCTCGCCAATGATGCTCAATAGCCAGTGATCTCCCCGTGCCCAACAAAAATGAACGTGTCCTTATGTAACGCAACTGGTGCTCATGTAAAGCGCTCTGATACCTGATAGCTTCGGGTCAAGTTCACGCTACATAAAAACTCCCCCAAAAAAAGACCACTACTCGAAGCTCATATGTTCCACTGAGTCTGCCGGACATGGGAGAGTCAGAGTGCAGGTTGGTTACCAATGAAGGACACTAGCCCTCACCAAAGCTGGACCTGCTGTGACGGAGACCACTCGCCCCGCAGGTGCTGAGCTTCTGCTGGCTCAAAGAGGACTTTGAGAGATGCTGACCCCCATGACCCAAATCGCCCCACTTCACATGTGGACCGAGGAAAAACCCCAGGAAGGACCCCGTTGATGGCCCACGAAGGACCCCATCAACTGCACAGCACCCAGAGCATCTTTCAGCATTCTGTTTCTGCAGCATCAGGACCGCTCCTTTGAGGTTTATGGCTGTCCTTGCATAAAGTGTGGAACTTGGCTTAAGACTGCTTTGGTGACCAGGCAACTGTGCAAATACTACTTATTGCCCCCCAACATTCTCCCTGTCAGTACTGGTCACCCAGTCAAGGCGGGAGAACTTAAAAACAACCCTTGAAACCTTTCCAAATTTTCCATACTTTACAGTTACCAATGCTTGCTTTGGACTTAAAAGCTAAGTTCTCGATTTTACTTAAAAATCTATATCTCTGGAATCCAATGGTGGATTTTGTTTGTTTTGGTGTTTCAAAATTCATAAAAATATAATCTATTTTTATAAATTGATTTTGGATTGCTTTCATGTGTGGCTTTCTTGTTCTGTTATTTGGTGCTTTTAAATACTTTACAATTGTTCCTTTGTCTAAGCCTTGCTGCTTGAGGTTACAGCTATCCAGAGTTGAGCAAGAGGTTTTACAGACGAGCCTGACTAGACCTAAGACAGTTTTGGCGAGTGTATTACACAGTGAGGTCGCACAACCACACCATATGATACATTACAGTCCTCACAATGATGACCTAAGCAGACACTCCCATATCAGTGGAGTGACTGCAGCTATCCTATTCCCAAAGAGAAACTTTGAAGGATCCTCCAATTTATCTCCCTAAACCCTCACTCAACCTTCAAACTAAAGTGTGAAAATGACAGTCATCCAAATATGCCAAAATGAATGCCAGCTTAACCAACCACTAAAGCACCAAGGGCCAGATGTATCAAGCATTTTTCTGGCCGCAAATGGCCTGATTCACAGAATTAGGCCGGTGCGATAGGAAAAATGCAATTTGGTATGTATGATTCCTAAATTGCAATTTGGTAACATATTACTGAATCGCAATTTGGAATTGCGAATACATGCGGATTCGGCATGTTTAGGGCGTACCTTCCAAAATCACAGTGGTGTGTAAGAATGCTAAGCGACCGAAATGCGGTTGCTTAACATTTTCATTTTGTGAATGGTTGCAAAAACGTTTTTAAGAGAAGTCAGTGATCCCAAGGACCTTTGCCTACTCTAAAAAAATGAAAAGAAAACTTTAATTTTTCTTTTTTGAACACATCTTTTTTCCTTTATAGAAAACTGGCTGCATTTGAAAAAAGTATTGCTTTATTTAGAAGCAATCACAGACATGATGGCCTGCTGATCCCATCAGGCCACTGACCCTGTGATTTAAGCGATTCCTAATGGGTCATAAATTGCGACCTACCTCATTAATATTCATGAAGTAGGTTGATTTGCGACTCACTCACTAAATGAAACGCTAATTGTGCTTTGCAGAGGAAAGCAAATCGGTAATCGCTATTCCTAATACTGGCACATCTGGCCCCAAATCTCATTTACCGGACTCACAACAGAATCAAAACAAACATCTGCAATGCAATAGGACTCACATTTGTTAAAGTGTGAGCTGTTGGCGTTGAAAATAACAATGTTTTTTACTTTTGTTTTTTTATTTCAAGTGGAGTTTTTATAGGTGTGTAGCACTATTGCCAATGGTATAAAAAAGAAAAAGTTTCAACACCATCAGCTTTAACTTTAACGCAATCGGTCTTGGATTTGTGGAGTTATTGGCATTATAAATGGCAATGTAATTTACCTAGCCATGTTGCAGGGTGCAGTACCATATGTAACCAAAAGAGGTCTCATGGTACCTCTTTTAGCAACATATGCACCCTGCAAAGTTGGGGTTATTGGCATTATAAATGGCAATGTTTTTTACCTAGTCACGTTGCAGGGTGCAGTACCATATGTGGCCAAAGAGGTCCCAACTGACCACTTTTGGCCACATATGCTACTACACCCTGCAAAGTTGGAGTTATTGGCATTATAAATGCAAAGGTTGTTACCTAGCCATGTTGCAGGGTGGTCATATAGGGTACTGCACTCTGCAGAAGATATGGAAAATCCACCCTACCCATAATACATAGCATGCAAGACAGTACCACAAGCACATTCAAATACCTATGTCCGTATATACAATTAGTAGCTTTAAAATGTGACAAAAGAATTATAATATTAATTCCAGATGTAAGACTCTACTCTGTGTGGAGCTGATGAAGGGAAATGTATAGAAGGTCTCATATAAATGTGAGATATGCTAGTGAGTAAAGTAACCACTGCCAGCCTTGCTTAGGACTAAGTGTGTGTCCTGCCTGCAGCCCTTTAAGAAAATACTGCTTTGAGGCTGTATTTAAAACCTAGGAAGTAACAACATATGTAACAGGGGGTATCCTCATGGGAGATTACAAGCAGCGACAAGGTGGTACTAAAGAAGGACTACTAACCCTATTTACCAATGAAAAGCCACCATTTATAAAGGACAGGGATAGGAGATAATTAACAAGACGGGCGGAAAGTGGGCGGACTTTATGCCCATATCCTGAATACAGAATGTCTCTAAGATACAGCGTAAGCACTGCCTAGGTAAAACCTAAAAAAGTCAAACTCTATATGCTGCATCTTTTAGAGACTCAAATGGAAGCCTGTTGGCGCATTAAATAAGTTCAATATTTTTGTCACTTCAAACAAATGTATCACCGATATTGGACCAGGCTGACCTTTGCCCAGAGACATGGCTCTTTCTACAGGTCATCTTTCAGGTGGCGTACATCAGGATGTCAAAGTCACCAGTGTGCAGAATACTGGGTACAAGTGACTTTGTTTGCAATGAGTGCACTACAAACCTCTTCAAATGACATATATAAAAAAATAAAGTAACACTGGTAACCAAATAATTCTTCTTCCTACAGGTCAATTTAGAGTTATTGATTGTCTGAGCTTCTGCTGATTCAGAAGTCTTTTTCACTGTCTGTTTCCCATTCCAAATCAACAATTTCACTGTGAAGTCAAACCATTAAAACTTGAAAATCAGTCTAAAAACATCTTAATGAGATGCTTGCATCACTTACCATCTGACAGAATATAGGACACACTATGAGGCATAGACACATGGTAATGGCGCAGCACAGTAGCAAATTTTGCACCGCCACAGTGCATCCTTTGCAAAACGCAGGAATGCGCCACATTTACAAGGATACGGCGCAGCCCTGTATTTACGCTAGCACTGGAGCAAAAAAAGCTGCCTAGAGCCTACACAGGCAACTTTGCGCCATAGTGCAAGGATGCCTGGGTTGCAGTGATGATTGTTTATGTGCAGGAAGGTGTCCCTTCCTACACATTATCTATAGTAGGGGTTGCTACCTCTATGTGTGCTGTATTCTGCAATCCCCTTGAACATATGCCCCTATTTCTGCAGCAGTGAGCGAGGAATAAATGCTGAAGGGGTGGAAAGCATAAGGGATTCTTTTCTGCCAGGGTTTTTCAGTTCCTTCAGCTGCTGGGCTCCGATTTACATACGGTGTAGTAAATTCTGGCGACGTGTTTTATAGCCTCCCGTTGCATGCCAGTTATTGCATCATGAACAAGGTGTTTGTTGAGACTACTTGTATCTGGGAGGCTCAAATTTCTGCGCAAAAATGCCTTTGTTTAGGTTACCGCCTGAATATTGCATGAAATACAATGTACCGGCAATTAGTCGCGGGTGGGTTCCCCCGCCTGCCCTGCCAGCCCATTACGTTTTGTGTGTTTGTCTTGCTTCGCTTTCCTCCGGGAAGTATAAGTGAACGGTAAAAAAAGGATTCTGCATTTATTGCTTTCGGCGTGTTTATGGAGCTCAGCTTGGCCTTCAGGGAGAACTGCAGAGCTCTTTGGGATCAGATTTCTCTCCAGAGTCATACGGGACCATTTATTCGCGACCATTTAAAAGCAATACTGAAAGCCATGATGAAGGTAAAATTACAATA
The DNA here is from genome assembly GCF_964263255.1 of Lissotriton vulgaris. NCBI lineage: Eukaryota > Metazoa > Chordata > Amphibia > Caudata > Salamandridae > Lissotriton > Lissotriton vulgaris. Next base: position 1,594,907,240 of record NC_141691.1, read on the forward strand.
CAGCAGTGAACGCCAGCACGAGCGAAAGAACGGGGAGCGTGACCGCGTCTTTTTATTTGCCAGCAAATCCCAGAACTTAACATGCCTCTGGAGTGAGAGATTGACACAGAGGAAGGCGGGAAATGGCGGGCAAAGCAGAGAACCAGAACCGATGCAGGTCTGAGTAGAGCAAGCTGATGGGCAGCGTTGTCCCAAGTGAGGAAAGGTGCATCCCCAATGCCCTATCGCCTGGCGTGGGCTAGCCTCTCATGAGAAGCAGGGCATGTACGCATGCAAAGGGATTCTATGTCATAATATCGAATGAAAAACCGTGAAATACCATTAAAATCAATGTTATTGTCCAACTAGGTTTTATTGTACAGTTTTAAATGGGCTGACCTCTTCTATATCTCCCATCCCTCACATCCTCCTATAACGAAGTTTTATGCAATACACTTTTGACACAATTTGCTCTCGGTCTGCTGAAAAAATGTGTGAAAATCATTTTTGGTCATTTTTTCCTCTGAAATATGTCCTTTGTATCACGTAAAATATCAACGAAATGTCAAGACTTAGCAGCATATTTACAATGACCCTGCGCCACTTTTATGACGCTGGAGCATCACTTTTGGGACGCATCGGAGGCCCAGTGTGACACCCATATTTACAAAGCCATGTAAAGCCACCCTGTGTGCCTTTTCATTGCCGTGAAAATATGCCCCTCTTTCACACATTACTCTGTGTGAAAAAGGGCGTTGAATGGGTGTTGCAGTGGGTGTTTCCATGCAACATCCAGGTAATCTGACTCGTTCTCAGATTTACAAGGTTTTGTAAACGTGGGAATACATCAGATTTTAACTCCTAACTTCATAAGATATTTTTGTGTGGTTGCCTTGCTTACCTTTTAAAATAGCACTGTGAACATTATTGACGTGGGCATGCCACTGCTATAAACAGGAAGTGCTTTTCTAAGAGAACGAAGGCAATGATCGGGGTTAGGCAGTCATAGGTAGGTGTGTGAGGGCATGAAATGAGGATGCAATAGAAATATTGAATGGATAACTTCTGCCAGACCTGCTGATTATATCGCTTCTCTCTGAGGTCATCGAATCTGTGCCCTCGGGTTTCATGGAGGACCACACCTCCGGATAGCCGCGAGTGACAGCGGAATGCTGCCCCGCCCCCCCAACATGGTGATCGGCAAGCATCGTAAACCCACCAGCGATGTTCAGCACGGCGTTCCTGAGAGCCCGGGAGCCTGAGGGTTTTTGTGTTGCAGCTTTTTTTGTTGGTGTTGCAGCTTGAGTGGAACTCCGCCCTCTGGGGGTTCCGCGGCCGTGAGTTTGCAGAGTTTCTCGCACCGGTGCTTCCGAATGAGAAAGAGCACTTCTTCGGCAGAAAAGGGGAGTAAACGGCAGCCCCCACTGAGGTGAGGAGGGGGTGTGTGCCTTCCTGTGACGGCCTGGACAATTGTAAGAACTGTAAAAGTTGCGGGAAGGACAACGTGAGCCTGACTACAAGTGCAAAGGTGGCAGTATATGGAGGTGCTTGTGGAATAATTAGCCTCTACCTCCGCTGTGACTGCACTGCTTGTATGCAAGTCCCCTGGGGCGCAGCATTTAAAGTACTCGCACTCGTAATACCAATACCAAGCTTCACTCCTAGCTCCACTCCGCTTTAAGAACTGGTGCAACAACCCCTAGCACCTCCTAGTACCTCCATTGGTTAAATTGTAAATTGATACTTGTATAGCGCACTACTCACCTGCAAGGGTCTCAAGGCGCTTGTACGAATACCGCTGTAGAACCCATCCTGGCTTTCCCTGTGAGGCGTCCACTCCTCGGCACCCCCAAGGTGGAGGCCAGGCATCCTTAGCGCTGTGTGGGCCGTTGTGGAGATTAAGCAAGCTATTGCCCAGAGTTGCAGAGTGGGACTCCATGATTGGAATAGGCACCAAGGCGAGAATTATCAGGTCCGTGGAATTTTTGAGCCCAAGACCCGCCGAGGCGGGGAATTGAACCCTGGTCCCGGGCTAGACCTCTGCATCAGGGTCTGCCGTTCTAACCATTGAGCCACACTTCTCCACTGGGAAGAAAACATTGATTTTTTGCTTGAGAGAGGTTCAACTCATAAAGGTGCAAATGTTCAGATAAGAACTTTCCCTAACGTAATCCACAGGTGACTTTATTGTGAAGGGCAAACAACAACCTAGGTGGAACAATGGGCAAACCCCAGAAGGATGCTAGTACTGTTGCTAAATTAAATAAAGCGGAGACTGCAGCTCGCCTTAAATCTAAAGCACGCCAGGCTTGGGCAAAAAAGGCCGTACTCCAAGCCAATAAGGAAAAGGATAAGGGAAATAATTCCAGCTCCATTGATCTTAACAGCACCTCCGAGAGTTCTGAGGGGTCTTTTAGTTAGATATTAGGGACATGCTGAATTGGATTTTGGAGGAGGTCCGCGAAATGAAAAGAACACAGCAAATGGAAATCGCTGCTTTGCATCAGAGACTGGGGAAGATCGAGGAAGTGATGACCGGATTTCCCATTAGATTGCAGGAAGCTGTAGCCAGAAGCCAGAATATCAGTCTTGGAAGACCAAATGAATCTGGCTATGGGGGAGGTAAAAGAGGCGGCTAAAAGAAAGAACTACCTGGAGAACAAGCTGGAGGAGCTTGAAAATCATTCTCGGAGGTCTAACCTTCGGATTGTTGGAGTCCCGGAAGGGATAGAAGGTTCCCAGCCTCTCGCTTGGGTAAACTCATTTATCAAACAGCATGTCCTGCCTGAATTTGAGGGGGACCTCACTATTACAAGAGCCCACAGAGTCCCTGCACAACCTTTTCCAAGCTCCACGATACCAAGAACTAACTTGCTGAACTTTGCGGATTTCCGTTTAAAGGAAAGGATTTTGACAAAAGCTATCCAGCAGAGACAGTTCTTTGTTAATGAGATGAATAAGTGTTGTATATTCTCCGACATGACAGCTGTTGCTGCACGCAGGAGAGAAGAATTTGTTAACATTTTACATTTGTTTAAAGCTCAGGGCGCACAGGCATCAATCGCTCAGCAGTCCAAACTGAGGGTTTTAGTCAAAGGAAGGTTCTTTATGTTTTCAGATCTTGATGAGGCACAGGCCTTGCTAAAGGTGATTTCAGCAGGGTCTGGCGTTTAAATACTGGTGTATATATATATATATATATATATATATATATATATATATATATATATATATATATATATAGCTACCGGTAGTAATGGTAATATTTAGGGTACTCTCTCCAGAAATTTATGATGGGTTGGTTAGCAAAAGTATTACAGTTAGGCAACTGTGTATGACAGTTAATAGTTAACTTTTTGGCAAATGAAAAAAAAAAGGGGGCTCATTATATCTAGCAGGATCCAGCGCTCGAATGCAGAAATATACAGAGAATTACCAATAGAAGTGGTGATATTAAGGGTGCCCCCCAACCAGAGATACAAGCAAGGGTGGGTTAGGAAATGCACTTATTGATAGGTAACTGGCAATCGTAATTAAGAGTATCCGCTGCCATCGGTTTTTTATTAAAATCAACCTTTTGGTAAATTGTAAAGATGGTTCCTTATAACTTGTGTATAGACTCTGGCATGCACGTAGATCAACTTCTTTTATTTTTTTATTGCTGGGGGGCCCGGGAGCAGCGGGGTCACCAAGGGTGTAATTTCATGATACCCAGGCAGATAGATGGGAAGGGTGAAATGTGGATAGCATGGGTCTTAGGGTTTTTTCCACATTTCAAGGGGTGGGTATTTCCTTTTCGGGTGGGAAGGGTGGCACAGCAAAAAGAGTAAGAGCAAAAGGTACAGATATCGCACAATTGAAAGTTCGAGGTTATTTTACAATTAGAAACCTTGATAGAAACCAATAAATGTAAGATCTTATCAGTCAACGCTAATGGAATTTTAAATAAACAAAAATATGGCGCTCTTGTAAAATGGCTGATATATTTTAATCCCCAAGTGGTGTTCTTTCAGGAGACACATTTAAAATCAAACTCTCCTAAATTATTTTTACTCAGGTTTTTTTCTCATGTATTTTTTGCGTCAGCTGGCCTTGTCCTGAGAGGAGTTGCCATCTATTTCTTCAGAAAATTATCCTGATTATTTCTATAAGTCCAGAGAGATCCACAGGGAAGAAGTCTATGGGTAGTGGCTAGGTTACAGGGGAAAATCATGAATTTGATAAATTACTATGGTCCGGTCTCTGATGACATTTCCAGTCTGGTCAAAATTATTGAGCTTTTGAGGGGAGTTCCGGGGCAGCTTATTGTAGGAGGGGATTTTAATTTCATACAGGATTTAAAGAAAGACACTTCAAATAAAAATAAAAAACAACTGAAACCGAACACCAAAAGAATTATGGAAGCCTTCAAGCTAGAATATCAATTAGTAGATCCCAGGTGAAATAGCAATCCTGATAAAATTAATTTTACCTGCTATTCGCATCATTTTCGAACTGCATCTCAAATTGATTTTTTCTTATATCAAGATCTCTCCAGGTCTCGAAGATAGATAGTGGGTGTAATCCCTTCTCAGATCATGCAAAAATTGAGCTCAAAATTGTATTTGGTGGGGAGAAAAGAGAGCGGTCCAGGTGGCAGCTGGACCGTACCCTGCTCCAAGATCTGGATTGGGTGACAGGCTTTAGAGAATGGATCTCTGAATATTTCAAAATTAACGAAAATACCCCGGAGCCTTTCTCTGTGTGGAGGGGTTCAAGGTGGCAGCTCGCGGTAAGATCATTGCCTATATGGCTGCCCAGGCAAACGTTAGGAGGATTAAAATACCTGAGCTACAAACTGCAGTCGAAACAGAATATGGCCTCCAGCTCCAGCAGTATCCCAACCAACTTGAGTAGGCGAGAACAGCTTTGAGGAATTTTTTTGTATTGGAAGAAATGTGCAGTTCAAGAATGTACCAGCAAAAGGTTTATGAAGATAGCCAGCTAATAGGGAAACCTTTGGCCAATACAACAAGAAATAAACAGGAAGCGGCAACAATATTGAAGGTACTGGACCCCCAGACTGGTCTGAAAGAGGTCAATAGTGACAAGATTCCACAGATTTTTTTACAACATTTCCACCAAATTTATTCTACGGAGTATTTAGTGGGGGAAGAACTGATCCAGGATTTTTTTTTAATGTAGACATTCTTAAACTCTCAGATAACCAGATCAGTCAATTAGGATCTGATATAAATTCCACTGAAATATTGACTTCTATTAAACAGCCGGGGCAAAAGCATGTGGACAGGATGGCTTCCCCATCAAATTTGATAAAAACCTTTACAAATGAATTCTTGGCGCCTTTCAAATACCTATACAATTATATTAAACAGGGAGGTATGGTTCCCGCAACTTTCAAAGAAGCGATATTTGTGTCATTTGTTAAAAAAAATAAAAGTCTTGAGGATATTAACTCCTATAGGCCCATTAGTCTTTTGAACTCGAACTATAAGATTTTAATGAAAATATGGGCCAAACGTTTTTTATTCGCTGCCCAGGATGTAATTTATAGAGACCAGACTGGTATTATAGCAGGGAGATCTATAGCAGCTAATACTGAGTTTTTAATACAAGCCTTGGATTATTGTAACACCAACTCAACCCAAGCATGTATCATAATGGTCGATGCTGAAAAAGCATTTGACCTGGTTAATTGGACAACTCTGTTCTTTGCCCTTAGTAAATTTGGTTTTCAATCTCAGGTCATCGATATGCTACGCAATATTTATCAGGGGGCCACGGCCCAGGTATTAATTAACGCGAAACGAGCAGGATCTATAAAAGTAAACCGGGGGACTAGACAGGGTTGTCCACTTTCGCTGCTGCTTTTTACCTATTTTTATAGAACTATTAGTAATTAAAATTAGAAATAATGCTCCTATCCAAGCCCCTATTCCCCGAATGGCCAAGCTGAAACTTTTCGCAGACTAAATTATTTTGCCCGAGAAAGAAAATATGGAAATTGTATTGAGGGAATCCAGAGATTTTGAGCGAATTGGCTTTTGAAGTGGCTACAAAATAAATCCTTATAAAACGGCAGTCCATGCCCTCAACACTGATTTCAATCTTCTTCCATCTTGTTTGAGGGTCCAAGCCGCTAATCAAGACCCAATTAGATACCTAGGGATATTTTTAACCAGCAAGTACCATCAGTTATATCATCTGAATTATACAAGAATGAAAAATAAAATCAAGAGACTCTTGGATCAGTGGCTTTTACTCCCTCTTTCACTAGTGGGCAGGGTTTCATTAATTAAAATGTCGATATTAACGCTGCTTATATTTTTGTTTAGTAACGTCCCTGTACAAATTAATTCATCCTTTTTTAAAGAAATGGAGACGATGCTTAGAGGCTTTGTATGGGAGAAGAAAGAATCAAGGGTCAAGCTGTCAGTAGTGCAATTATCTATCGCTCGGGGGGGCTTAGCTTTACCTCATTTAAGAACGTATTATGAGGCTGCTTTTTTAGATATAGTGGCATTATTGATTGGATCTAAATTTATTCGAGACAGCTTCTTCTTTGATAAAATGTTACAAGGAATTGGTTCTCAAACTCAAGTTTTTTTTAAAAACCTCCAAACTTCCAAAAAAAACTAGATATAAGACCTTAAAGGAGTATGCTTTTAGACTTCAGTCCTTTTTAGGTCTCGCCTGCCGATGCGCTTGCGCATTCGAGCTGGCGAGAGATTAAGGGGCTTATCCAGAGTTTAACCAGACTGGCGATTTGATGCAGTGCATGTGCGCTTTTAGCTCAATGCACAACGGCAATGAGTTAAAATGCGCTTGCACAGCATCAAATCATCAGCTTGGTGCCGCCAGCAGCTCTTCCCGCTCCGCCCCCTGCTGCATCAAAGGCTTTACGCTCTACCTCAGCCCAGCCATTCTCCTCCCCTAATTGCCCCCTGCTGCATCAAAGGCTTTTTCACGGCCGCCAGGCCGTGTCTCCATTTTTTTTTAAACTTTCATTTGTCACACCCAATCATCTCTTTCAGGAACTCTTTAAAACAAGTTTCACCCTAGAACACACCGTTTATCTCTTCATCTGGGATCAGTTTACCCGCACTCTCACTTTAGTGCCATGAAGCCACACACTAGTATAAATGCTGTCTATAAAACTATTGTAACCCACCTCCCTGGCTATCTAGCTGAAACACTGAAGTGCGTATCATAACTGTGGCCAAACAGAGTGGCGGGAGTACATGGAACCAATCAGCAGAAATTTCTGTTTGAGAATTCAAAGATGTAATCCTGGGTTAAACGTCAATAGGGCAGGCCTACTCAATGACTGGTCTTCATAACTCAACAGCTAGTTACATTATTTCTCAGTTCATTGTCTAACTTAAATTCTCCGCTGCAGAATAATAGGAAACACACAGTTCTGGTGCAAACCTTAGAGGTAATGACCACATAATCCCAAATCCACACATGACCTGGATACAACGGTGGTGTGTGTGTTTTTCCTTTATTCTTTACAATTCAACCTTCTTTCAGGTTCAGAGCCTCCCATTTGAAAAAGTGTTTTGCTCTCTCCTTAGTGAGTTTTACTTGGATACCCAGTTCATTCACTGAACTCTAGACAGCAATCCATCCAGATCCCATTGCGACAACATCTAAAAGTGAGACCAGGAAGGGGCACACAGTGCTCTCTGGTATCAAAATGTGAGACCCTGGTCATCCTACAGGAGCTTAGATTTAGCTGAAAAATTAGGGAAATCTGCAGTACTATTCAGTTCGAGAATTGTACCAACTTCAAACTCATGGCACTACCCTACACCCACTGCTTTATGTGAATGTCTTTAAAAGACCCAGAGTATATGGGAAATATGACACTATAACGTATCGCTTATAAAATATAGCTCTGTTTCTGTTTGTTATTGTTGTACACTGATCCATCCACCGTTGGGAACTCGGTCAAAGCAAAGCACGTTGCTCAGAAAGAAATTCTTAGCAGCATTCAGAACTCAACAAATCGTCAAAAATGAATAAAATCAAGGCCATAACATATAGGGTGCACACACAGTAGAAAAAAGTCCTTAGAGCTCAACTTGATCTGTTGATTACTCTCCTTGTCTGCATACTAAGCCAAAAAGGACAGTAAACGAAGAGTAACTTCATAGTTGCGAAGTTTTCCATTGTGCCAGGGGGCACCCATACATCTGATATGGATTCTAACGCCAAGTCACCCAAGTCACACATTAGGTTCAATCTGCCAGATTGTGCTGTGGCTGCCTTTCAGTCTGCAGAATTCTAATGCACAGATGCTGTGAAATAATATCCAGAAAGCACAAGGCAGAAGGTTAGACAGGCCTTGGGAGATAATGACTATTTCACTATTATTAATCCTGTGACACGGATATGGTTACAGTGCACGGACCAGCTAATGCCAGCTGCCTTCAATTTCAGGGCACGCCGAGGGCGTTTCAATCAATGCAGGCAGGCTCAGCAAACTAGACCAAAAAACAGCCACATTTAAATGTAACACAACTTTTAAAAGCTAGCAAACAACTGTTAACTGTATAAAAGGGGAGATCCTAAACTTACAAGTAAAAGTGAAGTTTATGTATTTGAAAAATAATGATTGCCTACATTATTAAAATGCTTATCACACTGCTCCAACTCACCTAAATATTGTATTTGACAGATGGTGTTCGAACATGGTAAAAGGTTTCAGACTTCTGAACTCTTATGAGCTAACTAGTTTAAAAGGCATTGCCTAAAAACGCTGTTGAAAAATACTACAAAGCTGCAAAATAACAAATCTTTTTGGTGTGTCTAACTGGTGTTTGTTTGTTGGCAACAGGGGACCGCTCTGCCTCAGCCCAGCCATTCTCCTCCCCTAATTGCCCCCTGCTGCATCAAAGGCTTTTTCACTCACGGCCGGCAGGCCGTGCTTTCAGTTTCACGGCCGCCAGGCCATGTCTCCATTTTTTTTAAACTTTCATTTGTGTCATTTTTGCTGGCTGACTTCAGATTGTTTTGCTTCTACCGTTTCTAACTCTGACGTGAGAGACTGGACTTTGAAAGACGTTTGGAACCTGAGCGGTTCCTCTTCTGTCCAAACACGTAAGACGTCATATATAGCACCATTATCATCCTGCACCTTCCATTGATATTCTCATTAGTATTAAGTGACAGAAAATTTATTCGGAAGGACAGGTACGGAAAATGAAATCTTTCAATTGAAATAGCCAATTTGTTTTGCACAGTTATACAGTTTTATTGATAAAAATATACAGCTCATTAACGCTAAATTTTGGTAATGTAATCACCTTATTGTTCTTATTAAATATGTGTCAGCCACACTTCATAATTTCAACAAATGTGCTTTATTTGTGTTTTCTTGATTCTGATGTATTATAAACTATCTGCACAGTTCATTCACAGACATTTACATGTTGTTGTGCTTTGGGGAAAAAGGCTTTCTTTTACAGCAAGGTTGTCACATACATCCTCTCACTTCAAAGTCAGAGAGAGAAAAGTAAACAACAAGATCCCTCGGAAGAGACTGTCTGACTTTTGAGATCTGTCTTTGACTGCACAGCAAATGTGAGAACCTAAGTACAAGACGTAATGACCTGTCTACACAAAGCTAGCACATGGAAGAATACAGTAATTAGGCAATGCTTCATGGGTGAGATAAATTCACTCTGGACAACCCAAAACAACACCAGCAAATCAAAAGCATGCAAATGTGAGTTGCAAACCATAAAGCCAATAGTAAGCAATTTGTATGATGTTTTACCAAGGAAGGAAGCTTCATGGATGTCCCCAAGACACCTTTAGTAAACAAGGCAGCTGCGCTGTCTTAGGCTTAAACCTGAAAGTTACTACCAATTTTGCAACTCTGCAATGGCTCAAATGAGCCAAACTACATATGCTTCTTATTCTAGGCAGCATACAATTCACAGTCATTGATGTCGCTAAGTTCGGTCTCGTGGCAAAAGAAATGTCACAATTTGTTTTATTTGTATAGACTGTTGCATCCAACTTTGCCTCTCCTCACTCTCCCCTCCCCTCACTCTCCAATCCCTCTCTTCCCTCCCTCTCTTTCCCCTCCCTCTCTTTCCCCTCCCTCTCTTTCCCCTCTCTCCCCAATCCCCTCTCTCCTCACTACCCTCTCTCTTCACTCCCCTCTCTCTTCACTCCCCTCTCTCCTCACTCCCCTCTCTCCTCACTCCCCTCTCTCCTCTCCATCTCCCCTCTCGTCACTACACAGCTGGGAGTTTTTTTTAGGTATTCCAGAAATCCGAATACAGGATTCCACGTGACGCCCGAACCGGGTGCTCTTACTTACGCATTTTCGCCTATCACTTGTGAGGGTGAGTGTTTTGTATTTCCACGAACTTCTGTGTAACTGACACCTCTGGTTGTATAAATAGGAGTCTACCCGAATAAGTGACAGCCCTTTCTCTTCTAGTTTAATATTCCAGAGCATGTGTATCGTACACCCGGCAATCCCTTTTCTATTCTTTCTCCCTTGTCCTCTTTTTTTTTTCTTGCATTACCCAATTCCCTTTGTAGACTTATAACAGAGTCTACACACTGACCGGCCCTTTTTTTTTTTTTTTTTTCCCCCTAGCTTATTTGACACAAACAACGGAGTTTTAGACATCCGATTTAATCACATCTAATCCCAGAAACGTTGAACTCATGGTTCTACATCCACCCAGGATAATGATCTTCTCTAAATATAAACGAGGCTAAGAGCTTGTAAAAAGGAGTGCACTGAGTCTTAGACTATACCCCCCAGAGAAAAGAAAAGAAGCATTTATCCTTCTAAGTATGTGCACAATGTCAGACGCTACAACGATTGTAATTATAATTGCCATGTTTTTTTCAGATGTCTTTTTATACCATGCACTAGTCACTTGGGGTACCGTCTTTTTAAACACACAACACTTTTTTTCACTTTGTCACTTTACTTTCCTTCCGGCCAGTGTCTATAATCTGCAGGTTTTATCCAACCCCATAAAACTTTTTAGCTCACAAATGTCACCAAGTTAGTGATCTCGAGTCACATTGACACAGAGTCACTCAATGGCATGCCTGTTATCACCCTGGTTTACACAACTAAGTCACCATCGTAATATGTTCATGAATAGAACATGTTCGCAAATGTACTTTTTATGTTTCTATCCAGCCCTGAAGATTCGCAGTTTGTTCCCTGCAATGAAACACGCGTTGGCCTATGCAAAGGAACAATAAACAGAAATAACTACACCAAGAACAGAACGTTTCTGAACTGATATATGTTAACTTATGTTTATTCATTCTCGAAGTTTGACCTAAAGTTTTGATGTGCTTGATCACTTCCACCACTTCAACTGATACCAGTATTACTAAGAATTAATTGATATTGTATAGTGCAGGGGCATTGTTGTCTTGTCCCCTCTCGTCACTCTCCCCTCTCATCACTCTCCCCTCTCCTCACTCTCCCCTCTCTCCTCTCCATCTCCCCTCTCCTCATTCTCCCCTCTCTCCTTTCCATCTCACCTCTCCTCACTCTCCCCTCTCCTCACTCTCCCCTCTCCTCACTCTCCCCTCTCCTCACTTAACCCTCTCCTCACTCAACCCTCTCCTCACTCAACCCTCTCCTCACTCAACCCTCTCCTCACTCTCCCCTCTCCTTACTCTCCAATCCCTCTCTCACCTCCCTTTCTTTCCCCTCTCTCCCCAATCCCCTCTCTCCTCACTCCCCTCTCTCTTCACTCCCCTCTCTCTTCACTCCCCTCTCTCCTCACTCTCCTCTCTCCTCACTCCCCTCTCTCCTCTCCATCTCCCCTCTCCTCACTCTCCCCTCTCCTCACTCTCACCTCTCCTCACTCTCACCTCTCCTCACTCTCCCCTCTCCTCACTCAACCCTCTCCTCACTCTCCACTCTTCTCACTCTCCCCTCTCCTCACTCAACCCTCTTCTCACTCTCCCCTCTCCTCACTCTCCACTCTCCTCACTCTCCAATCTCCTCACTCTCCAATCTCCTCACTCAAACCTCTCCTCACTCAACCCTCTCCTCACTCAACCCTCTCCTCACTCTCCCCTCTCCTTACTCTCCTCTCTCCCCTCTCTTATTCTACCTCTCTTCTCCTATCTACTTACCTCTCTCCTCTCGTCCCGCTCTTCTCAGCACCACCACAGCATCACTCAGGGGCACCAAAACATCACTATGCGCCACTACAGCATCACTGAACGCCACAGCATTACTCATCGCCACCACAGCATCACTCAGCACCACACCAGCATTACTCCGCACAACTCACCATCGCCACATCATCACTCAGTGCTACCCCAGCATCACTCAGCACCACCACATTCTCACTCAGCACCACCACATTATCACTCAGCGCCACCCCAGCATCATTCAGCGCCTCTCCAGCATCACTCAGCGCCACCCCAGCATCACTCAGCGCCACCCCAGCATCACTCAGCGCCACCCCAGCATCACTCAGCGCCACCCCAGCATCACTCAGTGCAACCACAGCATCACTCAGCGCAACCACCGCATCACTCAGCACCACCACAGCATCACTGGTTCAAATATGTTCTTTCAATGTTTCAAGCTGTTTTCAAGCTTTCAAGCTTTATTACACATCACAAAAAGATGTTAATATTTACCTTCGGATCTTGGATTTTCGTCACAATAAAAAACACTGAACATAATCTTCACAAAAGTTATTTACAAAAGTTTAAGCTATTGCCATTACAAATTAAATAATTTATTTAAGTATTAATCATTTAAAAAAATTAAAAGCCATTGTTATTTGTAACATCAATACATTTAAGTTACGTAAATACAAAACATGTTGCATTACAAATGCTATAGGTGTCACATTTGCGAAAGTTATAACTATTGCCATTGTAAATGACAAAGCTATTAATTTAGCTATTTCAAAAAACATTTTTAAAAGTCATTTATAAGACCAGTAGCTCAAACTTTCCTAATGCGAGACCTATTGCATTTCCAATGCTTGTTCAAAAAGATGGGCTCACCCGGGTATGCAATAGCTGAGATTGAGAAAGTGTACCAGTCTTGGCCTCCAAATTAGAGTAAGCCATCTAACAAATTGGGAAAATTGTGGGCTACGGGAGCTAAGACACTTTGTTGTACAAAACAGGGTCGTTTCCTGCCTGGCAAGAGGTGATGGCAAGGGCTGACAACCCTAGGAGACCCATCTATTTTGAATATTTGCAAAATGTTCATTTAAAAAAAATATATATCAATGGGCTTTTTGATTCTCCAAATGAACTTGTGGTAGCCCTTTATGGGGCCAAAGTCAATGGCATAGGGAACTAGTGTAGGCTGTTACATCGCCAGGGACAAGCACCATTGATAGAAAGTCATCTGGGTAAAATAGGTCATGAGACACAATTCATTTTCTCCTTTAAGGACTGGGAAACCCCATGCCATCTAGGAAGTAAATCCCTGCTTTCCGCCAATTTGAAAAGGATGGCATTTCTATCAAAATGGCTTGCTTACTTGTCTCCGGAAGCCTTGGGGAAAAGATATCCGGAGGTCTAAAATAAGTGTTTTAGATGCCAGGCCAATAGTCAGGGCAGGTGGCACCATACTTTTTTTACCTGTCCACGGTTAGAGACCTTTTGGGAGGCAATTTTTGTGGATATAGAGCTGGCAATCGGGAAGAGAATCCAGCCCGAGGCTGAGGCGGCCTTATTTTGTGTATGTAAAGATAGAAGGATGTTAACCAAGGCTGAGAAAGTGTTTTTGTTTATTTCACGCACGGTAGCCTGTTCCTTAATCCTTCATAATTGGAAATCCAGTGATGTTCCCTCTCAACTGAAGTGGTTCAATAAAATGAAAAGGACTCGCAACTTTAAAAAAGCATATCCAAGTCGGGTGGGATCCATTAAGAAATTCGAAAAAAACTGGAAGTTCTTTGGAAACTTAGAAATGTTAAAGGGGGGAAATTGACACTTGATATTGATGTTGAAATTGTAGCAGATTTTGCGACTAAGAGCTATAGCACTTTTTTTCTGTGGTTGCGCTTTAGAAGCAATAGCACTTTTTTGGGCTGTTGCACTTTGTAATATTTGCACTTTTTCTGCTGTTGCACTTTATTGCAGGACTTTGCACATTGTCTTTTTTCTTAAATTATTGATGATGTCATTGGCTGCTACAGTTATATATCTTTTAATCTTGCTATAGAAAGAAGAAGCTATTTAAAATGTTAAAAGGTTTCAATAATTGTTTCTTTTTAATTGTAAAATGTATATCATATACCTAATGCTCTGCTCAATAAAAAATGTATGAAAAAAAAGAATCTGTGCCCTCGCTGAGCATCTCTGGCATTAGTAACTGTGCCATTTGAATTTTAAAACACATGAACGAAGACCAATCAGTCATGAGTGTGCTGCTTGGCTGGCAGGGATGGAGCCAGGAGTAAACATAGATAAGCACTTCCGGCACAAGGTGGAAACAGCCAGAACATCAGCGGCCGCTCCTCCGTTATGGCGGAGGAGCGCTGCCCTGCCTGCTGCAAGCACTGCAGACACACATTAATAAAATGGTAATAAATACAATTTTATTTTGGTCGCAGGCTCGCACTGTTACAGCTCGAGGGAAGGTGGTGGGGCTGATTCATGCGTTTGCCCTATTACTGCAACCCCTGCCTCTGAGCATGTCAGATTGACAGGCTGCCTACAGCCGGCCAAACTGACATGCTCACTTCAGCCTGCACAATCCAGGGCTGAGAAACAGCAGAAGGATTGCAGCCACAGGCCCCCAGCCGCAAAATGAGTGCTGAGGTATCTGCTCTGCAGCTTCAGGATTGGTTGGAATGATGTTGCACAAGGGAGGAAGTCCTTCCCTTTCGTGCTGCCTGCTGGATTCACCGCCAAGGAGCGAGATATTGGACGTGGCTCCATGCAACATATCTAGTGGGTTTTTTAGGAATAGCACCCCACCATATTTTAATGTTGCCAGCCGCTCCTGCAGAACATTGTGAAAAAGTGAAAATATTGCGTAAAAAATGAACATTCTGGCAGGACCTGAAAGGTTCCACACACTTCTGGTTCAGTAAGAGCTGAATTGATTGAAGCACCAGTCACTACATTACACTTTGCCTGGCAATAGCAGATGATGGGTTCTCTATGCTGGAATCGAAGTTTGCTCAGTTTGTGTTCCCGGGCCTTTTGGTTTTACACCTCTTAAATTCATTCTGGTAGTTAGGGCAGCTTGTATTACCCAGTACTTCCATTGATACTGAGCTTTGCTTGCTGCCATTCTAGATGTCATGCTCCAACTACTAACACTCCAACTCTTCCTCCCGCCATCTCTACCATTGGAGGCGGACCTTCATATTCGTGTACCAGTCCATATCCTGGTCATCTGGAGCCTTGTCTTGGTGCCACAATTTAAATACCCTAGTAAGTCATCCTACTGATACTCACAACAGATTGTTTATTGTCGTACACAAGTATGCTTATATTAGTTGGTACGTTGCCTTAAAGGTTTGCAAAAGTTGCCAGCCAGTCCACGCAGATTTAAGGTCCATGCCGCATCACTTCCACCAGCCTATGCTCCTGAGGTCAGCAGGCTGAGACGCTTACAGAGTGTTTCTTGTCTCTCCAATTCTCTTCCCCTTTTTACCACCTGCAGAGTTATTTCATATTCTGGAGTTCATTACAGATTTTATTTGAATGAAAGGTCGAGGAGTAGGGATAGCATCAGAGTGTGTGGCCAAAATTCCTGGGAAAATCCTGACAGAAAGTGACCTTCCTAACTGAAGTTTTATGAAAAATGTTACAACGTAATGAAGTTGCAAAGTTTTATTCTTTTATACATTTGCAGAAAAATTGTAACTTTTGTAACATTTTATGTTGTTAAAGCTAAACTTGCATTAAAAAATTCTGATATATTGGTGGAATAAGATTGAAAATTGTCTTGCAATGAGGGAAGCATTATCTCATACTACTGGAAGAAGAAATCTGGATGAGGGCTATAATAATAATAATAATTCCTATTTGTAAAGCACAAACATATCTTAAGGCGCTGGGGTCCGTCGGGGAGATGGAGCTATTGCCCAGAGTCTCATGATGCTGAGCTGCCGCCGGCGATCGAACCACGTGCCTTGTGCTCCAGAGTCAGCTACTCTGGCCACTGCACCACACCTCCTCGGCACCTACAAACGCACACCTGTTCCTTTATTTTGGCCATTTTGATTATTTTTTCTCAGAAATTCACTTTTAACACACCATCTAATACTTTATTAAAAATAGTCCAATGAAAAAGTCTCTCACCTACTGATAGTTGTTTTCATGGTATTTGAGGCAGCAGCAGAGCGGAGCAGGCAGAGAGCAGTGTACTGGATTTACTAGATCCGATGCATAGGGATTGAGTAGAGCATAGTAATCTCCTATGTACACCCCTCCAAACTGCAGCACGCTTTGGAGCGGTTAACAGAGTTCATCTTGTTGCCGGTGGCAAGAATGCTCAGCTGTTTGCCTACAAGCTCCTCTTTTAGAGCATTGGGATCACTCTGAGGAAATTGTAAAACATCCTTGGAGGCACACAGACTGTATAACCATAGCAAGAGACAGGGTTTTCATAAGTAGGTAGGAAAAATGGCGCCTTCCCAGGATGAAGCGCGATTCACTTGGTCAAAGTATTGAAACAGTGCATCCAGGAAGGGGTTAACCCGGAACCCCCTACCTTAAAGAAAGGAGGTCTTCAACATGTGAAAACAAGCCTGTGCACATGCCATAAGAGTAAAGCAGAGAAAGTTCTCTATCTATCACAATCCAGCAACACAGTACAGGTATATATTTTATGACACAATCACAGGTGCAAAGTTAAAATGTGTTCTTTTATTCTTCGAAGATTGCCCAGCCAACACGCGTTTTGTCTGGGTGAATAACCCAGGACTTCATCAGGACTGGAGGCAAGTGAGGGAGATCCGAGATCTCCTGCTGGTTGTACTTCCGTCCCGGCTGGGTAATAAGGGTGAGTAAAACCACAAAGTCTGGATGCGGGTTCCAGAGGTGAATGGTAATATAATACACTTCAAATGGGGATAAGGTTCATGTCACACGGATGAATTGAAATGGTTTTGATGGCACTGGTATGGTCCATCACAAGATCCGATTAGTTTGGAAACATCGAAAGGGCTGGAGAGGCTGACCAGCGAGTACGCTAGAGCAGCAAGGACGATCACAGTGTCTGGGATCGGAAGAGACACTGTTATCATCCTCGCTGCTCTAGCGTACTCGCTGGATTGTGATAGCTAGAGAACTTCCTCTGCTTTAGACTGTATAACCAACTCATGTGGCAAGCCTGCAACTGACTTTCCCCTTGGGTGTTGTGTCTTATGTTTAATCCTGCATTTTACCATTTTACACCAGTGTTGCTTCCTGGAGGGAAAGACTGCGGGTCAGATTAGGCTATAGTCTACAGCAAGGTCTCTGTTTTAAGAACGGCCTATGTTATTACAACAAACTCCACTATAACTATACTGTAATCAAGATAAATGGTGTAAGTATAATGCATAACCATGTTAAAAGCACCACAATAGTGGTCAAACAAAGGCACTGGGAAAATCATTTATGGATGGAAATCGTGAATGCATCTCTTTAGCAAGGATCCTTACCAGAGTGCCTGAAGATGGGCCAAGTGTCTCCTCTACTAAAAAAAAGTGGGCTCTGACCAGAAAGACTTGAACAACCCGACCAGTTTCCAGTCTGCCTTTCCTGGGTAAATTGTTAGAAAAAAGCCCCCATGATCAGCTTTGTGAACACATGAAGAATTTCGAACTACTAGACAAACACTAATCTGGCTTCAGGCCTGGGCACAACACAGAGGTATGCCGTATTGAATCTAGAAACATGAGTCCATTAGTAGCACTAGAGTGATAGCACTGGGCTGGAAAAAAATCCCATCAGCCCACCCATCTGGTGGAGTATCATCACGTGGGAGATGTATCATCAATCCAAATCTCGACCAATGCACCTAATAATGATGCGGAGATGGATTATAGTGATGTAAACTCAGACCACAGTGCTTCACTGGTGATGCTAATGGGGTGCAGTGCAAGTGAGAAGTTATGTGAGGAAAGTGAGGATAAAATTGACTCCAAGGACCAAAAATAAGTTTAATAGGTATGGTACTAGGGTCAAAATTAAAAATGCCAAAATAGTTTTAAATAATAACTATATAAAGGCAAGGTGTGTGGAGGTCGACATGTTTCAGCTAGATGGACTATTGGTCCAAGCTTTCTTCAGGACCAAGTGAAAACTGCGACTGCAAATCAAAATAAAAAATAAAAAATAAAAAATAGTGACTGTGTACACTATATACTCGGGAAGAAGGAGGCCCCGCTCTGTCCGTCGGTACCTCTACACCAACATCCTCCACTCCCTCTCGGATGTTGGTGTAGAGGTACCGACGGACAGAGCGGGGCCTCCTTCTTCCCGAGTGGGTGCCGGGTGAGGTGAGGCGTACTCCCACACAACGCTGGGAGATACCGCAAGACCTGGATTACCACCAGTACACATCTGGGCTCAGAGGAGCTGGTAGGATTTATCCAGTATATAGTGTACACAGTCACTATTTTTTATTTTTTATTTTGATTTGCAGTCGCAGTTTTCACTTGGTCCTGAAGAAAGCTTGGACCAATAGTCCTTCAAGCTGAAACATGTCGACCTCCACACACCTTGCCTTTATATAGTTATTATTTAAAACTATTTTGGCATTTTTAATTTTGACCCTAGTACCATACCTATTAAACTTATTTTTGGTCCTTGGAGTCAATTTTATCCTCACTTTCCTCACATAACTTCTCACTTGCACTGCACCCCATTAGCATCACCAGTGAAGCACTGTGGTCTGAGTTTACATCACTATAATCCATCTCCGCATCATTATTAGGTGCATTGGTCGAGATTAGGATTGATGATACATCTCCCACGTGACGATACTCCACCAGATGGGTGGGCTGATGGGAATTTTTTCCAGCCCAGTGCTATCACTCTAGTGCTACTAATGGACTCATGATTCTAGATTCAATACGGCACACCTACAGTCACTTGGACCAGGCTACTTCCTTTTGTTTTGTGAGTTATAGTAAGGGCGTAAGTGGTTCTGGTCGTTAAACATGCCCTGTTGACCCTCCCCACAATATTTTTCTAACAACACAGAGGTAACCATTTTAAATATCCTAGATGATATACAAACATCACTATATCAAAGCAAATCATGTCTACTAATACTTCTAGGTTTATCAGCAGCGTTTGACACGGTCGACCACAAGCGACTCAAAGAAACCCTTGAACTTAGAATGGGCCTATCAGGATCTGTTCTAAACTGATTCACCTCCTTCTTGTAGAATCGACAACAAAGAGTCAAAATTGGCACCACCCTATCTGAGGTAGCAGATATTGAGTGAGGTATTCCTCAAGGATCCAACATTTCAGCAACTCTCTTAATTCTATACATGGAACCACACACTGAAACACTTAATCAGTCAAAAATACCGTACCACCAGTATTCTGATGATACTCAGTTCTACATCAAACTCACAACTCAAGAAGATATCAGGAGACTGGATGACACCCTGAGGAAAACACAGGACTGGCTGGCACACAACCAGCTAAAACTAAATCCAATGAAAAATTAATAAATAATTTTTTCCCCTCCCCTTAGAACTTCACAACCCCAACCTTGGTCTCCTCACCTCAAATCGCTAAACTGCACCCTAACCATCTCAGACCCTGTAAAATCACTAGGCATCACACTTGATTCAAATGTAAACATCAAAGCTCACATTCAAGCAGCACCCAGAAGCGCCAACCTACATCTGCACTTTCTAAAAAAACTAAAACAATTCATGCCGCTTGTTGATCTCGAAATGGCAGTTTACTCTCTAGTGCTCTCAAGGTTGGATTATGGAAATGCAACCCTCATAAGTCTACCTAAATCCAGCCTAGCCCCATTTAAAGCAACACTAACCGCAGCAGTAAGACGTAAAACAGGCACACGTTGTTATGACCACATTTCCCCATCACTCAGGACCCTCAACTGGCTTCCATTTGAAGCCAGGACCAGCTGAAAGTGGCGTGCATAACACGCAAAGTTTGGCACAACTCTGGCCCAAAATATTTGGCGAACAGGATCAAGCTATCAGGAAGTTAAAGGAATTCCAGAACTGCTAAATCCCTTATACTAGAACCAGCCGATAAAAAAAAGGAAAACTCAAGGCCGCACATTCGATGATCAAAAAATATGGAACTCCCTAACACCTTCAACAAGACCTATTAGTTCACTCAGTCTTTTCAAGAAGGCAGTTAAAGATGTACTACTTAAAAGATTTTTGTCATAATAGAACTATCATGAAGCTGTCAACCACCTTATTATATATTGTATGGTATTGTTTTTATACTGAGCTCATCGTATGCCATAAACAGTGGATGTTAAGTAATAGCTGTTTATTATTTAGCAACTCTCATAAGCTCGCTCGTTGTACAGTGATCTGATACCTAGATGGTCATGTCCGCACTTTATAAAACATGAAAAATAAAAATAAAATAAATAAATCATGTGATAAAATTTGAAATACTTTTCATCAATGCTTAAAAGAGTTATAGGGCTAGAAAAGGGGCACGGTCACCACCGCGTCGACTCTTAATCAGCTGTAAGAAAAAATCTCTCTAGAGCAGCACACTTGCAGTTTGGAAAGATATGTTTTTAGAGGATAATGAGATTATGGATTTAAACCCTACAAGATTTTACAGGAGTCACATGATGTGAATGAAAAGAATAGAGGAGCTAATGAGGCTTGTGTTAGTAGGGGCCATAATAGTTAAGATGGTACTGTGACACAGACATACTAACGCTGACAGAAAATGTACTCAGCACAGAACACAAATCAGTTAAACAAACAACAGGTTCTCTGCAGGAGTACACCGCTGAGATGGTAGAACAAATAAGCAGAGACAATCAGAGGATTCAAATCTATGCCACCAAATGTCAACTTATTAGAGTTGTAAAGTTAGATAATAAAGTAAATTGATTAAAGTACAGCTACAGAAGCTAATTGGGCATAGCAGTCTAAATAAACAGTTGAAAAAAGAGGAGACAGCTTTGAAAATGAATGCAGAAGGTATCAAGGTGATGAAAAATAAGATGGAAGACTTGGAAAACAGATTATACAAGAGATATCTATGTTTTTTGGTATTACAGTAGGTCATGAGAATGAGAAGAACATGATTTTATTCATGGCAGATTTAATAAAATCAAATGTATTTCCAAGTGACGATTCAATATACTGGAAGACTGAAATACAGAGAGCACACCCGGTTCGCACACATGTCCCTCATGGCAGCCAAATACGAAGGAGAGTGCCAAGGTCAAGAAAACGTATTTGCCAGAGCTCATTCTATTGGGCTCCCCTGCCTCCCATCTTTTATAAGATCAGATATTGTCAGGAGATACAGATAAAAGACAATGGCAGTGTGATTTTCAGGCAAGTTAAGGGTCATGCAGAATAATAAAAGGCTTACTTTCCAAACAAGATTGGAGTCAGCTTGTAAGATTTTGTGGAAAGACGCCATACATGAGAGTTAGGAAACACACTACATGGAGGAGATGGAGAAGAAATCAATGGAGACTACAGTCCTGGTGGACAACAGCTTTCAGGGTAGGGTGTGAAACATGCTGAACCCGCCACAAGAGGTGCAGTAGATGACTTTCCGGTCAGAGAGGTTAAAGTCCTTTAAAGGGTTTTGGATGCAGAAGATCATGTCTGGTAACATCAGTTGTTTTGATTCACTGGCTTGACATTACATACCCTCACCTTTGCTGTTATTTCCATTTGTTGTTTTCCATGGCCTCTCTTCTCCTGTTTGTACTATTAACCCCTGTATTAGATTTTAGACAGACTTTCACTTTACTTCTGTCTTTTGATATTGCTCCAGTTATCTCCTGTTTTCACTTGACTTTGGATTTCTCGTTTCGATATTGCAATTATGATTTAGCTTTCCGATGGAATAAAACGCTGCTCATCTCTGCTTCTCTGGCGCGTTTCTGGGTTTGCCTCCGGCTATTTACAGCGATGCACCACCTCATACCTGGTAAGCCACCTTAAGTACTTCAATGGTACTCACTTGTTCTAAGACACATTCTTCTGTAATCTGATACTCACTGTATTATGTCCCTGTGATGCTGTGCCATCCTGTATCTCAGAAGACCGGTCCAGGTCTTTTACCAATTATCCTGCTGGAAACTAGTGTTCCTTCTTTCTCTCTAATACCACAACTACGCTTTCCCTATTTAGAAACAGGTGCTCCCTAAATTTCTGGAGTGTGAAACAGGATGTAGGACCACTTAGATGGGAAAAAGGAGGAATTAACCGTGTTGTCCTTTGGACTGAGTTGCAAAGGTTTGTGACACAGAGTACAATTGTTTTGAAAGAAGCAAGACATTCTAGCTAAAAAGCGAAATAGAATAATTGTTAGATCGTAAGAATGTCTCACTATTATCTTTCTCAGAATAATGAAATGCTATTATTTTTTTAATCTAGTAGTACCAGAGGGGGAGAGTAGCAGGAACTAGCTTTGGTATTTGACTACGAAGCAATGAGAGGGAAGTTTCCTGTCGGGATGTAGGGGGGAAAGGCCAGTGAAGAGCCACGAGAAGGAGGGCAACATGTTCTGGGTAAAAAGATATCTTCAATTAAAGAGGAGCTGGCAATTTTTTTTTAAATGTTGATAAAATAATCTGTGAATGTAATCTATCAAGCCACATAGAAATGATACAAGGTGCGGTAGAAGGAATTACACAGGTTTGACATTTTGTATTGTGCATGTAATTGGCTTAAGGAATACATTTAAAAGAGGAATGATTTTAAATTATTTAGAAATAGTGAGTTGTGACCTCATATGTTTTGTAGCGATCTATCTTAACCATTAGAGGCACAGAAGCTTCTAAATGTTTATTAAACTGGAGAAATATTTTTTTCTAGCCAAAACATGAGTATTTGAGTGTTGTCTATCTTAATCAGGCTGGTAGAGATATTAAAATCTTAGGGACTGGGTTGGTGGGTCATAGTCCAAATCCTCTTCTTGGTGCACAAAGTCAGTTCACTGTCAAAATATTGACCTACAAAATTTTCGAGACATAAATATCAACTACAAAAATATATACAACCTATACTTAAAAAGGCAAGTACAAAAACATTGAGAAAATATTGTTTTCAATAATATCGTTGTATTCTGGGCCCTATTACAATGTTGGTCAGAGTTTTCTCCGACCGACACTGTCTCGGTGTGAGAACCGACCGGCCGGATTATGATACGACCGCACATATACCGATGACAAAATATTAAAAAAGCAAACCACTTTAATTAAAATTAAAAAGTAAACAACATAAGCTTTTTTCAATGTAATAAAAATGTTTTAGAAATAAAAAGCATTAATAATTATAAATATTATTATTCTAAATAAACAAAAACATAATAATATAAATTAAAATAGTATTGAATACATTATTAAATATAAAAATTAATACATATAAAATTTCCACTACAATTCATAAAAAAACAGACAAATTCTATAGTAATAATATATAGAATTTACTACTTCCATCTCACTCAACAGTAATACAATTGTTACATTACACAAAGGTAAAATAAACTACTCTCAATATAATAAATGCAAAATTAGATAAAATATTGTATTATGGCGTACTAAAATGTACTATTCCCAGTACAATTAATATAACACGATGAAACATTTTAGATTACAGAGAGATAACATTTACTCTGCCCACTCCAATAAGTACAACAGTGGCGAAAGTGTTGGATTGCGCAGGGATTAAAATTGCTATTCCCACACCAATAGGTGCAACAGTAGGGAAAGTGTTGGATTACAAAGGTGTGGACTTTACTATACTATTCCCACTCCCCTGAGTGTAACAGTAGGGAAAGTGTTAAATTGCGGAGGGATAAACTTTATTATTCCCACTCCAAACAGTGCAAAGGTCAGCAAAGTGTTGGTTTACTGAGGACTAAAATGTAATAGTGCCACTCCAGTGAGTTCAACAGTAGGAAAAGTGTTGGATTGTGGAGGGGTGAAATGCACTATTCCCACTCCAATGAGTGCAAAAGTAGGGAAAGTGTTGGATTACAGAGGGGTGAAATGTAATACTCCCACTCCAGTCAGTGTAACAGTAGGGAAACTGTTGGATTGCGGAGGGATAACATTTATTATTTCAATACCAATAGGTGCAACAGCAGGGAAAGTGTTGTTTTGCGAATGGGTAGAATTTACCATTCCCACTCCACTGAGTGTAACAGTAGGGAAAATGTTGGATTGCGAAGGGATAACATTTACTATTCTCACTCCAATGAGTGTCAAAGTAGGGAAAGTGTTGGATTTCAGAGGGGTAACATTTAATATTCCCACTCCAGTCAGAACAACTGTAGGGGAAATGTTGGATTGCAGAGGGGCAACATTTACTATTCCCACTGCAGTCAGTGCAACAGTAAGAACGTTTTGGATTGCAGAAAGGTAAAAAATATTATTCTTACTGCAGTCAATTCTACACTAGAAACAAACAAATTCTCTGCTGCAAAACAATAAAATAATTTAAAAAACAAAACAAAAACATTAAAATATAAATATTAAAAAAACACAAATATATTTCATATCACTCAATCAATCTAATAAGCTTTATTCAATTTATATAAATCATAAATGCACAAAATACTTATTCCCTTCATAAAACATTTAGAAAGACATTAGCATCTTCAAATGATCTTGGTAATAAACATTACAAAGACCCCCCTAATTAGTTTAGTTCCATAAAAACAATTCATTACATGTACAACATACCAGCACCCCAACCATATCTCTTTCAAATTGCAATAGGTCTTTTTTTTATAAAGTTTAAAACTGCACAGCAAATACCCATTGAATCCAAAGTAAGTAAAAACCAATAACCTTCTAAATAAGAACAAGGATGTAAGGGTTTTAAAATTGGATGCAAATATCTAACTCTGAGAGACTTGTACAATGGAGAAAAGAGGATAAAGTACAAAGTGCTCTGTAGTCTAAAATGATCACAAGGACAAGGGCATTAGGTATTGGACAAGTGCATTGCTGGGGATAATGCTCCAAACAAGCATTTGCAATGCAATAGGTCTCACATTCACACGAGTTTGAGCTATTGCAATTGTAAATGGCAATGCCTTTTATTTACGGTTTGGGTTTTAAAACATAAATATAAGGCATTGTCATTTACAATACTAAAAGCTTAAACTCTCACGAATGCGAGACCTATTGCATTGCAATAATGGGCCTTCTCAACCTCTTGTTAGAATGTAAATATCAGAGAAAGAGACCGGCCTGCGACGTCTTTAAAATAGTGATAAATAGTGCAGTGAAGAAGATGTGTAAGTGTTGTAAATTACACAGACACACAGTGTCAAGTGAGAAATACATATGATCCGAGCTATAAACACTAACAAAGCGCTCCAACACCTTTCGCACTGTGTTTACACTCTTGCAGCTCAGGAGAAAGAGCTGAAGAGTGAGGCTATTTCTTGCCCTGTCCGTGATTTGAGTGTGCAGTGTGGCATTGCGTAATGTCATTGCTATCTTTGGCCTAATAAACACTCCAGCTGTAGTAGGGCCCTGGCTTCACGTCCTGGTGCAGGACGGGCTGTGCTTTATGGTGCGCATGGAGGGAGGGAGGGATGGTCTCGGCTGCAGCTCCAGTCTCGTACAGTGCCCCTGCTATTACTAGTGAGCGAGAGGCGCTGAGGTGGTGGTGGTGGTATTGGTGGTGTTATTGGTGGTAATGGTATTGGTGGTGCTGGTATTGATGGTGGTACTGGTAGTGGTGGTGTTGATATTGGTGGTGGTTGTACTGGTAGTGGTACTGGTAGTGGTGGAACTGATACTGGTGGTGGCGGTAGTGGTACTGGTGGTGGTTGTACTGGTAGTGGTACTGGTAGTGGTGGTGGTGTTGCTGATACTGGTGGTGGTGGTAGTGGTACTGGTGGTACTGGTGGTGGTAGAGGTGGGGTTACCGGTGGTATTGGTGGTACTGGTACTAGTGTTACTGGTGGTGGTGGTGCTGGGACTGGTGGTGGTGATACTGGTGGTAGTGGTACTGGTGGTGGTGGTGTTGGTACTGGCAGTGTGGGTACTAGTGGTGGTAATGGTGGTACTGGTGGTCGTCCTGGAGGTGGTGGTGGTACTGGTGGTGGTACTCGTGGTGGGGGTGGTGGTGGTACTGGTGATGGTGGGACTGTTGGTGGTACAGGTGGTAGTGGTACCAGTGGTGGTGGTGGTACTGGTGGTGATGCTGGTAGTGGTGGTGGTGGTACTGGTGGTTGGTGGTACTGGTGGTGGTGGTACTGGTCGTGGTACTGGTGGTGGTACTGGTGGTGGTGGTACTAGTGGTGGTGGTAGTACTGGTGCTACTGGTGAAGGTGGTACTGGTGGTGGTGGTACTGGTGGTGGTAGTGGTGGCGGTGGTACTGGTACTGGTGGTGGTGGTACTGGTGGTGGTTGTGGTGTCACTGGTGGAGGTGGTGTCACTGGTGGTGTTGATGGTACTGGTGGTTCTGGTGGTGGTAGTGGATCTGGTGGTGGTATTGGTGGTGGTGGTAGTGGTGGTACTGGTGGTGGTACTGGTGATGGTCCTGGTGGTGGTCCTGGTGTTGGTGGTGGTACATGTACTGGTGGTAGTGGTACTGGTGGAGGTACAGGTGGTGATACTGGTGGTGGTGGTACTGGTGGTGGTGGTGCTGGTACTGGTGATGGTGGTACTGGTACTGGTGGTGGTGGTACTGGTGGTGGTGGTGCTGGTACTGGTGATGGTGGTACTGGTGGTGGTACTGTGGTAATGGCGGTGGTAGTGGTGGTGGTGGTACTTGTGGTACTGGTGGTGGGACTGGTGATAGTACTGGTGGTGGCACTGGTGGTAATGGTGGTTATGGTGGTGGTTGTACTGGTGGCGGTGGTACTGGTGGTTGTACTGGTGGTGGTACTGGTACTGATGGTGGCAGTACTGGTGATACTGGTGCTGGGGGTGGTGGTACTGGTGGTGGTGGTACTGGTACTGGTGGTGGTGGTACTGGTAGTGGTGGTGGTGGTACTGTTAGTGGTAGTGGCGGTACTGGTAGTGTTGCTGGTAGTGGTGGTGGTGGTACTGGTAGTGGTGGTGGTGGTACTGGTAGTGGTGGGGGTGGTAGTGGTGGCGGTGGTACTGGTGGTGCTGATAGTGGACTATGACTATTTCTTCTGTGCACACTGTGCCATTCTAAGCATGGACCCCCCCCCTATGCACATCAGTCTTGGCACTGCTGAAAAGTGACTCTCAAGCTTTAGCTGCTTGCTATGCCTTACCCACTGTGCTGAAGCACAGAGTAGCATGGCACACAAGAGAAGTAGACCATAGCTCAAGCAGTGCTTAATTTGAGCCGGTGGTTTCCAGTGCTCGGCACAGGCACTTTATTGTCAACGTTGGCTCTTAATGACAGCCTGCCACATGGTGGCACTGTTTGTCTCATTTTTTGAAGAGCACAACAGCTGTTGTTTAATAAGTAAATATACATTATATTCACTAATAATTGCCAATGAATGCTATAAGAATAGGTCGGGCAGCATATATTAGTCATTGTAATGTATATTTAAAGTCTGAATTGTCACACTTGTATGAGTGTGATGGCTAGTAGTGATAGTACTGTTGTTGGCAACGATAGTGGGAGTAATGGATGGTGCGAGCTGCTGTGGCATCCTGATAAGGGCCCCTGCACTTAATTTTTTTGCAAATTAAGCACTGACAGGACAAGTGAATTACGGGGATGGCCAATGTGTGAAGTCATTCATTTTATAGCAGCATCTCTTGGTAGGAACATCTCAGTTAGGAAAACTGTTCATTTGGGGAACACAAAAAAGGAGACTGAGTCTCTTTGCCCCACCACAGCCTAGGAGAGCGATTTCTGTTATTTCTATTTTCCTGCAATTCAAGCGTCTCTTTGTACCCCTGATTGCTGCTTCCCATGGGAGCTATTGCAGTTACAAGGGCACTTCGAAATTAGAGCCTAGCTTTGCAACCACAGAATGCCCCTCCTCGTGTGGGTAACCCCCTATACTCCCAGTAAGTCCCTCCACTATATGTAATATTTGGTAGGCCACTGCAATTATGTAATTCCACGACCGATGAATTGCCCGCATGATTTGGAGTTGCTGCATTTGCCGAGTAATCCATCACCTGCTGCACAATTTACAGATTTTTAACCAAAAAATTGCTTCCTAGCTCAAACATCTTCCCAATTTCATTCTCTGTGGAAAGAATATTTGTTGGGTGCACATTCCCCATATAACAACTGAGTTCTTATAAAGAAGAATGTGCAGTGATATCTAATACAGGCGACTTCCGCCAGCCTATGAGGAAAACCGCATCCTGTCAGTAATGGGGCTTTAATCAAAGCAAAGATCGCAAGGACATCTCACCACAGATCCGGAAGAATGGCGGTGAAGACCAGGTCTGATGGGACAGTCCAGGAGCTAAGACTCGGCCAGGGAAAGGCTCTTTTTATTACTTCACTTTAAAACTTTTCTGGTGTAATTGTTCCACACGTCTTAGTTTTATTCATCAACACAATTACAATCTGCACTATTGGAAAAAAAACTCCTAATTCTCAGTCTGTACAGTGTAGTAGCTTTCATGCTTGATATATGTAATCTCCAGTCTTAACTTTATCACCACAGCCTGGTTTCCCACGCCTCACGTTAACTTCAGCGAATTGTTACACAATAAGAAATTGCATTGTTTAGTTCAGCCGGTTTTGAGTGACAATTTTTAGAGAAGAGGCAAACCATTTCTTGAAATGAAAAAAAGAATATATTGGAATTATAATAATGATCTTAATGCACTGGTCTTATTAAATGCATTAATTGGCGTCCAAGCTGCCTTCATCGGTAGGCGCCCACTTTGTATAAGCTTATCTGTGACCAGCGGGTAATGGGAACCACATGATGCGCGGCCTTGTAATGTGGTTCAGTCAGACTGTACAGGCCGCAGAGAGTCCCACATACTGCTGCAGCGCCCGGTTGTATGTCATGATAACGCGTGGTATTACCACGCGTGCCATTACAACGCAGGAATTACAACGAAAGTCGTTACAAAGACTTTCGCTGGAGGGCACTGGATAGTGGAATAGTTTAATTTTCTATTCCAACTCCAGCCCACGTTGACAGTAGGGAAGGAGTTGGATAGAAAATTAAACTATTCCCCATTCAAGAGCGCCCTCCAGCGACTTTCGTTGTTATTCCTGTGTTGTAATGGCAGTGCGGGGTAATCCCCGCGTTGTCATGGCTGTTCACCCAGCTCCCGCTAATGGGCTCAGGTGATTAGAGAGGAGCTGCTCCCAGTTATGTTCCTCTATTATTGAACATTCTGTTTCCAGGTCACAGTAAATTAAGGCGGCACTGGCATTTAGGCATTTAGGCGAGCACATACTGTTTCCTGTGAGAGACTATAGTTTGAGCAAAGGCAAGCTGGGGAGGTGTGGAAAATATAAGAATAAGCTGGGGGGGCGGGCAGATGAAATAAAAAAGCAGGGGTAAGTTACACATGAGGAGACAGCAAGAAAACATGCGCTCGGGAAGAGAGCCTAAAAGAACAAATGCTTATAATACATTTTCTGGACATTTCCTTTACCTCAGGAAAGAACGTAATCAACTTACCCAGTCGGCGAGTGGGATTTGTGTTGTTACAGCTCCCAGGGGCAGGATAGGAATGAGAGGCTGGAAGTTGCCGGCGCCAATAGCAAGTTTGTGTCATCGATTTCGGCAGCTGTGCATTACAAAAGAAATGCACGGCTGCCGTTCTCGAACCTGAAGGTACCTCGCACACCTCTGAAAAGCACAGCGCTTTGAAAAAATATATGTAAGTTCATAAGGAGCAGTAATGGCGTGCCTGCCATTCTTAAAGCAAAAAACGTGCGAAAGCTACATCAGGACAGGAGATGTACACACGCACGCCGTGCGCGTGCACATCGCCTGTCCGGGCGCGTGCCACCTCCTGTCTCCCTTCGGGACAGAAAGCGGCAGCAATAGTCTTGCAAGCGAAACGGCACATGCGCTGCATTCGCACGCGAGACCTAAAAATGGACTGAAGAAAGACGAAAGCTACTCAAATAAAACTTGTGGTGAGAGTTCCTGAGGTGAGTCAGGTAAAAACAAGGAAGGTGAGACAAAATAGTTAAATTTAAACTACTCACTGATTTTAACTGCTCCAGTGCCTGACAATGAAAGGAATTTACCCAAATTGTATAAGCATTTTTTATTATAGTTTTTGCTTGTTAGGTCTCGCCTGCGAATGCATCGCATGCGTTGCTTCGCTAGCGAGACTCTGTTGCTGCCGCTTTGGTGCTGGAAGGGTGACAGAAGGTCACACGGGCGGACAGGAGTTGTGTGCGCGCGAACAGGAGATGTGCACTCCGTTTCGCGTGCACATCTCCTGTCCCGGTGGCTGGCAGCGCGCGCTTTCACTTTCCCCCCAAACAGCAACACCTCCCCCCTGACCCCGCCCCCCCACGCACTGCGGAGACGCCACTGTTGGTATATCTGAACGACCTTAATCAGTACATGAAAAGAGAATACACATGTGATCTGATCGCCGCTCATGCAAATCGGCTCCTTCACTTTCATTTGAAGTTCCAAGCCTGTCAATGACATGTATCCGACCGCATCCCAGATAGTCTTAGCAGCCAGTGCTACTGAAATGGAGTCTCAGTGGACCATGCTTAGATTCCTGGTCAGAAAATGGAACCCTTTTAGAGCAGGCATGCTGGCTTCTGCAGTTCGCCCTTCAAGTCTGGGACAGACCTGGTGTTCACACCATGATAATGTAATGTTTAATTGAAAATGATTTTCTCTATTTGTGTAGTTGTTTAGTAAAGCGCTGACGGCTGCCTTTTAGCCGCTTCACAGCATTCCAGGGTTTGTTTACTCATATCCGGTGGGTGAGGAGATTCTGAGGTGTAAATGTTGTTGCCATTAACATCTCCAGGAAGGGAAGATTTCCAACTTGCTCAGCAAGGAGGATCAAAATAAGGGCTTCCAGCACCAAACAAGGGCTCAATAAAGTGCCTGGGAGCTCCTACCAGGTGCAAATTTAAACCTGCCTCAAAGATGGAGGAGATGCGTGCCAGTGGGGAGTACACTTGAGCAGAACATGAGGAAGTTATAAGGAGATGATCAAAAGCAGACAGCACAGCAGTCCGCATCTCATGACAACAGTTCCTGCTGCATCAGCTTTTCTTTTTATGGGGTACTGCGAAAGTTAAATCATAAACAAGCATTTGCAATGCAATAGGTCTCGCATTTACGCGAGTTTGAGCTATTCACATTGCAAATAACAATGCCTTTTATATTTGTTTTCCTTTTAAAAACTAAATAAAAGGCATTGTCACACACAATGCCAATAGCTTTAACACTTGTGACTGCAAGACCTATTGCATTGCAAATGCTTGTTGAGGCACAATTATGAGTTGATTAGAAAATTCCCTCAAACCCAGTTTCTCAAACGATTTCTTGAGATAATTAACACAAGGGTTATTTTGAGCATTTTCTTTAGAGATACAATCCTCTACTATGGATTTAGTCAAATCCAATTCAGGAGTTTATAAGATCTTGGCCCTTAGCAGTAAAGGGGCAAGACCTACTCGGTCTACTACTAGCTCTAAACCCAATTCAAGATGGTAAAAGAGCGATGAAGCAATTTTTGGGACCATCAGGAGGCGCCTAATAAAATCATTCTCAGTTGTCTGGAGCTTTGAACAATTAGCATATCCCCAGACTCCGGCCGCATAAGGGGCAATCGAGGGACACTTGGCCTTATAAAGAGTCAGCATGTTTTTAAGGGGTTTCTGGCCAAGTTGGGCAACAAAACTAAAAAGGGACTCCCCCACTCGCACCATTTGTAGGGCTCTTAAAGTGAGTAGTGGATCCAAGGATAACTGAATGTGAAGAATATTTCCCAAATAAGAGACATTTTTTACCTTCTCTATCTTGTTCCCCTGTACCATAAATACTTTAGATTTTGTTCTTTTTGTCTCACAGACGATTGCAAATTACTTTTTATGATTCGCTTTAAGGTCTAAAGAGGCCATAAATTCCACAAAGGCGTCCAAAGATTTTTGGAGGCTATTCGCTGTCCTAGAAATAGGGACTGCATCATCAACCTATAACTGAAATGCAATAAAAAATTTCCCAATTTTAGGGAAATCAAGATTTCCCAACAGGAAATAAGCCTCCAACCCATTGAGGTAAACAAGAAATGAAAACGATGCAAGAATACCTCCTTGATGGCCACCTTACATGGATAGAATCAACCAAGTCGTCTCTCCATTGGATCTGCGTAGAATCTTAACTGTAGTGTCTGAATGTAGCCTCCATAATAAAAGCACCAAAGGTGGCTCTACTCCCATTTCTCCCAGTATAGTCTGCAATTTGTCCAATTGACAGAATCAAACGCACAAGATAACTCCATGAATGCAAGATGTACTGAGCACTTCAAGGACTAAGGCACCTATTACGAGTCTGGCGACTGCCCCATTATAACCCTAGTGGTCGTGCCACCGACTCCGCCAGGGAACAGCCATGTCCTGGCGGTGGTGCAGCGGTCCAGAGTCACTTATATGCTTGGCAGGACCGCCACAGTCCCGCCAAGCATATTACGACGTACATCATCGGTACTGGTTTCATGGAGGTCTATCCTCCATGAAAACAGTGGCGGTGAAAAAAGAAAGGGGACCCTGCAGGGCCCCTTTGTGACTCACGCCTTGTAGATGCACACAGGGGGGCACAACATGTGCCCCGCTGTATACATGCACAGAAGTTTCAGCACAGCTGGAACTTCCTTTGATGTTCCCATGGCAGGCCTATTTTATAGGCACCGCCATGGGAACACCAAAGAAAAAGCCCACCAAGGACTTAAAAAGTCATAATATGGTGGGCGGTCTCCACACTGATTTGGCAGTGCGGCGGTGGGGCGGTCCCACCGATGCACCGTCAAACTCGAAACAGGGCCCTCAATGTGTATTTGCTGACAAATTGAGGCACTGTTCAACTGTGCCCATCCCATGTCTAAAACCATATTGGGTTTTTGACAGTATATGTTCAATCCTCTAGAAAATCTAAGAGAACCCTCCCCAATATCTTAACCGTAGAGTCTATTTATGATGTGGGCCTATAGCACCCTGGATAATTTTTGTCCCATTTCTTAACAAGCACTTACAATGCAATGGTTTTGCCTTTGTTAAAGTTAGAGCTATTTGCATTGCTCTTGACATTATTTTTATTTATGTTTTTTTTAACATAAATAAATGGCATTGTCATTTACAATGCCAATAGCTTAATCTCTCGCAAATGCCACACACAAACACCCACAGAGAGCCCCCCCACACACACACAGCGCCCCCCCCCCACACACGCCCACACAGAGCCCTCCACACATACACCCACACAGAGCCCCCCCCCACACAGAGCCCCCCCACACAGAGAAGAAGTATGCTACATTTAATGCGAGTCACAGGGCTTTCTACAACATCGTTGATGAGCCGTGAGACAGTAGTGACATTATAACACTCTGGCTTTAGATCTCATCCACAGAGGATACCAGACCCTTCTGGTGTGCATTAGTTATCATTCTGCGCAGTCTGTATTCGATCCATCAATCTCGGCGTCACTGGAGAGCGCGAGATACCCGGAAAAATAAACTGCGCGCGCATGACGCAGCCCCCACCTCCCAATCCTGACAGGAGCCGTTCAACACCCCCTTCGTACGCTGCGCGAGCCTCCGCAAGAGGCTGATGTGGCGTAAAACAATGCAGCATTGCAGCTCTGGTGACCCATAATAACCTCTTGGCTTGCAGGCTAGCGAGGCAGCTCAGCGGGTCAATGCGCCCACTTAAAAGAGGTCGGCGCAACCG
Source organism: Lissotriton vulgaris (assembly GCF_964263255.1). Lineage (NCBI taxonomy): Eukaryota > Metazoa > Chordata > Amphibia > Caudata > Salamandridae > Lissotriton > Lissotriton vulgaris. The sequence continues at coordinate 1,594,941,218 of NC_141691.1, forward strand.
GCATGCGAAAAATTCCAGGCCCAAAGGCCGACTCACTCATTATTTTTAATGTAGATGAAATAAGTAAACGCCCGATCAGTTTTACTGCTCGAGAGTTTGATTTTGGACTTGCTTTACAAAACCAGGGAAAGTGCGTCTATATTTATGATCGCTATTTATTGGGCGAAAAATTTTGTTTTGCTAATAAATCTGAAGCCATTTGACAGAAATATATAATTTTACAACAAACACAACCAAACTGTTGTTGTATACGCAGTGAAAGCGACCACGAGTAAGGTTACTACGCTTCAGAGCGCTGTGGAGGCAGGGTCAGAGACAAGGACCAAAAAAAAAAAACCAATTGAGTTAAATAGTATATTTTCTTGGTCTTTCTCTTAAACGTAACAGCATACAAAATAGAACACAAACACCATACGCGAGACAGGAATGTATGTTAAAGTAATCTGTGCAGATGTACTACTGTTCTAGTGGTAAAGCTTATTTGGTTAATGCGATCACTACAGAAGTCTGTCTGTGCAAACAGAGATTCACATCTTTATCTTGGTTTGTGTATAGGTGTATTTATAGTGCTAGGATGTGCTAGGATGTCCCACCCTGCGCTAGAAAGCACAGTGAATATGCAAGTCAGAATTTAAAAAATGCATTACACAAAAAGATTCCATGTTAAAGTCAAAACAAGTGCTGTCAAATGTTTATTTAGTAAAAGGCAATCGTGCTGCAGCAAGTGCACACCTTTTTCATACGTTCCAATGGAAGGGTGCACTCCAGAAATGAGCTGCAACGTCTATACAGTGCTCTAAACAGAGTAACTGTCACCATGAAGCTTTAAGTGACTCCATCAATTAAAGCTCCTGCTGGCTCCCAAGCAGCCTTTAGATCTACTGATTGCTGAACCAATTGCACACATTTGCATTTCTTTCAGGTAGCAGGCACCATGGAGAGAGAAGGGCCTGCCTGGTCCTTAGCTGTCTGTCTCCCTCATCTCCCTTTTCAGTACAAAAGAATCTCTCCTTTCCTTCTAGCCAGATGCAACTCAAGGCGGACATTGGCTAATAACCAAGATAAAAAAATCTTGGGAACGGTGGTTCATATAAATCCCACCCACTATACCCTCTGCTTGTTACGTACTGGTAAAAATTTGTAGCTGGCTAAAGCATGCATGAAGTGTGCAATACCAAAAAAAACGTTCTCCCTTAAATTCAAGACAGAAATATGGCTGCACAACATATCAACTGAGATAAAATTCCCAAATTTAAAAATTAATGGTTTGGGGAGGAAAATGGTAAAACTATCAATAAGCAGGTCACTGCCCACTCTGGTATTACCCACGGATGTACTTAAGCTTCCTATTTCCCACCCTTTGACAGAAGTGAACATCACTATACGCTTATGGCTTCTTCTTAACCACCTTTTGACAGAAGTGACCGTCACTATCGAATTAGTCCCTACTCTGGATCTCTGTCGACCTCGCCATCTAAAAGATGTAATCTGGAGTCTGCCTCCTCACAGCTTGGTCACAACCATCCCTGGCATATATAAAAATAGTTCACATTTTCCAACTCAATCCACAGGTTACATTGGCTCATGCTACAATTGTCTGTGGGCGCTGGAAGACTCAGTGGCACCTTTGCACTTCTACTTAATATAGACAACAACTCAGTGCTAGATAATATAAGCTTCATTGCTTTACTCTTCCAACAGGCTACCGTATCAACATTTTGACTAGAGACTAGCCATCTTTCCAGCTGCAATAAAACATTAGCTGCTGTGGCACATCTTCCATACATCTGTAATGTCCAAGTCGGAACCCACAGAAAGTAAACATACTACAAGAATTTCTGCCATGGTGTGATGTGTTATGGACAATTTATTGTGTTCTAGGCTACAAACATCTATTCTTACACAATGACAGAGTTCGGATGCAGCTAGAGTGTCTTGGGCGGTACCATGTGCTGAACAGCTGGGGACCAGCAATAAATAACACTTTGTACATACATTAAAAAATAACGAATTAAAAAAGAGTTTCCATTTTTTGATTGACAGGCTTTAAGAACTTCAGGGCAGATCTATTTTTTCCCCTACATGTTAGATCTGAGTGATGGGGTAAAGAAGGTGCTAAGAATCCCGGGTCCTGAATACCTTTCCAAAGTATTGGCTGCATATGCTGTTTCTTTGCTAGTTAATTACCTATCCATCTTACAGTAGTGGGACAGCTTGCAGCACGGGATATAAATCATCATCCGTTGCATGAATTATGTAAACAAATGTAACAATTATTGTACTTGACTTCACTATGATAACTGATTGTTTTCTTAGACGAAGAATACATTTTCAAGTTCCATAGTCAGTACAAAAATAACCATAATAAAACATTTTGCTACAAACCTCACATGTGATCTTACGCTTACAATCATATAACACTCACTGATTAAAACCAGACAGCTGTCCCCAAATAACATATTCCATACTACAGTCATGTTCTTAGTCTAGTGAATGAATGAATGAATGTAACATTTGTAAAGCATTCTGCACCAGAACATGGCAACCTGGCACAAAAAAACAAAAAAGTGATAGCAAATGGTCGACATAGCGAAGTGGGTTTAAATGGAAGAGAATATGTGAGATTTTAGGTAAGTCGAGAAAAAAAAGTTATGATTTGCTGGCTGGGCAGCAAGAAGGGACGGCAATCTAAGCAGCAACAACAGAAGAAGGTCAGGCAACCAGAGTGTGATCGTTTCAATCTTAGTTAGTCAAAGGAGATGATTATTCATAGACTGAACAGCAAATTCAGAATTATAGAGAGTAAAAAGTCTCTATAGATTGGAGCATGACTGAAAACAGCATTGCGGCAGCGACACAATGATTTGAAGAGGAGTTTGTGAACAGGCTGCCAATGAAAAGCTTTCTTGTGAGGAGTAATGCGGGGACGGTGTCTTAGGCCATGTATCAGCCTGGCTGCTAGGTCTTGGATGCATTCGAGCCTAGATATGGCGTGCCTAGGAAGTTGCTTCAATGTCACCCTAGGTTCACAATGTCAGCAGCAGCAGTCATGTGTACTGTGACTAACCAATGAATCTATATGACCAGACATAACGCCATCCTCTCCAGTACAATACAACAAATTCCAGGCAGCAGAGATCAGTGGCAACCGGCATAACTCGCGGGTGGCAAGGTAGGCGTGGGGTGGGGCGTCACACGGGGGGTGGGGGGTGGGGTCGCACATGTTCAGAATTAAAAAAAAAAAGTACCTTGATGCAGGGTTTCGCATCTTCTCTGCTCCCATGTCTTCTCAGCTCCTGCTCTCTGGCCTCCGGATCCGACAGGAACGGAATAAGGCAGCCAGGCTCCCTCCTGCAACTCCGGCAGCCGAGGCAGCGGTAGGGGGGCGGGAACGGGGTCAAAGACACAGAGAGCGAGGCAGCGGTAGGGGGTCAGGAACGGGAGCCGAGGCAGCGGTAGGGGGGCGGGAACGGGGCCGGGGAGACACGGAGAGCGAGGCAGCGGTAGGGGGGGGGGAGGCGGGAACGGGGTCAGAGACACAGAGAGCGAGGCAGCAGTAGGGGGCGGGAACGGGGTAGACGAGTAGACGATAAGCCACCATGGCAACAAACATGGTTATATGAGTTTAATATTTAGTAGGTGATCTGGAAAGTCACCTTGGTTTTTCATTCCCTGGGCCACCTAGATGTACTGAAAAGCTGAAGAGTGGGTCGGAAAAAATGTGTACCTCATTCACTTCTCACAATTGCAGTTTGTAGGCCTTTTAAAACTGACAGTCTAGGTGATGCTGGAAGCTCAGCTTTCCTTACAATGGGTGAAAGACCGCATTCTATAACTAGGGTTGGAAATGTCACGTCTTTAGCAAAGAAATACTATTTATAATATTTCTGATCTGTTGCAGCAATTAAAAAATAGACTTCTTTGATTGGGATAAAGTCAGACTAACCAGGTTGGGAAGCACAGTGGCAATACAGATGACAGGGCTCCCCAGCTCCTGTTCTTAACACAGTTTCTCTACAGCCCCTTAAGGATACGTTATCTCGCATTCAACAAAGTTTCAACAATTTTATGTTGTCAGGAAAACAACCCAGAGCTGCAGCCATAGACCTACAAACCAGATGACGAGTGAGGTCTGGACACCCCAGCCGTTATGCTCTTATATTATGCAGCCCAGCTAAGATACAGCAAGAATAACTGGTGATTCACGTATCAGAAAACTGCAGGTGCACAGACTTGGCAAGCACTTTGGCTCCCAAGAAACATATCATGGTGTCAGAACTCCTCTCCAGTGAAACGGGCCGTGTATTTGTCCTGGAATGGGGGGGGGGGGGGTTCATTGATAAAGCAGTGTTTACTCACTGTTGTGTCACGTATGACCCTGATAATCGGGAAGTCAGAATTCAACCCAGCATTTATGGAAGAGGACCTTTGGGAATGGTGGAAGCTGAGCTGCATGAACAACAGGGATCTGTACAACAGGGAGGGCATCACATATTTTTAACAGATCAAAATAGATTATCGGTGGGGGGCGTGCAGCTCCGTGGCTCCCGGCGAGCTGCTTTAATCCAACGTCCAAACCTGCTCAAAGTCCCGTTTTCTCCACCAAAAGGACCGCGACAGACCCGAAACAACACTAGGGTCCTACATTGAAGCCCGCCGCAGCCGTAACCTGGAGAAATGCGGCTCAAGAGATGCGCCGGTCCGGACGCCTGGCCCAAGATGGCGGCGGGGCTCTGAGAGCTAAGTCCGGAGCCGGGAGGCCTGCCGAGTAGCGGAGGCAGCGGGAGGCCAGAGCCGCCGACCGGGACACAGCGCTCAACAGCCACTGGCCCAGAAACGATGTAAGGACGGGAAGGGCATCGGCAAAGGTCCGGGGGGCACCCACGGAAGCAGAGGGCGCCAGAGGAGGGAAGGCCTGCTGTGCGAGCCGGCGCTCAGCCCGAGAGAGAGGTGAGGGTGCTCGGGGGCCCCGGCCCTGGAAGACGCGACACAGCGTGGCCCGTCCTGCACCGGAGGGACCCGCATCGCCTGGTAGTGTCTGGCCCACGTCGGTAGTGCAGAGGGTCGGGGCCTTGGAGAGCGGCCCCGGAGGCACAGAACGAAGGGAGACGCCTGAAGTGAGGGGGCTTGACATCGAGACACACACACACAGGAGAAACAGCACTGCGGGAACAGGGCGGCCCAGGCAGCGGTAGGGGGGCGGGAACGGGAGCCGAGGCAGCGGTAGGGGGCGGGAACGGGGCCGGGGAGACACGGAGAGCGGGAGAGGGGGTGGGAACCGGCAAACAAGCATTTAAAAAAGCAAGCACTCACCTGGACTTCTTCCGGGTGCCTTCAATGGCGGACTAGATTCGGGGGCGTTCCCGGCTTTTGGCTGACGTCGCGTGACGTCGCCAAAAGCCAAAAAATCTCGGGAACGCCCCCGAATCTGGTCCGGCATTGACGGACAGGCCCATCGTCCAATGGCTAGGCTCCATTTATGGAGCTAGCCAATAAATGACGGGGGCCGTTCCAAAGTACACTACAATACTCATTAGGTTTTCGCCTGCACGAAAAAGCTGCGCAGAGCGCAGCTTTCGCCAGGCAAAACCTAAAAATGGGTATTACTATTGCCTCTTTCCATGACTCTGGGAGGGGACCAACAATGGCAGCTCTGATTAAGTTTGTAATAAGAGGGGCCCGCAAGGGAACATTTTCTTTAAAATCTGGAACTGGGGCTGTAAGACGAGAGCCCAGCAAGACAGCAATCTCCACCTCTTCAACTGTAATTGATTTGCCAAATACAGTTGCTTGGGCCAAAGTAATAGCTATGATTTTCTCCGGGCCCCTTTAAGCCCTCTTTTTTTAAAAAGGATGAAAAACACCATTAAAATGCTCCACCCACATGTCCCGCAGAATAAAAGAATCAATTTTTTGAGAGGGGGCATCTACGAATGTAGAACTATTGATAACATTCAGAACTTTTTGGAGTCCTTCGTGACATTAGCTGCCTCTAGATCTTGCCATGCTCCCATCCTTAATTCAGCTTTCCTCTGCTCTAGCACTACTTTATGTGTTGTTCAAAGGCCCTTCACTACATTTTTGTCCCTCAGTGAGAACTGCAAGGCACCTTTTAGATCTTTATGAGCTTTGGAGCAGGCTTTAATTAACCAAGGTACTACTGGCTTCTCCTTTAATTGAGCACTTTTCACCATCAATTCTTTTAAGATGACAATGCATACGTTCTGAAAATCCTGAATAATGATCTACGGAGGTGACTCATGATTTAACCAACATAATATTAGATTCAAATTCTCACCGATAAGCCTATTCTCAAATGCCCTCGGACTTAACCGATCACATTTCATTCTGATTCCCTGATTTGGGTTATATTTGATTGGGATATCAGTCCCCAGCTTCTCTCAAGATCTAGTTTAAAGGAGGCAATTTGTGGGGTATGGTCACTAACACAATGTGGCATACCTTTGTGACATTCTAATAAACTAAGACATATTAAGTAGAATAAAATCAATGATGCTTGTATGGCCTCCCCTTAAATAGGTCGACATTGTCCACAACTTTCTCTAGAGCAATCATTATTTTTTTTTATATTTCAAAACATTATTTAAAATAAATACATATTATAATGTTATACACATCATAAATGATTACACACATTATTCAAATTTAAATCAAAAAAGAATTTTCATAAAAAATATTTTTATTTAAAAACTATTAACAAAACATTATTTATTTAATAATTTGATTTTAGTTACCGCCCACCATATATTCCTCCAAAACTTACAAGCAACACCTAAGTATTTACACTATTAAGAACAAACTAATTTTCAATAAATGCAAATGATTTATTATTTAATTAAATTAAATTTACTTTCCACAATATACCCCCACAAAATATACTACACACTCCTAAAATGTAATCAAAATTAATTACACAATTACTATAATAATACATTTTAATTTTATTAGTTATTATCAATTAAAAAATGGATTCAAACCTAATTAAAATGTAATTTTCTTCCTACCATATACCCCAACAAAACCCAAACCTGCACCTAAAATTTTAGTTTGAAAAATGTAATTACACAATTAACATAAATATTGATAAAGTAAATAATCATTATTAAATAAAAATATTAATATTAATTACTTAGAATTAATTTATTTCCCACCCTGCACCCCAATAAACCCCACAAACTACACTGACAATAAAACTGGGGTGACGAAGTGAGCTAAAGAACGATGATGGATTCAAACCATATCTGTGACTGGGGGTGAGTGTCTGAAAAGATTTAGCGCTCAGTCCATCATCTCTTTGAGTTTGCTTTGTTCGCCCTAAGTTGGCAGGGTAGACCCAGACGTGGGTCCCTTGCTCACTTTGCCACTGGATTCAAGCTAGCCTGGCTTATGAGGGGTGTTATCCCGAAACCATTTCCAGGATGCTTGTTTCCTGTCCAGGGAAGACCTAGCTTGGAAGTTCGGGCTGGACTGGTTCCATGAGGCACAGGGTCAAGACTGATTTGCATATAGCTGGGTCTGAACTGGGGTGGCGAAGTGAGCTAAAGAATGATGATTGATTCAACCCAGATCTGTGACTGGGGGTGAGTGTATGAAAAGTTTCAGTGCTCTGTCCATCATCCCCTTGTGTTTGCTTTACAAATTTCAAATTAAATAGTTATTTTGGATATATTATTTGTATCCTCAAAAGATTTCAAATAGCTAGATCTCTTTCATCAGATATAACGTAGAGAAAATTTTTCTAATAATAATAAATAGTTTTTACATTATCATAATTATTTTCATAATCATTTGACTTTATTAGGTTCTTTAGATACTTGTCTAATAGACTAGTGCATTGTGAGGACCATAAACCAGCAGAAAGATCTTACAATTCAAGTGATTAATATAGAACATGAATAACTGAAGTTAGCCTATTTATCTAATACAGAAGCGATTGTTAGAGTCATCTATGCAAAAAGAAGAGTTAACTTATTTGTTAAGCCTATCAATTAAAAAGATGTTTCAATCCGAAAAGATTAAATTTTATTAGTATGTGGAAAGATGTAGCCAAGAGTTACGTTAGCATATCAGCTTAAAGCTCATCAATAAAGCAGAAAGATCAGAGAGATTGCCAGTAAAGAAGGTGTAGTCTCAGGTACAAATTAAATACTGGTGGGCTTATTTACAGGCCGCTTGAGCCACCGGTGCGCCACTTTTAAAATGTGAAAAAGTGACGTATCGGTGGCACAAGGGGCTTGTTAATAAGCCCCTCAGTGTTTTTGAAGATTTGTTTTGTAATCTATATAAAATCTTTGCGAATGGGATAATATCTGAATCACGATAATCAGCACTAATAGCTATATTTAATTAGCCTGGTAAAGTCCCTCGCTAATGTTATTCCTGTCGTCCCACCTCCTTGCTCAATTGATAATAAGCTCTATGCAAAATACTTGCTGATAGACTGAGCGATGTAGTAGGAAATTGTATTTCAACTCACCAATTATTTAGTATCTACACATACTCTAGTCCATGTGGTTGTTAAAGCTTTGAAAGTGACAATACCCCTTGGTATGTTGACACAGAGATGGTGTTTGACTGCGTATACTGGAAGTATTCAAGAGATTTGCTTTTTCATTTCAGACTGCCAGAGGGCTTTGTTAAAGGGATCCGAACACATTATAACCAGCAAAAAGGTAGGGTGGTAGTTGATTGATACCTATGAAAACATTTATCATTTTTAGAGGAATGAGACAGAATTGATCCCTACCTTCACTTTTCGTTGCTCTAGCTATAGAGCCCTTATCTCAAAAACGTAGGTTAGACAATAGTATTTCTTCTTTTATTTTTAACACCTAAACATTCAATTCACACCTGACGATGACCTTGTAATTTATATCGAAAATATAGAAACAATGCTTAATGTTTAGATATTTATCAGGGTTCAAGGTTTGCTTTTTTAAGTGTGAGTTCCTGTAAAGGAGTATTTCTTTTCTTCAATTTGTCTAGAAACATCAGTGAAACATCTAGGGACGAGCATCACTAAAAACTGGAAGGTTTTGAAAAGGACCAGCATTGCTTCAGTTTTAGTTGAAACTAAACGTTTGTGTAGAGAAATTGGGCTTCCTTCATTTGACCATAATTAGAAGAATAAAAAGTAAAAATGGTGTTCATCCCCAAATGTACCTTGCTTTTTGAAGCATTGCCATGGAATTTCGAAACAACATTGTAGGAAGCTGGCTCTGTATATACTATACCAAAGTAACGTATAGTGTGCATAGTGTCCAGTGGATCCCCAGTGTCTTTACAGAGGCTAAAGTAGATACTACTAAACGCTCTCTTTTGTGATAGGGTGGTCGAGCAGTTAGGCTTATCAGAGGTCTTTGTGAAGCATTTGTTGTACAAACTCAGTCAAGAAATGATTACACACACTCAATGACAAAATACAAGACCAATTGTTTGTAAAAATATAAAGTTTTGTACAATTATTACTTAGAACCAAAGATACTTTGCTGAAGATAAATACGTTTTGTAAAATTACAGTTTTAAGCATAAAAAGTGGACACACTGCATTTCTCAAACAGTTCAATGTTAACACTACGGAGGGAAAACAATGTTGTAATTTCACTGATAAGTTCACAACTTACATTCCTGTCTTTGGGGTTTAGGACCAACACAGGACAAGTGTCAGGTAAATGTAGGGACTGCACCACCAGCAGCTTTGGGGCGGCCGGGTGCAGAGGTTAAATTCGGTCACTGGGGCCCAAGGTTAGACAATGGAGATTGGGGGCATGCAAAGAGGTGCTGGTTGAAGGTAGGTAAAATCGGAGTTGGGGTCAAACTCCAGGGGTTAGGACCAACACCGGGGGCCATGAAACAGCACTAAACACACACCCTCATTGACACAGAGGCGGACGGGTGCAAAGTGTCAATTCAGTGTCTGGCACCCAATGCAAAGCAATGGAGACTGAAGATTTCGAACAAAGGCTACAGGCTAGCACCAAGAGTCTGTACGAAGGGAACCAGTGGCTCTGGAGGTATGCTGAGGTACTGAAGAACTCAGGGAGAACATCGGTCGAGCTCCCTAAGGTCTGGGGGTTGTGGGTGCACGGGTGTCTGGACATTGGAGAAGTCTTACCGCGAGTAGGGTACCTTTTATGTCGAGGTTCAGGTGGAGTCCACGAGAGGTCACTCCGGGGTGGGCTTGAGTTCAGGACCGCTGGGTAAACGTCTTAGGACTGGTGAGCCACTTTAATGGGTGTAAAGGTAGATTTGGAAGTCTGTTTGTGTGTTTCAGCAGGTCACTGGAGCTCTTCTTGTAGGTTTCTGTCCTCAGGAGTTTTTCATCTTTAGGGAAAGCAGGCAGTCCTCCCAGGGTTGTGGAGGTTGCTAGACCTGCAGGACAAGTTGATTTTTGGTGCAGGTTTCTTCGAGGGCTGCATACAGGCTTGTAGGACTGGGGCCAAGCCAGTTGTCATCTGGAGTCTTCACTGCGGGTACGGCTCTTCGGTCCTTCTTCTTCTTTAGGTCACTATTAATCTAAGGATCAAGGTTCAAGGTGTCCCTAAATACTCAAGATAAGGGGTGTTACAGGTGATGGCAGATAATAGCTAATGGGTTACTTACCTTAAGGGTGACTACACCCTTTGTATGTCCACTTCCTTTGGGGAGGTGACGTACCCCTAATCCATATGGTTGATATCCTCACAAACAATATGGAGGATTTTCAAAGGAGGTAGTCACTTCAGCTCAGGACACCTTAGGGGTAGTCCTGGCTGAGTGGGGACACACCTCTTCTGCCTACTAATTTTCCCGCAGATCTTGCTGCTAAAAGTGGGGCTTGGTCAGGGAGGCAGGCATCTCCACTTGCTGGAGAGGTCCTGGCTAGCATAACAAAGGACAGGAAGCATTTGAAGCTCTCCGCCTTTGAATGCAGTTCCTGCTTGGAGGTAGGTGGTAAGCACCTCCACCCAGAGCAGGTTTTGTTTCTGACCTATGAGAGGTCAGAAAAATGCCTGGAAGTGGCAGGCTGGGGCAGGCCAGTCAGCCACACACTAGCAGTTGGGTAGGTTTTTGGGGGGCAGCTCGGAAGTGACATCTGAGTGCATTTATGAATGGATCCAACACTTTCATCAGTGTGGGCTCATTAATATGAGATATTTGATTCCAAACATCGTGGAATTTGGTGAAGCCATTGTGGAGCTGTGGAACTCGTATTGACAAGCTCCCAGCCCATGTACTCAGTATGACTTCACTATGCACTTATAAGGCCTAAGAATGGACTTAGACACTGTAGGAGCATACCAGCTCATGCAGTCATACAAGAGGTATAGTTCTCCCTGCCCTAGGGCTGTAAGGCCTGCTGTAGGGGTGACTTACCTATGCCTCTTGCAGTGCTGGAAAGCCCTGTATGGGTACCAGGTCAACTCTTCACTCTTAGCTGCACCAAAACACACAGGCTGCAGCGGCTGTGTGCACATGTTTGTGGAGAGGGTCTCTTAGGGTGCCATAATACATGCTGCAGCCTGTTGACACACTCTCTGGTCACAATGCCCTTGGTACCACTGGACCTTTTACAAGGGGCTTATATGTGGACCCAAGGTGTGCCAATTGTGGAAACAAAGGTAACATTTTTGGAAAGAACACAGGCACTGGGAACCCAGTGAACATTCAGTCAAAGTTGCATACAGAGTCACGTAAAAAGTGGAGGCTAACCATGTCAGAACTAGTACTTCCCTATACAAGCCCCTCCCAAAGGAAATAGGATGAGACTAACGTCTCCCAAGAGAGTCTTCATTGTCTAAGTGGAAGCACCTGGAAAGTACATGTGCATATGCATTGGCATGGACAGTCCCAGGTCTGTGTTCCACTGCACAGTCTATTACCTGTATGGAGATGGACCTCCTCAAAAGGTCTGTGGTTGGTTTGAACAAGGAAGTGATTAACAAACTGGTATGGTCTCAACTTATTCAGGGACCCGACCACAGCAAAGGCCTTTCTCTCTATGACCCTCCAACGCTGTTCCCTGGGGAGTAACCTCCTGCTAATAAAAGCAACAGGCTGGTCTTGGCCATCATCATTGGTCTGGGATAGGACCACTCCTATCCCTAGCTCAGAGGAATCAGTCTGCACAATGAACTGCTAAGAGAAGTCTAGAGCTTTGAGAAGTGGTGCTGAGCACATTGCCTCTTTCAGGGTGTCAAAAGCCTGTTGACAATTAACTGTCCAGTTTATCAGCTTGGGCATCTTCTTAGAGGTGAGTTCTGCGAGGGGTGTCACAACGGAACCCTACTCCTTCACAAACCTCCTGTAATACCCAGTCAAGCCAAGGAACGCTCTGTCTTGGGTCTGGGTTGTTGGAGCCTCCCAGTTCAAAATTGTATGGATCTTGGGTTGAAAGGGTTGAGCTTGGTCTCCACCTACAAGATGGCTCAAGGATACAACAGTTCCCTGCCCTATCTGGCATTTGTATGCCTTGATAGTTAGACCTGTAGATTTTAGGACCTGCAAAATCTTACCCAGGTAGACCAGGTGATCCTTCCAGGAGGAGCTAAAGACAGCAATATTTTCTGGATATGCTGCACTTAAGGACTCTAGCCCAGAAAGGACGTGACTCACTAACCATTTGAAGGTTGCAGGGGCATTCTTTAAGCCAAAGGGCAAAACAGTGAACTGATAATGTCCATCTGGTGTGGAAAATGCTGTTTTTTCGTTCGTTCCTGGGGTCATGCCAATCTGCCAGTACCCTGCAGTTAAGTCAAAGGTAATGAGAAATGTGGCTGCACTCAATTAGTCTATCAGCTCTGGGTATAGTGTGAGCATCTGTCTTGGTGACAGCATTGAGACCTCTGTATTTCACACAAAACCTAATTTTTCTCTTTCCACTCTCTGGGTGAGTCTTGGGGACTAAGACCACTGGGATGGATCATGGACTCTGATAGGGTTCGATAAACCCTAACTCCAGCATCTTTCTTACTTCAGCTTCAATGCTCTCCTTAACTTAGTCAGACTACTGATAGATCTTTGTTTTGACAGGCAAGCTATCCCTAGTGTCTACATCATGGGTACAGGGGTTAACAACAGACAGGCAAAAAGGAGAGCTCAGCATACTGCTGTAGGATTTGCCTGCAACCAGCCTGCTGTTCGGCAGAGAGAGTGTCTGAGTAGACAACCCCATCAAGTAACCCGTCTTTTGGACTATGAAAGAGGAGGTCAAGGACAGGTTCACTCTCTGTCTCTTGATCCGCATCAGTAACCATCAACATGGTTATATCAGCCCTGTCATAGAAAAGATTGAGGCGGTTTACATGGATCACCCTATTGGGGGTCCTGCTAGTGCCCAGGTGTACCAAGTAGGTGATCACTTTTCTTCTCAAGGATAGCATAAGGACCACTCCAGTTGTCTTGGAGGGCCCTTGGTGCCAAAGGCTCGAATACCCATACCTTTTGCCCTGGTTGGAACTCTACAATACAGCCTTTTGTTTTATTCATAGCAGAGCTTGCGGTGATCTTGGTTGGTCTCAAGGTTTTTGGAAGCTTTTTCCATGTACTCTGCCATCCTGGAACGTAGGCCTAGTACATAGTCCACAATATCCTGTATAGGTACTTGGAGAGGATTCTCCCAAACTTCCTTCACAATACAAAGTGGTCCCTTAACAGGAAGGCCAAACAGAAGTTCATAGGGGGAAACCCCTACTCCCTTCTGAGGAACCTCTCTGTAGGCAAAAAGCAGCGTTGGCAAAAGGACAGCTCCTTTTGAATATTTCAAGGAGTCCCACGATCATACCTTTTGATGTCTTGTTGAATCTCTCAACAAGGCCATAGGTTTGTAGGTGATATGGTGTAGTGAACTAATAGTTCACTCCACATTCATTCCACATGTGTTTCAGGTATACAGGCATGAAGTTGGTACCTCAGTCTGACACCACCTCCTCAGGAAACCCTACCCTGGTAAAGATACCAATGAGGGCTTTGGCCACTGAAGGGGCTATAGTAGTTCTAAGGGGAATTTCCGCAGGATACCTAATAGCATGATACACTACTACCAGCATATATTTGTTTCCTGATGCTGTGGGTGTTTCAAGTGGACCCACTATGTCCACACCTACCCTTTCAAAGAGAAACCCAACCACTGGTAGTGGAAACAAGGGGGCCTTTAGATGAACACCTGTCTTGCCACTGACTTGACAGGTGACACAGGAGCTGCCAAAGTCCTTTACTTTCTGGGACATGTTTGGCCAGTAGAAATGGCTAACTAGCCTATTCCACGTTTAGTCTAGCCAAGATGACCAGGTAGGGGGATGTCATGGGCCAATGTGAGGAGGCATTCTGTAAACTGCTGAGGCACTACTACTCGCCTAGTGTACCAGGTTTGGGATCTCTGGCCTCAGTGTAAAGGAGTCCATCATCAAAATAGGTCCTTTGGAAGTCACTGACATCTCCCTTTTCCTGTGTAGCAGCTTACTTTTTCAGACTTTTACGAGTTGTACAGGCCCTCTGTTTAAGGCAAAGCTCTTCCCTAGATGGCCCCCCTGGGCCCAGGAGCTCAACCTGGTAAGGTTCAAGATCCATAGGCTCAATTGACTCTGGGAGTGAAAAGTCCTTTCCCTGAGGAGAGGGGTCCTGAGCTTTTTTTCTGTACAGAAGCTGGTTCTCCTGTCTTCTTACCTTTCCGCTTGGAAGGTTGGGCCACGATTCCAGACTAACACACTTCTTTTTCACTCTCTGCTTGGGTTTTCACATACACCAACTCAGGGATTCCCAGCATGGTTGCATAGGTTTTCAGTTCTTACTCAGCCCATGCCAAGGTCTCTAGATCATTCCCTAGCAGACATTCAACTGGGATCTTGGAAGAGACCACAACCTGTTGCAGCCCAGTAACCTCTCCCTCTTTGGGCCAAAGGTTCCTCCATCAAACATAAATGTAGGCGAGAAAAATAGTCACTATTTGGAAGGTACAGTGAACACTGCAAACTGGTACCAAAAATGGGTGATTAGGGGCTCTGAATCAAAAGGACGGGTCACCGAATTTGTAATGCGGAGTCTAACCATAGTGTGAGGTCACCTGACTTTATATGGAGATATCATGATTTCTTGAGAGATGCTTTTTCTGACAGGCTTATCACAGTAGCCTGTACTGCACTGCTGTGTTTAGTGGTATTCTGTAAAGTTGTGGATTCATTTCTACATATAGCAAATGATCTAGCATAAAACTAGAAGGATCTGAAATGATTACAATATTTGAGGAGAGACCATTAGCCCTCCCCTGCTTGTCCCTCTAGTCCTCATTTATCTGACTAGGAAAGAAGAATAGAGATTTGTTTTTCTGTTGATGAAAATACAAATCCATATGGCACATGCACGATAGGATTTTAGGGAGGCAGTTAATCACTGTATGGGACTATTTATACAATTGTTCTTCAGATATAACCAGGTATTTATGTGGTTTGTAACTCATGGGATTCAAGATTCAAGTAAGGGGGCTAGATAGAGCCCTGCGGAACCCTGAATGGAATTGGGAAGATGCTCGAGACAGAATTTCCAATAGATGTCTCTAGGATAAGCATGACTCAAAACATTTCAAGACTTCCACGACTGCTGCTGATAGGTAGATTGAAGCAAGAAGACCTCAGTTTTCTTCATGAAAAAGCCACAGTGTCACTGATGATTTTGAGATGGGTCAGTTATGTGCGATGGTGAGCTAAGAACCAAGATTGTAATTGCCAGGAAATGTGTATTGGAGGTGAAGTTCTCAAGTTGGTATTCCACACATCTCTCAAGAAATTTTGCTAGAAAAGAAAGACCTGTAATGATTCAGCAGCTCCAGTTAAGTTCAGGGTTAGTGTCTTTATTTTTAGGAGGAATGGCCTTATCTTGCGTAATTTTCTGTACTGTATTTACATGTAATTACTGAAAATGAAGCGCTATTCAATGTTATTCCGTAAGAAGAGTAATTTGCCATGTAGTGTTATTTTCTAATTGCAAAAGTGTCCCCTCGCATCCAAAATGGACCTGAGGATCCATTTTGCAGTAAGAAATAGCGCTAAATGCAAAAGAAAATTATTAGCAGGGAAATTTGCCCTCCAAATTGCTCCCCGCATTAAGCAATATTTTCATAATGCAAAAGGCACCCTCACGTCCAAAATGGATGCGAGGATTCATGTTGCACTAAGAAAGTAGCTCTAAATACAAAACAACATGAACAGCAGTATACTCACTAATTTTGCTGTTTCTGTGCTTATTTTCTCCCCAAATTCCTCCTAATTATGCAAGCCAGATTTTTTCTGATTATTCTGCCATGATTAAAATTACTCCCAGGCCTACTTTTAAGCTGAGATGAACCAATCTATGTTCAAACAGGCATAGCACAGGGGGAGGGCCTTTGTGTGCAAGAAGGATGTTCGCTTAGTATTGTGATGGGTTAGTGTCTGTTTACCATTGCTGTGTTGGGACCTAACCCTACAAATGGACTCAGATCACCAAGTATTCTCCTTTTGTTACATAAACTAAAACTCTGGCTTAGCTCTACAAGGTTTGACTTCACACCCAAGGGGGCCACAAGTGAACTTAGTTCAATGCACCAACAATTGAATGTGAAGAAGCAGGTTGTTGTTGCCCCACACATCCCCATTCAATACATAGTTGACATGGTGTCAGTGTTTTTAGGTTACTAACAGTCCCTAAACAGGGATCCAGGGATGCACTGGTAATTTGAAAGCTCAATTTAGTTCTTTACAATATCACACACACACACTGAACTAAGAATAAGACACTTTGGGCCACATGTACGAAACATTTTTGCAGACAGAACAACCGATCAGACCATTTCAGGCTGCAGAAATGCTTTTTCAAATGTACAATTTGTGATTGTGATTCGGTATTTAGAAGGGGCGTGTTTGGGGTGTCCATTCCACTTACCAATTAGCATTGGTATGTATGAATGTTTTGAGACCGAAATGCGCGAAGTTGGTGGTAACCCAATCGCAAATGGGAAGGGGTCCACTAAGGCCCCCTTCCCCTTTGAGAATGGTTGAATTACTTTTTCAGAGCAGGCAGCGGTCCCACACACCACTACCTACTTTTTTGTTTGATACGCATCCCGTTTTCCTTTGAGGAAAAAGGGCTGCATTTTATAAAAAAGATTGCTTTATTTAAAGCAAACACAGACATGTGGTTTGTTGCCCACAGCAGGCCTCCTTCCCTGCGATTTTTGCAAATCCCAATGGGTCACAAACTAAGACCTACCTCATTATTATTCATGAAGTAGATCTATATGTGACCCACTGAGAATAGCAAAAAGTGTAAAACACACTTTAGTACATTAGTGCTTGCAATTACCATATAGCGAATCACAAAAATTTGCTATTTGATAATTGCAAACACTAATGGTAGCACATGTGGCCCTTTATGCCTAATAGTGTGTATTTCAACAGGTTTATCTTGTTGCTTAGCACTTCTAAAATAACCACACAAAATATTATTAAAACAGGACCAATGCATGTTGCAAACAACAAGAATAAAATGAAAATGTCTACCAAAGTTAAAATGGTTTCTAGTTACCTAAAACCTAGAACCAGATGTGCTAACATTAGGAGTATTGATTTCCTCATTGCGATTCTCTTAGAATTGCAATTAGGAAATTGGTATTCTTAATGTATGAAACTCTTCTGAGTTTCATTAGCGATTCCTGGGGAGTCACAAATAGACCTACCACAAGCATATTAATGAAGAAGGTGACCAATTAGGAATCAACGCCAACACAGATATGGCGGCCTGCTGAGGTCAGCAGACTACCATGTTTATGATCGTTTTTAAATAAAGCTGTCTTTTTTATTTAAATGCAACGCATTTTCCTTAAAAGAAAATTAGATGTGTTTAAAAGGAAAAAATGAAACTTTGCAGTTTTATGTTTTAAAAGTAAAAGTAAACAGTGGTCTTAAAAAATATTTGTTTTCATTGTCAAAGGGGAAGGGGTCCCTTACCCCTTCCCATTTGCGAATGGGTTACCACCTCCTTCAAGGATTCAGTAAAAAATTAATGATTTGCGAACTCGGTCGCAAAACATTCATACATCTCATTCAGATTTGATATTTGGAAGGGGCACCCTAAACATGCCCCTTTCAAATACTGTATCACAAACACAAATTGCGATTCGGTAACATGTTCATATGTAAAAGCAGTTTTGCGTTCAGAAACGTTCTGAATGGCCGTTTACAACTGCAAAAATGCTTTGTACATGTGACTTATATACGCTTTACTATGAGAGCATGTTGTGGTATAACTTGCATCTAGAGTTTCGTAGGGAGAATCAAGGTACTGCATACCTGTATACAGCAAGATGATTTAGTTATCAGTTGTTGGGAGCAAGAAAAACACACTTCAGCAGCAGCTTCTCTCCTCCTGGACTTGACTCGGTATCAGCTTCCACTGGTTTTTGCAGAAGAACAGGTCACCCTAATAGATAATGGAGGTGGCAGATCTGCTGCAAAAAGGCACGATTTCCCTCACCTGCCTCCACCCACAAGGTTTCCTCAGCAAAATTTTTTTGGTTGACAAGGCAGATGGTGGTAAACGTCCAGTGATAAACCTGAGAGTGTTCAATCAGTGGCTGGTTTACCGCCACTTCAAGATGGAGGGTCTCCATGTTCTACGCAATATCCTTTTACCTGAAGACATGGACGGTACGCTTGGATTTGAAGTACGCATACTCAACGACTCTCATTTTTCCCCCACATGACCGTTTCCTTCGGTTCACATGGAGAGACCAAGTCTATGAGTTTACAACCTTGCCTTTCTGTCTATTCTCTACTCCCTGGTGTTTCACCACAGGGTATGCTCAGACGTGAGTCCCTTGCTCACTTTGCCACTGGATTCAAGCAAGCCGGGCTGAAGACGGCTGGAATGCCAGAAACTGGTCCTCGGAATCTTGTTTCCGGTCCAGGGAAGACATGGCTTGGCAGTTCGGGCTGGACTGTTCCCATGAGGCACAGGGTCAGACTGATTTGCATTATTTGCAATGTCTGAACTGGGGTGGCAGAGTGGGCTAAAGAACGGTGATGGATTAAACCCAGATCTTTTGACTGGGTGTGAGTGTTTGATTGATTCAGATGCTCCGTCCATCACCACCCCCTTTTGTACCGCTTTTGGCCACCATAAGTGTGGCAGGGTGTGCTCAGACGTGAGTCCCTTGCTCACTTTGCCACTGGATTCAAGCAAGCCGGGCTGAAGACGGCTGGAATGCCAGAAACCGGTCCTCGGAAGCTTGTTTCCGGTCCAGGGAAGACATGGCTTGGCAGTTCGGGCTGGACTGTTCCCATGAGGCACAGGGTCAGACTGATTTGCATATTGCCATGTCTGAACTGGGGTGGCAGAGTGGGCTAAAGAACGGTGATGGATTAAACCCAGATCTTTTGACTGGGTGTGAGTGTTTGATTGATTCAGATGCTCCGTCCATCACCACCCCCTTTTGTACCGCTTTTGGCCACCATAAGTGTGGCAGGGTATGCTCAGATGTGAGTCCCTTGCTCACTTTGCCACTGGATTTAAGCAAGCCAGGCTGAAGACGGCTGGAATGCCAAAAACCGGTCCTCGGAAGCTTGTTTCTGGTGCAGGGAAGACATGGCTTGGCAGTTCGGGCTGGACTGTTCCCATGAGGCACAGGGTCAGACTGATTTGCATATTGCCATGTCTGAACTGGGGTGGCAGAGTGGGCTAAAGAACGGTGATGGATTAAACCCAGATCTTTTGACTGGGTGTGAGTGTTTGATTTGTTCAGATGCTCCGTCCATCACCACCCCCTTTTGTTTCACCAAGGTTCTCAAGCCGGTGGTGGAAATTTTAAGGCGAGGGGCTTTCACCTCATAATCTACCTCGACAATCTCCTTCTTTTGGGCAAAAGCCCGTCGCGGTTGATGCAGCAGTTAAGATGGCGGTCGACCTTCTGCAAGATTTAGGGTTCATGATCAACAAATGAAAACCTCTTCTAGTGCCATGCAAAATGACAACAGCCGCCTTCTTGTAAAGTTGTGAAGATCTATTGTCCTCTATACAGGCAATTGTTCCAGGCCCTCTCCGCCACAGAGCCCTGCAACGCCTCAAGGCTTTCCACCTCAGATGGGGCCTTCAGTACGCAGATCAGGTACCTCTGACAGAGGAGGTTGAGGTGGAAATACAATGGTGATTCTATCACAAGCTCACTGTGGGGACTCCTCTACAGGAGGAAAATGGTCCACGGATGAGCGTCAGCTCCACATCTACTGCCAAAATCTGATGGTCGGGTTGGTTGCCATACAATGTTGGACAAGGGACAGGGATTCCTGGAGCATACTCATCAAGATGGACAATGTATCAGTGGTACACTACATAAACCACCTTGGGGGTACCAAGTCTTGTTGGACCTCACTAATGAATTTTGGACCTTCTGCCTATCTCACAATATCTCGGTGTCAGTGTAGTACCTTCCAGGAGGGTCCAATGTGATAACAGATTGGTGTACCAGGGAATTATCAGACATGATTCTGTGGCAACTGCACCGCTTGGCTTTCCAGAGCATGATCAGCCCTTTAGGGCCCCCTTTTCTGGGATTCTCCAATCTATCTCCCCCCAATCCTAATATCCTGCAGCATCCCCAGGGCAATCACCTCCCATTATTCCTCCAAGGGCCCATGCCTCCCATGGCCTGGCAGAATTCTGACATCACTGGAGACTCCCTGGTCCTTTGCATGAAACTGAGGGATTACTGGCAGCAGCATGGGCTGACGGCACAAAAAAATGCTACTGATCGGCATCGGCCTGATGAGCTGGTTGGTGTCTTCGAAACAACCAGGATCCCATGGGGTGCGAAGGGGTCGCTATTGTAAACTTCTTGGTCTTCTTAGCATCACAGGGCTTGTCATATCATACTATCACTCTAATAGGTCAGCAAATCTCTGCTTGGCATGTCCTGGTTCAAGGAGTCTCTGTGGGTGAACACCCTTTGGTTTGTAAGCGAATGCGAGGGATTTGGTTGGCACTCCCTCCAGAATATAGGTACTCCACCTGAACGGATGTTGACAAGGTTTTGTGCCTTTTCCATTCTTGGTAGCAGAATTAGTATTTGTTGGGCAAGGAATTGTTGGTGAAACTCGCCATGCTTCTGTGCCTTGTGTTGTGTTAGAGAGCGTCTGACGTGCGGGCTCTGGATATTTCGGGAAGGGTCTTTACTCAGCATAGGGTCACCTTCCATTTCTCCCAGCATACCAAGTCCAATTCCAAAGTGGTGTCTTATCCTGCTTTTAACAAATCGCACAAGTTATGTGTAGTCCATTGTCTCAAGACTTGTGAGAGCATGATGGAAGGTTAACATCAATTATTAATATCTCTCAGGAAGCCTTTCAAAGCTGTCACTCCTCACGCCATAGATTTTTTGATCCGGTGGGCCATGCAAGAAGTGGGCATTGACGTCTCCCAATTTGGCACCCACTCTTTTTGAGGTGCGATGGCTTCTAAAGCTTTCTCCCTTGGGACTCGCCCTGAAAACATTATCAATGCTGCAGACTCGTCTTCGAACTCCATGTTCAAAAGGTTCTATTTCAAGCCAGTTGTTGATATGGCTTCATTTGTTGTGGATAAGGTTTGAACAAGCATAATTCTTGCCTTCGGTCCTTAGATAGAATGAAAACTTTCCTAGTAATCCTGACAGAAAGTTTCAATTCTCTTAAGGAGGTGAGGATTATTCCTGCCCAAGGTTCCTGAGATCCTTTCCCCAGCCAAGAGAGTTATAAAGTATTGGATTCTGTTTTCACTGTACATCCGCAGTCATATGGCATAAGTATTGATTTATTTATTCTTTCAAAACTACATGTCTTATTCCACTTGAGCATGTTTCTCAGAGGTATTTGCAAAGACTTGGTTTATTCTGTTACGGTATACGTCTTATCAACTTTGTATTTACTGCACGTTTAGTTCAATGTGTTGGTTGCCTTTAACTTATTCAACGTAGAAAGGTTCACAGATTCACTCTTCTTGTTCTGGATTCTTTCAGGTTCTGATGGTTCTAAAGCAGAATAACAGACAATGGTGGAAGAAGCCTGTTGCAGTCAAGAGGAAGCTATCTAGAGGGCTCTCACTTTTGTCGACATCCTGGACTGTTCATTGGTCGATTGTTGTTGGCCTCTTCCCTGTGTACCATGGGAAAGATCGTTTTTTTGAGTTATTTTGTTGAAAACTGCTGGAAAGCGCAAGGCCTCCTCAAATATTCCTCCTGAAAAGCCAGTGAGCTCTCTTGCTTGGCCTAGGATAGAGGCAGCCCCATATGACAGGCTAGTTAGAGCCAATGGTGGCTCCTCTGCTAAGGTGGATGAGCATCGCCTCACTGCCTTTTTGCAGTGAAACACAGTAATGTATGTGGTCTTGTAAAGCGCACTGCTGCCCTGAGGTGTCGTGGCGCTGTAGACCGCTGGGGAACCCGTCCTGGCTATCCCTGTGATGGTCCCTACTGGGTATCTCTAGGTGAAACCAGGCATCCCCGGCGAATGTGGGGGGCCATTGTAGAGATGAGGCAAGCTAATGCCCAGAGTTGCCGAGTGTGATCCCTGGTTATAGTAGGCACTGAGGCGAGAATTATCGGGTCCGCTGACCCTGGTCCACAACCCTGCCGCGTCGGGAATTGAACCCTGGTCCCGGGCCGTTCTCTGCTTCCAGGTCTGCCGCCTCTAACCAGTGAGCCACAACACTCCACAGAGAAAATAAAATGACTTGCGCTATTATCATTTCATTTTCTCCTACTTCCGTCAACAGCTTTACTTTGGGGCGGGGCAGAGGAGGAGTGGTAGCACCCTCCTAAAGGAACCCCTAAAGGGTCCTGTGCTCTGCGCAAGTTATCCATGCAGGCTGTGTTACAGCCTACGTGGAGAAAATGCCCAGGGCTCCAGTCAGCATCTGAGCGCCGAAACACCATGCAGACTGGTTCAGTCTCGTCTTTGATACAGAGAGAGGAGCTAAAGGAAGCAAGAGCATAAATGCAAGTGAGACTGACCCTTTTAACCACCTGTTAAGCTGTGGGGTGTAAACCCCATAGAACAATTAGCTAGGAAGGGGAGCAGGAAAACTCTCTAGTTTGAAAGCTACCATTTGTCTCCTTTCTTAACACCATTGACAATCCTCTGTCTGACCCAGTTAAAATGATCCCTGAAATGCACCAGGGGATTCTTTAAATGTTCATCTGCTGTCTGCTCTATATTCAAACCTCCATATTACATACCACCAAAGTATGTCGGTTACAAAATGGAACCCACTTTGACAACAGCCACATGTTTTATATATTTATTTATTTATCTCACTACTAAAGCGCTCTATCACCTAACAGGCATCCTGGCGCTGACATTCAGAGTGCACAATTTATGGGTATGCGCCGAGAGCTGACAACAAAACTAGACTTTGGGGAACAGCCAAATTTTTAATCTCTTCCTAAAGGGGAGAAGATCTCTGACTTGTCTCAGTTCCAGTGGAAGGTCATTCCATAGTCTGGCGGCTGATACGCCAAAGGCTCCAGTCTGGCCGAAGAGAAGCGGAACGGATGTATCAATAGCACTCTATTTGAAATCTCTACACACATGTAGCACAAGCATATGTAACATCCATGGTGTACATGGATAGGTGAAGACCCAGTGGTAGGACTCTGAGACTGATCAACCCAAATGTATTGTTTCCATGGACTAGCAAGACTGACACTTGAACAAATGCTGCAGAGATAACGTGACTTTATAATCAACTAGAACTTTTTTATGACTGTACTGATGCGGAGTAAGCCAGCAGCTCCTTGCTGTGAGTACTTCAGAACGTGACGGGAGTCCACGAATGATTAAAGAGGCGCTTGCTTTGGAGGACCCCGTAGCAACATCCAGTGGCAGCATTGACTTTGTTCATAGTACCGGAAACCATTTGGGTCTTCAGCAATGTGGCGAACAGTGCGTCCACCATTTTATATTGGTGAGTGGCTCTATGGAAATTCTCAGGGAAGGACTAACATAACTACCAGTGTGCGCACACCTTACCGGACTCACTGGTGTCACGTGAAGCTCTTGCGTAGTTATCCGCTGGCATCCTGGAACGCAAGCTGTCCCTTGACACTGTGGGAGCATGCACTCCCCTGTGTGCCGCCATCTTTGCCGCCCAATGTTGCTCTTCAGGCTGCTGTCAGCAGGAGCTGAGCAGGTACCGGAAACGTCTAAAGTGATGATTAGTCTTTGTCAGTGCTACCGCATTCCTTGTCAACGGCGGTTATAGCAATCTTGTTTTTTTTTTACATATTGACGTCACAGGAGAAACAAGAATGGCTCCGCAGGGCGAGCGGCGCGAGACATCTCCCCCTGCGGATTTCGCGTATAATGGTAGGGTCCAGGAGCGTGATATAGAGGGAGCATCAGGGCAGGTATCAGTGCGTAGTTTCTGAGGAGATTAGGCGCAGGTAGTTTAGAGAGGGGGTTTCTTCCTCTTTAGCGAAATCCGAGTTTCAGGCAGGTTAATCACTTTGGAGGTATAGAAAGGAAGGTTGGTTTAGTAAGAGAGAGTTTATTTCTCAGAATGGAAATGAGTGAACAGCTGATAGCGGCTTTGAGAGTAATCCAGCAAGAAGGGAGGGAAGACATGCTGACACAGGCGGCACTCGACGAAATGCTTCCCCGAAGCGCCCACCACAGAGACAAGCAGCAAAAGGGGTGAAGTATGCCATTGAAGCCTGTCAACCGGCTTCTGTTAAGAAACGGAATGGGAGAGCCCGTTCTTTGAGCGCTGGTGTGGATACGTCTTTGTGACCTGGTGAGACAGGAAAAGTCGTGACGGTGCGAAGAGCGACTTCCCTCACACGTCAGAAGCCAGCGAGCGACTTCGACAACAGACCGAACTCCTCTGAGGTAAATACGCTGGTGGCGGGAACATCCTCAGGAGCCGCTAACAGTAGTACACAGGTGGCTCTGAAGAGAAAAGGGAAGGAAAAGGCTATTAAGAAGGTGGCTCTTACTCAGGACAGGATGGGTGGGCAGGGGTTTCCATTACCTCCTCATCCTTTGAATTGTCTTCCTGACCGTGACGCAACGGGCATGGACCATGGACAGAACAATGTCAGTCAGAAGGTCATTATGAGAGGGCGGACGGGTTCGTTGGTGGCTTATTCCAGTGACAGCGATGACGAAGTGGTTTATGATACGCAACCCACCCGCGCCCCTCCTCTCCAACTGATTCCTATGCAGCTACTTCAGAATAGTTCGAGGCTGACTTGAACAGTTGAGTCTGGCGCACGAGAGCCGTCCTTGGCTTTAGTGGTTGGTCCCAAGGCATATAAGCAAGTTGAAGCATTTCAGGGAACACAGGATGTGAGTGATTCTGAGGTAGAGGATGAGTATTACGAGGGTACTGACATGGAAGAAGAGTGCGAACAGGAGCAAGGACATAGAACACTGTCAGCAGATCAAGAAGCCAGGCGGTGGGACACCCAATATCTGTTTCCACGTGCCCGCCCTTCACCGTATGACACACCACACACGAAGAGCGCACAGGTCGGGAGCAGAGACGGTCAGTTGCTTTGGGTCGAGCGTCCAATTTTCACTGACAACCAAGCTATGCGCCATGCTTCCACGGATGTTGTTACTACTTCACGAGTAACTCGCGACATGGCTGAGGTGCAGATGGTTAATTTACAGAACGCGCCATATGTTTATGCGGCTGCCCCTACCGTGTCACGGTATACTGAGGAGCTTGGTAAAGTATACTCCAGCGAATCCAGAGCGGATTTTTTTGCGATCAGACAGGCCTCAAGAGCGGAGTTCTGATCTGCTTTGGTCGAATTTTGATGGGGAAGTCGGGGATGGAGCTTGCCCGGGTACTAGTGGTGGGGTTCAGGTGAGGGGTGAGTTTAGTCAGACGCCAAAGGGTCAGGTCGGGAATTCAAAGAAAAGCAAAAAGAGTGTCCATTCCAAACAGAGTGTCATGGGTACGGTGGGGAAAGAGGTCGGGGTTGGGGGGGGGCAACGATTTCTTCTTTGTTGTTTCAGAGGTCAAGTGCGGACTCTTATGTGGTGAATGTGACCCCAAGAGACTATCAAGAACGGATGTCTCCAAACGAATTGCAGCGACGTGCAGGACAGCTACCATGCGGTAAGCATCAATGGTGGGCAGTGTGGGATGAGGGAAGAGATGACAGGGCGAATTTTCGAGAGTTACCTGTGGTGAAAGTTGTTGGGGGAGGGGAAGGCAGGAAAAATGTTTTGCCAGGTACTTCGGCGGTTTCTGGTACACTGCCTCCGACTAATGCAATAAACACGCGAGTTTTACCTCAGGAGTTGCCAGTTATGGCGGGAGGGAATGATCAGGATGCGGCATTGGAGCAGAGGGTAGCTATTAATGTTAGGCAGCGGCTTCCTTATATGGGGTTGGCGATGCCGTTGGGGTCCCACTTGTCGGACAAAACTAAGCAGCGAATATGGAATCACGAATTCGTAGACATATTCAAGTTGCTGCACCGAGATGTACAGGCCAAAGAGGGTTCAAAAGAGGAGGAATGGGAGTTAGCGCGACATCCCAGGGTGCCTCGTACGATTGAGAACTGGACTTCAGCCTTCCTGATATACGCAAGCATATATTGTGAAAGGTATCCAGAAAGGTCTGTTGCCCTTTACAAATACATGGACATAGTTAGGAAGGCACAGTTACACTTTGGGGGATACACTTGGCTTAACTATGACGAGGAGTTTCGAGCTCGTATTAGCATTTGTGTAGAGAAGCCTTGGGGTGACGTAGATTCGGAGCTTTGGCTTCAATGGATGTCCACATCTCATCCATCGGCTACGACACACACAGCAAGTGGCTTGCCAGTCCCCTACCGGCCCTTTCTATGGCGTCCCGCTCAATATGGAGCGGGTACATGGGGAAGAGGCTTTTCATCAGGTACAGGAGCCTGTTGGAATTATAACAGAGGAATGTGCAACAGACCATTGTGCCGTTTCAAGCACGACTGTTCCCATTGTGGGGGGCGTCATCCGCTCACGCAATGTAATTCCTCAGCGGGGGTTTCAGTGGGCACAGAGTCAGTGACCAACAGCGGTTTCCAGAGCAGGGTGGCTGGGCAGCGAGAGGTAGAGGCGCCCCTTTCCCTACTTTCCCAAAAGGCGCCTACTCCAATTAGACTGAATAGCTTGGTGCCCTGGTTGAATAGATATCACAATACTGATTCAGCATCTCGTTTGTTCTGGGGGTTTCGGGAAGGTTTCAAACTGGGATATCAGGGCCCCAGACAACAGAGGTGGGCCGACAACTTGCGTTCGGCTAAGGAGCTGCCGGAGGTGGTACGTAAAAAACTGGGAACTGAAATCGAAGCAGGTAGAATAGCGGGCCCTTTCCGGCATTGTCCTTTACCCGAATTTGATAGTGTCCCCTCTTGGAGTCATTCCCAAGAAAGCTGCTGGCTAATATAGAATGATTCAGCATCTATCCTGGCCAGAAGGGGGATCTATAAATGATTTTATATCAGAGTTGGACACATCAGTGTCTTACACAACAGTGGATGAAGCAATGGAGCTAGTGAAAGGGGGCTGAAATGGCAAAATGTGATATTCAATCTGCTTTTCGTTTGATTCCCATTCACCCTACTGATTTTGAACTGTTGGGGATGTTCTTTCAAGGACATTATTTTGTTGACAGGGTATTGCCAATGAGCTGTGCGGCCTCTTGTGCGCTCTTTGAAATGTTCAGCACATTCATACAATGGATTTTTTCTCAGACGTGTCCAGAGGGTGTCAGTTGTCATTACTTGGACGATTTCCTGTTCATAGGAAAGGCAAACACGGGACACTGTAAAAAAGCACTGACGCAATTCCAGAGGCTTGCTGAGGTTCTGGAGGTCCCTTTAGCACCAGACAAGACCGAAGGACCTGATTCAGTCATAACTTTCCTGGGCATTGAATTAGATACCACACACATGACAGCACGCCTTCCGCGGAGTAAGATTTGCGAGATCAAGGCTTTTCTCCTCACAGTTATGAACACAAATAAGATCGAGGTGAGACAGGTGCAGCGATTGTTGGGTTATTTGAACTTTGCTTGTCGAGTGGTGAGGGCGGGAAGGACGTTTTGTAGACGTCTAGGCATGGCTTTATCTGGTGCATATCTCCCACACCACAGAGTTCGAGTGACTAAAAACATCAAAGAAGATTTTCGAGTGTGGCTGTGTTTTCTGGACAATTTCAATGGCATACCTTTACATTTTGTGGATGACAATTTTGTATGGCAAGTTCAAATATATTCTGATGCTGCGGGGTCCAGTGGTTTTGGCATTTTCTGGGAAGGAAGGTGGTGCGCAGAGGGCTGGCCAGAACATTGGAAGAGTCACGGCAGAAGCATTGCTTTTCTAGAGCTTTTTCCGCTGATTGTAGCATTACTAGTGTGGGGCCAAGAATTTCGGAACAGGTCGGTGTTATTTCATGTTGATAACATGGCAGTGGTGAACCTGATAAACAACCAGAAGGCTAAAGACGTTAGAGTTTTACAATTATTGAGAATGTTCATGCTTTTAAGTTTACGCTTCAACATGATGTTCAAAGCTAGACATGTCCCAGGGATTAATAATTGCATTGCTGATGCTCTTTCCCGATTTCAGTGGCAGAAGTTCCGTGAATTGGCGCCAGGGGCAGATTCCCACAAAACGGAAGTGCCACACAACCTTTGGGCCCTAGGGGAGTGAGGATCGTTCAGCTAGTCGAGCAGTCCATTGCCCCTTCGACTAGAAGTTATGTGCAAGCATGGCAGGAGTTTTTACATTACACACGGAGTTTGGGCGGATCAGAGTCAGTGGGGAAGGTCAAAGGTAGTATTTGTGATTTTGTTTTGACTCTCATAGATAAAGGTTTGTCTCACACCACCATTGCAGGAAAGTTGTCCGTTTTATCTTTCTATGGTCAATTGTTGTGGGGTTTTGACCCGGTGGATGCCCAGTTAGTAAGAAAAATGTTGAGGGGTTTGCAGCGGGGGTCAATTGGTTTTCAGCGGCCACGAGCTCCCATCACATTTGAGTTGTTGCAGAAGTTGTTAGAACAGTTGGGGTTGTTTTGTTATGATCGTTGGGAGGTTGGGCGTTTTAGGTTAGCTATGATTTGGATGTTCTTTGGGGCTTTCAGGGTTTCTGAGTTGTTGGGAGTGGGAAGTGACAGAGGTCTATCCAGTGCAGAGATTTCAGTAAGAGAACATAGATTGGGGATATGGGTGAGGAAGTCTAAAACCGATCAGCTAGGCTGGGGTACGTGGGTTTTTCTGAACAGTAGTAGGATGGCAGACTGTTGCCCTGTGCAGGAGTGGGTTCGATTTGTCTCTAGGGACATGTTTACAACAGGCCATATTTTCAATCATGAATCTGGAGAGAAGATTACTAGTTCCCAATTTTTAGCGGTATTGAGATAGGGCTCTGACATTCTTGGGGGAAAAACCACAATTTTTTGCCACACACTCTTTTCGTATAGGGGCAGCTACAGAGGCTGGCAGGTTGGGTTTGGGTTTGGATGTACTAAAACGCATTGGCAGATGGAAGTCTAACAGTTACAAACGTTATGTGCGAAAATGACTTTGCTGTTTTGGTACCTTGATGGGTTGCGTTGGTCTAATTCTTATTTTATTTCAGGTACTGTGCGGGGTGCAAATTCTAAGTTTAAACGGCAGACCTGGATGGTAGGCCATTCGTTTGTAAAGTGGGCAGCCCTGTTTGCAGAGAAGCAGATTTACGGACGATCACTGGGTATTCCTAGTGCGCAGCACGAAGTAGTCTGGAAGGGTAAAGGAGGCATGAAGTGAGCCGATCTGTTTCCAACATTAACGCAGATGTTCCACATGCGAGGTTGTCCGGACCACCTTATCATCCATTTAGGTGAGAACGATTTGGTTAAAATGTCGGGCCTCACGCTCATTAAGCAGATGCAACTTGATTTGACGGTGCTTAGGACAAATTGGCCGACCACTCGCTTGTTTTGGACAGAGTTCATAAACAGACAATCTTGGCGACAGGCCAGGTCTCATGCAGCAGTTGAAAAGGCCAGACGGAAACTAAACAAAGCTATGAGGGTGTTTTGTAAAGTGATGAAGATTGGGGTTTTACCACACGAAAACATCTCGAGTAGCGAGAGTCATCTTTTTCAAGATGACGGGGTCCACCTGTCTCAGTTAGGCATGGCCTACTATTTAGTTGAAATCAGAGACATGCTCGCGCAAGAACTACAGGTAAATCTATGGTGCAATTCGAAGTTATGAAGGAAGTTTGTCTTATCTTGGGTGGGGCCAGGAAAACTCCTTGGTTTTCCTGGGTGGCATAAAATCCCCAGGGAGGAGAAGTCTAGAGCGGGCTCCTCCAGTTATTAGTTAGATAGGGGGAATTATACAGAACAATGGAGGGGAAAAAATGGAAAGAAAATGTTGGGGAAGTTATGATGAGTTCAATACAAGAAAAGAGATTATTTGATGGTTTCGGTATAAAGTCTAAATTTATAATGAAATGAAATAAATAAATAAATAAATGGTTTCGGTTCAACTGCCAAATTTACATGATTGATGATCTGTTGGGAAATTTATGAATATACATATCCTGAATAAAGTGGCCTTTTCTGCTATGAGAAAGCGAGTGGTCTCAATTTGTGGGCGATGGCTTCGCAGGGCGAGCGGCGCGAGACGTCTCCCCCTGCGGATTTCGCGCATAATGGTAGGGTCCAGGAGCGTGATATAGAGGGAGCGTCAGGGCAGGTATCAGTGCGTAGTTTCTGAGGAGATTAGGCGCAGGTAGTTTAAAGAGGGGGTTTCTTCCTCTTTAGCGAAATCCCACCCACCCACCCTTCTAAAAAAAAAAATAAAAAAAAAAAGAGAGAGAAACACACGATGTACTTCATGAAGTAGATGTACACGTTCTATGTGTTTGTGTATATATATATATATATATATTTCGTTAAGTCCAATGCAAACGTAGCAAGAGCGCAGCCACGCCACACAGAAAGATCGAGTAAAGCCACAGACTCCGTGCTCCTGTTGTTAGTGCATTTATTCGTGAAGAATAAACAGCCCACCAGTCGCCATGACGCGTTTCGCCTCAGCCGAGGCTTGATCACATGTCATGAGAAGGAGGAAGAAGGTACTTTTAAATAGCAGTTTAGTCACATGACTGATAGTACATCCTGTCATCGTTAAAGGGGTATACATCAAAAGGTAATGCTGGGCGCAGTGCCCTTATTAATGTCCCAAAAACCAACTATACCAATATATAAAATGCATATCAATACTGTGCATTTAAATGTGAAATGAGTCAGTTAGCATGACAAAAGTTAGTCTATACCATGAGGCAAATAAATGACGTGTTTCATCATTACAAGCAGAAAATTTCTAAAACTAATTCAGTTTATCAAAAAATATAAATCTATGTATACAAATATATAAAAAAATATGTTTCTAATTTCATATATTTACATCATATATATATATATGCGTTTGTATATCGCCAGGTTTACGAGCATGTTATTGGTGAGTATGCATAAATATAATCCTAAAATACACAAAGGACAATCACCGGTGCCAGTCAAGCCAATTATCTCTGCGATAAACAGTTGTGGAGAAAAAGTAGGCCAATATGTGGACTTTTTCCTGAAGGAATTGGTAAGCAGCCTGCCCAGCTTTGTACGTGATACTGGAGACTTTTTGGCTAAAATAGAGGACCTAGAATGGCAAAATGATATGCTGCTTATTACCTTAGATGTAGAACAACTATACACGAGTATTTCACATATTGATGGAATGAATGCAGTCTCCCATTTCCTGGGCCGTAGGCCAATTGATTTTTATGAGCACAACAAAGTGATTCTGGGGTTAATTGAATGGTGTCTGAATAATAACTATTTTTTGTTTGGCAAGGAAATCTGGAGGCAACTGAGGGGCGTGGCAGTGGGGGCCTGCTTCTACCCCAGCTATGCGTGTTTACACGTAGGCTGGTGGGAGGAGCGGGTCCTCAATGTCACGCATCAAGTGTGGGTACGAGAGAAAATTATCCGATACCTTCGCTACATTGATGATATTTTTATAGTCTGGCAAGGTAGTGAAACAGAGGCCATTGCTTTCGTAGATGTGATTAATGACAATCCTTATAATCTTAGGTTTACTTCTAGGATTAGTACTAAAAAAGCAGAATTTTTGGATGTCACGGTTTATATTGATAATCACAGCAGAGTGCAGACTACTCTTCATCGTAAAAGCACGGCGGGCAACACTACCCTCCATGCCTCCAGTTTACATCCCAGGCACACGATTCAAAGTATTCCATACGGAGAAATCCTTAGGTTAAAGAGAATATGTAGTGTTGCCTCTGACTTTGAGACCTGTGTTGATGATTTGCGTAGCCGCATGAAAGCCCGAGGCTACACAGAAAAAATGTTCAATCTAGCTCTGGTTAAATCACAGGGTAGAACACGGGCAAGTTTGTTAAGGCAAGCCTCTGAAAATATTGAAGTGCCTGATGAAACATTAGATATCATCAAACAGGAATGTCCCAGATTTATCACGGATTATAGCAGCCAACACAACAAAATAAGACAAATGATTAACCATCATTGGCCCACTGTACTAACTGACAATGTTTTGGGTAACATGCTTCCTGACAAACCCTTGGTTACCTTTCGTCGGGCACTGAGTATGGGAGCTGTGCTGGATCAAAGCAGCCCTGAGCTCAAACTGAAACCTAACTGGCTAATTAAGGAGGGATTCCGAAAATGCTCTACTTGTAGAGCTTGTAATTTCGGAATAAATAAGACACACTATAAAACTCCCTTCAGTGACACTGAGTTTCCTATTAAAGGCCAGTATACATGCAAAACAGAATATGCTGTATACGTACTGACATGTACTTGCGGCCTCAATTATGTAGGTAGCACTATACAACCAGTACATGTTAGAATTTTACAGCATATTCGGGCCATTTTACACTCAGATCCGGCTTACCCAGTGGCACGCCATTTTTTGAGCTCGCACAACAAAGACATCAATTGCTTGTCATACTATGTTGTGGCCTCAGTCCCCAAATCTAGAAGAGGAGGTAATCGGGAACTTAGACTCTGACAACTGGAGTCACGAATGATTCTCGAATATGATCGCAAGTGGCCTAACGGGCTTAACATCACAGAGGATCTTCGTCATTTCTTATGATATGGTTTATGTTGTAAATATGGAGTCTCTGCAAAAAAAGTATCAGCTCTGGATGTAACTTCCTCTAGGTAGTCAGGTTCCCTGTTACCTATTGGACCAAAAGAATATATAGGTGATTATGTGTATATATATATAGATATATATATATATATATTTTTTCAAATACAACCTAGGATAGGACTTGTCTGAATAGCTAGATATGTGGCCAGTCAAGTTTCTTGTTGGCCACCTTTTTATCAATACAGGTAGCTCCTTGCCTCCTCCAATTTTGTAAATATACACTGACTGCTATTTAATATTTTGTATACACCTTTTACTACTAAATTTTATCTGATTAGCACGTTTTTACACTGGGTGTTTTTAGCCATAAGGAATTTTACATATTGTAGTTTTAATATCGGTATCAAATGTTCTTACAGTGTTTTATGAGATACAGTAAAGGACAGTGTCCTATCTCTAACTGGTAAATTGCATTTATGCATTGAATACACAAGGTACTTTTGTGCAATATGTTGGTCCAGCACTTTATTCCCATCTCCCTTATTCCCTCACGCACTTTAATATACTCCACTTGACGCAGGCTCAGAACCAGTCAAATTTGTATATATTTGCACTTATACATTAGTCCGCCAGTCACTTTAAATACTCTATATATATGAAATGTACGGTCCTTTTTTTAATGGATTTATCCTGAAAATATGAAATTCCTATTAACTATGTTTGTGGGATCATATTGTATCATTTTTGCATAATGTTATATTTTATGGTATGTTGCCTTAAAGAATGTTTTTATAAATCAATATATACATTGCTTGCAATAATGTAAAAATTCCGTATGCAACAACACACTCCGATATATAGGAAAAGTATGTCTTTCATTTCTATGAGACTCTGACATCACGTGACTGGGCGGGTTAATTAGATGCGCACTGCATTATAAAATTAAAAAATTCTAACTGGCTCACTTGCATGTGAACAAGGGCTTTTCAAGCCCGAAACGCGTAGTGCCCTCTTGCTACCGACTATTATGCAATAAAAAGAACCTGTGAAGCGCACCTGTTGGTCCGTCTCCTCTGTTCCTGCGCTGGCCTGACCTTTGGTCTGTCTCGGAAGTGGTGTGTGGAGTTTTCGTATATATATATATATATATATATATATATATATATATATATATATATATATATATATATATATATATATATATATATATGGTTTGTCACTTCAGGATGCGTTTCCCATAACAGATGGCTTGAGGCATAAAATCCCCAGGGAGGAGAAGTCTAGAGCGGGCTCCTCCAGTTATTAGTTAGATAGGGGGAATTATACAGAACAATGGAGGGGAAAAAATGGAAAGAAAATGTTGGGGAAGTTATGATGAGTTCAATACAAGAAAAGAGATTATTTGATGGTTTCAGTATAAAGTCTAAATTTATAATGAAATGAAATAAATAAATAAATAAATGGTTTCGGTTCAACTGCCAAATTTACATGATTGATGATCTGTTGGGAAATTTATGAATATACATATCCTGAATAAAGTGGCCTTTTCTGCTATGAGAAAGCGAGTGGTCTCAATTTGTGGGCAAATTAGTTCGGCGAGAAAGAACGTTTTTTATTAAGTACAGTGTGCATTGCCGTGCTCTACGCTGCAAATGAAAGGAAACATAGGTGCACTGCTCTGTGTTTATGCAGAACACCATGCTAAATGAAAAGAGTGAAGAATGGAACTCCTCAACAACGAGTGGGAATTAAGGACATTCATCAACCATCGGCAGCTGATTTTCTCACATGGTGGGGTATGACTTGAAACTCTGTTCCATTTCAATTTTTCGTTCCAATTCCTGTTTTCCCTAAGGGAAGGAGTTTAAAGGTGAAGTCTTTCTGGTGTTGTTTCTACAATGGGCTCGGTGAGATACAGCTCATCAGTGCTTCAACAGTGATATACCGGACTATGAAATTGGAGCTGTTGTATGCATTGTTGTCATTAGTGATGCTGGTATATAGTATGCACATAAGTATTTTAAGTTACAGTGCCATGCTGCTGGCTGTTTTCCTGTCTTACTTTTAATTTCCCATGGTGTACTTCACGTCAATTATTGTGCTATGTGCTATGCAAGCTTCTGCCATGTTTTCATATGCCATGCTTATTTTTCTGCCACGTGCTATTGCGTGCCATGCTTATTCTGTTACCATGTATGCCTGCCATGTTCTTGCTGGGTGTGTTGTTGCCTATACCACGTGCCATTGCATACTGTGCTTAGTTTGCTACCATGTATGCCATGTTCTCACTGGTTGTGGTGTTGCTTACGTTGTGCTAATTTAAGGGGTCATTAGGATTGCGGATTTTCCGCATCCTCTGGGCCAGCGGAAGCCACCGCCGGCCCGGAGGATGCGGAAAATCCGCTGCGGACCCACCAAAGACCCACCGCCACATTAGGATGGCTGGTGGGTCCTGGTTTCCGTCCGCAGCTTTTCCGCCGCGGTTGGCTTACAACCGCGGCGGAAAAGCTCTAATCTGGTGACGGTGTCTCTCAGACACCGTCAGGCAGATTAGGATGGGATGTGAAACATGCTTTTCCGCGGCGGCTTTTCTGCCGTGGAAAAGCATGTGTAACTTCACTGCGGGGGCCCGTTACGGGCCCCCTAGGTGAAGGGGGGTGGGGGGTGCACATGGGGGTAACTATGGTACCCCCCTGTATTTGTATGCGGAAAGCGGCAGGCACCGCGCGGTGCCTGCCTCTTTCTGCATACAAATGCAACACCTGCATTTTTAACATTGCCGCGGGTGCAGCTTGAAGCCGCACCCGCAGCAATGTTAAAAATAGAGGATGTGACCGCCAGGGTGGCGTTCACATTCTAATTGCACAGGAGGGAACTCCGCATGCCATGCGGAGGTTCCCTCCTGCTCTGGGGTCGCGGACGGACGCAAGTCCGTCTGCGATCCTAATGAGGCCCTTAGTGAGGCTATCATTAATTTCTAGCCTTTGTGTATTGTTTGATGCTTGGAGGTGGGTCTAGATTTTTATTTACCCTGGTCTTGTAGAGTGTGTGGCTTTGCTTTTGTGGAATTCTCTTGTGTTGAAGGGTCGTGTACCCTGTGCTGTTGTTTTACCTTAGGTGAGTGTTCAAGGGTTGTGTACCCTGTGCTTTTGTTTTACCCAGGTGTGTGTTGAAGGGTTGTGTACCCTGTGCAGTTGTTTTGCCTAAGGTATGTGTTGAAGGGTTGTGTACCCTGTGCAGTTCTTTAACCTGAGGTGGGCGTTGAAGGGTTGTATACCCGATGCAGTTGTTTTACCTGAGGTGTATGTTGTAGGGCTGTGTACCCCGTGCTATTATTTTACCTTAGGTGTGTTAAAGGGTTTTGTATCCGTTGCAGTTGTTAACCTTAGGTGTGCGTTGAAGGGTTGTGCACCCTGTATAGTTGTTTTACCTTAGGTGTGTGTTGAAGAGTTGTGTACCCTGTGCGGTTCTGTAACCTAAGGTATGCGTTGAAGGGTTGTGTACCCTGTGCTGTTGTGTGCTGTATGTGGTGTGAAGAAAGGGGTGAGTGATGAGAGAGCTACACCTCAGGTGGTGTCCTCCATTCTGCCAGGCCTGCATAATATGACAGTGGTGTAATTTCAATGTATTCAACATTTTGGGACTGTGTTGATAGTCTACTATCCTGAGTTCTTTCAAATTGCAATTGTTAGACTTAAGTTGAATATGTCTCTTTCGTATTGATAATATCAATTGGTGCGTACTTCCTTTGAACCTTGTTATTAATAATAGTTTTCCCTAAGGGAAGGAGATGTGTTGTAACTTGTATTGTTGCTTTGTATCATTTCAAGAGTCACCTCTTCCTTGCTGCTCAGCCAGTGTGAAAGTAATGTGTGTGGAATGCCGGAATGCTTGATGAGGTAGTTGAAAGCTGGAGTGCCTGGTGTGGTTAACAGAGAGACAGTTGGAGTGTGTGGGCTGAGCAGCAAGGATGCTGCTCCTGGTGGAGCTGAACTCATTATCCTACTTACCATCCTGTAACTAAGCTTAATAAACCTCTTACTTATAACTAGGGTTCCCAGTTTTATGGTATTTATAATTTTGTCTTTTCTGTCTGTATTTATCCATATTTCTTTTTTGGCAATTATACCCGTATTTATCCATATTTATTTTAGGTTTTGTGGAACAATGAAGCTGAAATGTGTATTTTTCTGCATTTAATTAACCAGTAAATGTACACTCGTGCCTGAACACCTGACTGCTTTCAATGATATATACACCCACTCAGATGATAAACTACACACTTATAAGGAAAGTTGCACATTTCAGTATCAAGGTTATGCAAATCTACTTCTGTTTAATGCTCTTTACTAAAGTTCCTTTATTTGTTTAACCCCTTGCCTGTCAATCCGCACAGCTTTTGGCCTGGCACTCATGATTGACAGCATTCAGAATCATTAAAAACAACCCAATTTCCGTTTTAATCCACATTTAAAAATAAACACAAACAGAAAAATAAATGGATTTCTGTCTGTATTTATCTGTAAAAGTCAGTAGAAACAGAAAACATGGAGCCTCACTTATAACCTACCTCATGGCTACCTCTGGACCTCTTTTTGGATTGTAACACAAAGACAATTTGTCTTCCTGGGAATTCATAAATTCGGCAACCATTCTGATTACTAGTACAGCAAAATTAAGCAGAAGTATGCAAGGAGTGTAACTCAGCATTTAGTGCACAATTCACCTTTGCCTCATAAATGGACCTGATGATGCATTTTGTGCTAAGAATATATTGTGAACCTTACTAGGAAGCAACTGAGGGCTGTGATGACATGGGGGTGAAGGGTTGAGTCAGGAGATGGCCAACTAAATCGTGCACATCAAGTGGAGATTACACAAATGTAATCCACACAGTTAGGCATTCAGGAGATTAAGGGCCAGATGTACAACCATTTTTGCATGCACAAATGGGTTTGCGAACCTGTTTGCGCATGCAAAAATAGCATAGGGAATGTACAAATCCTATTTTGCGCGTTGCAATTTTTTGCAACTCGCAAAATAGGCTTTTGCGACTCCCTATTTTCCTTCCTAATAGCGAGCGCAACCCTATGTAAGAATGTTTTGTGTCCGCAATTGTGGGCACAAAACACTTTCAAATTACCACCCTCTTCAAGAGAGTGGTAATAGGGTCGCAAAAGGGAAAGAGTTCCCAGGGCACCCATTCCCCTTTGCAAACGAAGGGGAAAATATTTTTTATGGGCAGGCAGTGTTCCCCGGGACCACTGCCTGCCCTTAACAAACTAAAATGAAAACGTTTCAGTTCTTTTTTCCAATTCATCCCATTTTCCTTTAAGGAAAACGGGCTACATATAAAACAAGCATTCGCATAGCCAATAGGTCTTGCCTTTGGGACCTTATGTGTTTAGCAAGAACTTTTGGCTATGTTGTAGAGCATTGTGACTGCTGTGCATTATGTTGAAAACTTATAATAACAAGAATTTGCAATGCAATAGGTCCGCATTAGGAAAGTTTGAGCTATTGGTATTGTAAATGACACAATTTGTATTTATGTGTTGGTTTTGAAAATAGCTAAATTAATAGCTTTGTCATTTACAATGCCAATAGTTTTAACTTCCACAAATGTGACACCTATAGCACTTGGAATGCAATATGTGTTGTATTTATGTGACTTAGATGTATTGATATTACAAATAACAATGGCTTTTATTTTTTTAAAATAATTAATACTTAAATAAAAGTTATTGTAATTTATAATGGCAATAGCTTAAACTTTTGTAATTAACTTTTGTGAAGATTATGTTCAGTGTATTTTATTGTGACAAAAATCCAAGAACAGAGTGAAATATTAACATCTTTTTGTGACATTTGTAATAAAGCTTGAAACATTGAGAGAACATATTTGAACCAGTTGTTGTTGAATGGTTGCACAGATTGATGCTGTGGTGGCGACGAGTGATGCTGTGGCATTCAGTGATGCTGTGGTAGCCCATAGTGATGTTGTGGGGTCCCTGAGCGATGCTGTGGTGGTGCTGAGTGATGCTGTGGTGATGGGATAGAAGGGTAGAGTGAGTGCGATAGATAGATAGAGTGAGGGTGATAGATAGATAGAGGGAGGGTGATAGATAGAGGGAGGGCGATAGATAGAGTGAGGGTGATAGATAGCTAGATAGATAGACTGAGGGCGATAGATAGATAGAGTGAGGGTGATAGATAGACAGATAGATAGAGTGAGGGCGATCGATAGATAGATAGAGTGATGGCGATAGATAGAGTGAGGGCGATAGATAGATAGATAGATAGATAGATAGATAGATAGATAGATAGATAGATAGATAGATAGACAGAGTGAGGGCGATAGATAGATAGATGGATAGAATGAGGGTTATATATACATAGAGGTGTAGAGAGAGAGGTAGCGAGAGGGGTGTAGAGAGAGAGGGGTGTGTAGAGAGAGAGAGAGGTGTAGAGAGAGTGGGGTGTAGAGAGAGGGGTGTAGAGAGAGGGGTGTAGAGAAAGGGGTGCAGATAGAGGGGTGTGTAGAGAGAGAGGGGTGTTGAGAGAGGGGTGTAGAGAGAGGGGTGTGTAGAGAGAGAGAGAGGTGCTGAGGGAGGGGTGTAGAGAGAGGCGTGTAGAGAGAGGGGTGCAGAGAGAGGGGTGTGTAGAGAGAGAGAGAGGTGCAGAGAGAGGGGTGTGAAGAGAGGGGTGTAGAGAGAGCGGTGTATACTATAAACGAGCTCTGCCCCGGAAGCCGATGTATCTCATGTTTTTAAAGCTGTTCTTTATCTGAAACAATAGCACGTTACTGTTACCTAGCCGCAGAGCTTGTTTTATCCAGTGCTTCAACGTTGGCTTGCTAAACTCTTTTTTTATATTTGATAATTTTTTAATTAAGCAGCGTGACACGCCTCCCTTCATAATCAACAATGGCGACTGTGCGCATTTCTTTTCTTAGACGCAGCTCGCAAAACCCTAAAACCGGGCATTCAGTGATGCTGTGGTAGCCCATAGTGATGTTGTGGGGCCCCTGAGGGATGCTGTGGTGGTGCTGAGTGATGCTGTGGTGATGGGATAGAAGGATGTTGGAGTGCCTGGTTGTGTGAGAGAGAGAGAGAGACAGTTGGAGTGTGTGGGCTGAGCAGCAAGGATGCTGCTCCTGGT
Source organism: Lissotriton vulgaris (assembly GCF_964263255.1). NCBI lineage: Eukaryota > Metazoa > Chordata > Amphibia > Caudata > Salamandridae > Lissotriton > Lissotriton vulgaris. The sequence continues at coordinate 1,594,981,565 of NC_141691.1, forward strand.
GGGGCTGAACTTATTATCCTTCTTACCATCCTGTAACTAAGCTTAATAAACCTCTTACTTATAACTAGCGTTCCCAGTTTTATGGTATTTATAATGTTGTCTTTTCTGTCTGTATTTATCCATATTTATTTTTTGGCAATTATACCTGTATTTATCCATATTTATTTGAGGTTTTGTGGAACAATTAAGCTGAAGTGTGTATATTTCTGGATTTAATTAACCAGTAAATGTACACTCGTGCCTGAACGCCTGACAGCTTTCAATGATATATACACCCACTCAGATGATAAACTACACACTTATAAGAAAAGTTGCACATTTTAGTATCAAGGTTATGCAAATCTTCTTCTGTTTAATGCTCTTTACTAAAGTTCCTTTATTTGTTTAACCCCTTGCCTGTCAATCCGCACAGCTTTTGGCCTGGCACTCATGATTGACAGCATTCAGAATCATTAAAAACAACCCAATTTCCGTTTTAATCCACATTTAAAAATAACCACAGACAGGAAAATAAATGCATTTCTGTCTGTATTTATCTGTAAAAGTCAGTAAAAACAGAAAACAGGGAGCCTTACTTATAACCTACCTCATGGCTACCTCTGGACCTCTTTTTGGATTGTAACACAAAGACAATTTGCCTTCCTGGGAATTCATAAATTCAGCAATCATTCTGATTCCCATTACAGCAAAATTAGGCAGAAGTATGCAAGGAGTGTAACTCAGCATTTAGTGCACAATTCACCTTTGCCTCATAAATGGACCTGATGATGCATTTTGTGCTAAGAATATATCGGGAACCTTACTAGGAAGCAACTGAGGTCTGTGATGACATGGTGGTGAATGGTTGAGTCAGGAGATGGTCTACTAAATTGTGTACATCAAGTGGAGATTACACAAATGTAATCCACACAGTTAGGCATTCTGGAGATTAAGGGCCAGTTGTACAACCATTTTTGCATGCGCGAATGGGTTTGCGAACCTGTTTGCGCATGCAGAAATAGCATAGGGAATGTACAAATCCTATTTTGCGCGTTGCACTTTTTTGCAACTCGCAAAATAGGCTTTTGCGACTCGCTATTTCCCTTAATAATAGCGAGCGCAACCCTATGTAAGAATGTTTTGTGTCCGCAATTGCGGGCACAAAACACTTTCAAATTACCACCCTCATCAAGAGGGTAGTAATAGGGTCGCAAAAGGGAAAGAGTCCCCAGGGCACCCATTCACCTTTGCAAATGAAGGGGAAAATATTTTTGATGGGCAGGCAGTGGTCCCCGGGACCACTGCCTGCCCTTAACAAACTAAAATGAAAACGTTTCATTTTTTTTTCTCCAATTCATCCCGTTTTCCTTTAAGGAAAATGGGCTACATTTAAAACAAGCATTGGCATAGCCAATAGGTCTCGCCTTTGGGACCTTATGTGTTTAGCCAGAACTTTTGGCTATGTTGTAGAGCATTGTGACTGCTGTGCATTATGTTGAAAACTTATAATAACAAGCATTTGCAATGCAATAGGTCTCCCATTAGGAAAGTTTGAGCTATTGGTATTGTAAATGACACATTTTGTATTTATGGGCCCGATTCACAGAATGAACTTAAGACTTAATCCTAAACTTACTACTATTTTGGTGTTCGCAGAATGCTCTTACTACTTTTGGTATTCACAGAATGAACTTACTACTTTTGGTATTCACAGAAGTTAGGATTTTGTCTTAAGTCTGTCTTAAGTCTGTCTTAAGTCTGTTTTAAGACTAACTTAAGACAAAATCCTAACTTCTGTGAATACCAAAAGTAGTAAGTGCATTCTGTGAATACCAAAATAGTAGTAAGTTTAGGATTGAGTCTTAAGTTAATTCTGTGAATCGGGCCCTATGTGTTGGTTTTGAAAACAGCTAAATTAATAGCTTTGCCATTTACAATGCCAATAGTTTTAACTTTCGCAAATGTGACACCTATAGCATTTGTAATGCAATATGTGTTGTATTTAACGTGACTTAGATGCATTGATATTACAAATAACAACGGCTTTTATTTTTTTTAAATAATTAATACTTAAATAAATATTAACATCTTTTTTTGACATTTGTAATAAAGCTTGAAACATTGAGAGAACATATTTGAACCAGTTGTTGTTGAATGGTTGCACAGATTGATGCTATGGTGGCGACGAGTGATGCTGTGGCGTTCAGTGATGCTGTGGTAGCCCATAGTGATGTTGTGGTTCCCCTGAGTGATGCAGTGGTGGTGCTGAGTGATGCTGTGGTGATGTGATAGATAGATAGAGTGAGTGCGATAGATAGATAAAGGGAGGGTGATAGATAGAGGGATGGCGATAGATAGATGGAGTGAGGGCGATAGATAGCTATATAAAAACATAGAGTGAGATAGATAGATAGATAGATAGATAGATAGATAGATAGATAGATAGATAGATAGATAGATAGATAGATAGATAGATAGATAGATATAGTGAGGGCAATAGATAGATAGACAGATAGATAGAGTGAGGGCGATAGATAGATAGATAGAGTGATGGCGATATATATAGTTAGTGCGATAGATAGACAGCTGGAGTGAGGGCGATAGATAGATAGATAGATAGATAGATAGATAGATAGATAGATAGATAGATAGATAGATAGATAGATAGATAGATAGATAGATAGATAGATAGATAGATAGATAGATAGTGTCACGGGGCCACCGCTGAGCTGGGGCGGGGTGAGGACTTTAACATTCATTCCTTTCCACCCCGTCCACCGGATGACTGCGGGCCCTTTAATTCGGCCTGGGCTTCCCCTGAGGCGGAGCCCTTCATCATGACGTCACCCCATGTCGACCAATCAAGCGGTTGGAAGGCGGATAAGGAAGCCTTCCCGGAACCTGTCGGGGCGAAAGCCGGTGTTGGTGAGGAGGAGACACTTCGGGAGGCGAGGACGGAGGAGAGCGGAGGACGGGAGGCGGAGTCGAAGCAGAGCAGAGCACGGGAGGCGAGGACGGAGGAGAGAGGAGGACGGGAGGCGGAGTCGAAGGAGAGCAGAGGACGGGAGGCGAGGACGGAGGAGAGCGGAGGAAGGATGGTGCGAGTCGGAATCGGAGGGGATGAAGGTACCAAGGAGCCAGGAGGCCAACGAGACCGTGAACCGCCCGGCCACGCTTCAAGGGAAGTGTGGCTAGAAAAGGTACGGGCTCGTATACGGAACGCTTGGTCATGGGAAGGGACGGGGTAAAGCTACGGGGAGGTCACGGGACTGTGCTGGTGGTGTTTTCTTTCTTTATGCTTTCTTTTTGGCTCATAACACCATTCACCTTTCTGATCTGCACACCCCCCGGGGTTTTATCACCCGAGGTCCAGTACCGGTTTAGGTGACTACTCACCCCCGTTCCCTAATTAGATATTTGGTCCGAGAACCGTACCCTAAAGCCTCTTTTTCTTTTATTTTTTGATGCCAATTTCCTGTCCGGTTGGAGGGAAGAGGAGAGGAACGCCCGAGAAGAACATCGGGATCAAGAGGCCAAGACTGCTGTCTTCATGCTTGTAATGGAGTGTCTCCTTATCCAGCAGCAATATCAATAAATATTTCGAACAAACCAGTGTCTCCAGTCGATACCTTAGTGGCCCCGTGGTGCGGCCTCACAGATAGATAGATAGATAGATAGATAGATAGATAGATAGATAGAGTGAGGGCGATAGATAGATAGAGTGAGGGCGATAGATAGATAGAGTGAGGGCGATAGATGGATAGATCGATAGATAGATAGATAGATAGATAGATAGATAGATAGATAGATAGATAGATAGATAGATAGATAGATAGATAGATAGATAGATAGAGTGAGGGCGATAGATAGATAGAGTGAGGGTGATATATAGATAGAGGTGTAGAGAGAGAGGTAGAGAGAGGGGTGTAGAGAGAGAGGGGTGTGTAGAGAGAGAGAGGTGTAGAGAGAGAGGGGGTGTAGAGAGAGAGAGGTGTAGAGAGAGAGGGGGTGTAGAGAGAGGGGTGTAGAGAGAGGAGTGCAGAGAGAGGGGTTCAGAAAGAGGGGTGTAGAGGGAGAGAGGGGTGTAGAGAGAGGGGTGTAGAGGGAGGGGTGTAGAGAGAGGGGTGCAGAGAGAGGGGTATATAGAGAGAGGGGTGTAGAGAGAGAGGTGTAGAGAGGGGGTTGTAGAGAGAGAGGGGTGTAAAGAGAGGGGTGTAGAGAGACAGGGGTGTGTAGAGTGAGAGAGAGAGGTGTAGAGAGAGAGAGGGGTGTAGAGAGAGGGGTGTAAAGAGAGGGGTGTACAGAGAGGGGTGCAGAGAGAGGGGTGTAGAGAGAGAGAAGGGTGTAGAGAGAGGGGTGTAGAGAGGGGGTGTAGAGAGAGAGGGGTGTAGAGAGAGGGGTGTAGCGAGAGAGGGGTGTAGAGAGAGTGGGGTGTAGAGGAAGTGGGGTAGAGAGAGAGGGGGTATAGAGAGAGGGGGGTGTAGAGAGAGAGGGGTGTGTAGAGAGAGGGGTGTAGAGAGAGAGGGGTGTAAAGAGAGAGGGATATAGAGAGAGAGGGGTGTAGAGAGAGAGGGGGGTGTAGAGAGAGTGGTGTAGAGAGAGAGTGGTGTGTAGAGAGGGAGAGGTGTAGAGAGAGAGGGGTGTAGAGAGAGAGGGGTGTAGAGAGAGAGAGGTGTAGAGAGAGAGGGGTGTAGAGAGAGAGAGGTGTAGAGAGAGGGGTGTAGAGAGAGGGGTGTAGAGAAAGAGGGGGTATAGAGAGAGAGGGATGTAGAGAAAGGGGTGTAGAGAGAGAGAGGTGTAGAGAGAGGGGTGTAGAGAGAGAAGGGTGTAAACATAGAGGGGTGTAGAGAGAGAGGGGTGTAGAGAGAGAGGGGGTAGAGAGAGAGCGATGTGTAGAGAGAGAGAGAGGTGTAGAGGGAGAGGGGGGTGTAGAGAGAGAGGGGTGTAGAGAGAGAGGGGGTGTAGAGAGAGTGGTGTAGAGAGAGAGAGGTGTAGAGAGAGGGATGTAGAGAGAGGGGTGTTGAGAGAGGGGTGTAGAGAGAGGGGGGTGTAGAAAGAGAGGGGGTGTAGAGAGAGAGGGGTGTAGAGAAAGAGGTGTAGAGAGAGAGGGGTGTAGAGAGAGGGGTGTAGAGAGAGGCGTGTAGAGATAGGGTTAAAGAGAGAGGGATGTAGAGAAAGAGGGGTGTAGAGAGAGAGAGGGGTGTAGAGAGAGGGGTTTAGAGAGAGGGGTGTAGAGAGAGGGGTGTGGAGAGAGAGGGGGTGTAGAGAGAGAGGGGTAAATATGGATGCAACAGAAAGAGAGAATGCATGGAAAGAAGGAAGAACTGGAGTGAATGTTTAACACCTAATCTGCCTCTTCCACAGAACTGTAAAATTCAGTGTAACGCAAACATCTTCTATTCTTGTTATTCATAACGTTTTGACTGGTGTTACTCATTCTATGATACTGACAGTGAGCATTGGTAAAGTCAATAGATCCGGCTTGTGTTAGGTGCATGCCATTGCTGTGCGATATATCTGATGCAATTTAAGAAAACTCCGGTACTAAATCGTGATCACGGGGCGCTCTGTCTCAAGAACAGGATTTTGGCTCAAATGTTTTTCGCTTTTTGGAAAGTAATTATCGCTAGGCTTTTTTAGCCACACCCCTTTTGGACACCCAGCTCCCACCTTTTTGATCCCTCTTAAAGCACTGAGAATGGGGGGAGGGCAGAGATCACCTAGAATTCTAAAAATACGTCTGCAGAAGAAGCCTTTACTTGTACATTTCTGGCTGGGCTTTATGTTGAGCAGGGTGCGTGCAGCTGGGGGCCAGCACTGGCAGTGATTGCACACTGGCATCACCATGTCTCTACAAGGCATTATATTACTGTTGGTAACTTTTGAAAAAACAAAGCACTACTTACTCACCTCATACCATGGCCCCTCCGGTCTCTTGCAAAAAGCAAAAGCACTAAATGCTCTTGTTGAATCAAAATAAGCGATTAGGAGTGTGGCATATTGTAGCCCGATTTTAGTGTTTTGCGAGCTGCATCTAAAAAAAGAAATGCGCACAGTCGCCATTGTTGATTATGAAGGGAGGCGTGTCACTTTGCTTAATAAAAAAATGATCAAATATAAAAAAAAGAGTTTAGCAAGCCAAAGTTGAGGCACTGGATAAAACAAGCTCTGCGGCTAGGTAACAGTAATGTGCTATTGTTTCAGATAAAGAACAGCTTGAAAAACATGAGCTACATCGGCTTCCGGGGCAGAGCTTGTTTATAGTATACTTCAAATCATGAAATCGCGGCATTTCCTACATTTTTAATGATGAGTCAATGCATGGGAACATCTAGTAATGTTGGGACAGAATCAATCACGTGACAAGAAAAGCTTTTCAAGGCTTGAGAAAACAGTCTAACTTGCCTCAAAACAGCCTCGAGTGTTATATGGATTTGTCGAGTCCCTACATTTTAGGGAATTCCAGTGTATTATTGAACTTGGAAATGCAGGTTTTTTGTTTTTGAGTGTAGTAAAAAGGAGAGACCCCTGCCCTGTGGCTTTTAAAGGTCGCTGCACGGACGTGTGGAGAAGAAGCTGTCCTTAAGTCGCAGGAAGAACAAGTCACTGCGAACACGCTGTGTAGCCAATGAATTAGATGTCTGCCCACAAGGCTGTAGTCAGCAGCCTGTGACGATCCCGAGAGGCTGCGAAAGCGCTGTGGAGCAAAGCCAGAAACGGTTGGGGCGGGGGAGTGGATTCATTTGAAGTCTAATGCCGAGGCTCACAGGCTGCCAAATGGTGTGCGATGCACACGCGCCCGGCGCACATGCACTGTAGGCAATCTGCTTGGAAAAGCCTTTGGGAGCATTTTTTAAAGTCCCTACTTTATATCTCGCCAAAGCATTGCTAATGCAATGGCTTAGACGAGACCTAAAAAGTGTTAAGCATTTTTGTTACCTTTACACAAACAAAGACAACATTATATACAACTGAAAAACCTGCTTAAAAAAGATTTTAACATAAAAATTGTCTTCTAGTTTTTATGTGCTTGCAGTGATGGCAACTTATTCCTGCCTGTTCTCATGCTTGTTTGTTATCATTTTTTTGTTATGGGGGATCGGGACATAAAAAACATGGGAGTGGATGTTTGAAAACAGTAATTTGATTAGAACACGAGCAGCGAACAGACACTAGTGGAGTGGTGTGGCTCACTGGTTAGAGGCGGCAGACCCGGAAGCAGAGGACGGCCTGGGACCAGGGTTCAATTCCCGACGCGGCAAGGTCGTGAACCAGGGTCAGTGGACTTGATAATTCTTGCCTCGGTGCCTACTCCAACCAGGGATCACACTCGGCAACTCTGGGCATTAGCTTGCCTCATCTCCACAACGGCCCACCACAAATGCCGGGGATGCCTGGTTTCACCTTGGAGATACCCAGGAGGGAACATCTCACAGGGAAAGCTAGGACGGGTTCCCCAGCTTTCTATAGCGCCAGGACGCCTCTGGGTAGCAGTGCGCTTTACAAGACACACACATTTACATTTACATCAACAGATGCCAGATTCAAAGGGCAGACTGACGTGATGCTTAGGAGGTGCGCTGATGCAAAATGGTGGTGGTGAATGATGTTTGGTGCTCAGGTGGTGACACTATATGGTGTGGATTGGAGGTACATTGTGGATTGTGGAGTTTTGGAGTTAAAATATGTTGTTTGGTGTGTAATTATGCGGTGTGTATTGGAAATGTGTAGAGTTGAATTGTGTCGCCTGGAACTGTGGTGTTCTGTGAAATTATGCTTAGTGAAATTGTGTCAAGGTGTGGAGTGCGTTTTGCATTAAGTGCAGAGTAATTGTGTAGCATATAATTATGTGGCACTGAGTGGTATTGTGTGGTGTGTATGTTGCATTCAGTAGAGTGTAATTATGGGGCACTGAGTGCTATTTGGAGTGTATGTTGCATTGAGTGCAGTGTAATTATATAGCACATAATTATGTGTCACTGAGTGGTGTTGTGTGGAGTGTATGTTGCATTCAGTAGAGTGTAATTATGTGGTGTGTAATATATGGCACTGAGTGGTACTTGGAGTGTGTGTTGCAATGAGTGCAGTGTAATTACGTAGCATATACGTATGTGGCACTGTGCGGTATTATGTGGAGTGTATTTATGTTGCATTACGTGGAGTGTAAGTATGAGGCGTGTAATTATATGGCACTGAGTGTTATTGTTTGGAGTTTATTTACGTTGCATTGAGAAGAGTGTAATTATGTGGCGTGTAATTATGTGGCACTGAGTGGTAATATGGTTAGTGTATGTTGTATTCAGTAGTGTAATTATGTGGCGTGGAATTATGTGGCACTGAGTTGTATTTGGAGTGTATGTTGCGTTGAGTGCAGTGTAATAATGTAGCATAAAATGATGTGGCACTGCATGGTATTTGGAGTGTATGTTGCTTTGAGTGCAGTGTAATTATGTAGCATATAATTATGTGGCACTGAGTGATATTTGGAGTGTATGTTGCGTTGAGTGCAGTGTAGTAATGTAGCATAAAATGATGTGTCACTGCGTGGTATTTGGAGTGTATGTTGCGTTGAGTGCAGTGTAATTATGTAGCATATAATTATGTGGCAGCTAGTGGTATTTGGAGTGTATGTTGCGTTGAGTGCAGTGTAATTATGTAGCATGTAATTATGTGGCACTGAGTGGTATTATGAGAGGTTATGTTGTATTCAGTAGAGTGTAATTATGCGGCATGTAATTATGTGGCACTGAGTGGTATTTGGAGTGTATGTTGCGTTGGGTGCAGTGTAGTTATGAGGCCTGTAATTATGTGGGACTGTGAGGTATTTGGAGTGTATGTTGAGTTGGGTACAGTGTAGTTATGTGACCTGTAATTATGTGGCACTGAGTGGTATTTGGAGTGTATGTTGCGTTGGGTGCAGTGTAGTGTAGTTATGTGGCCTGTAATTATGTGTCACTGAGTGGTATTTGGAGTGTATGTTGCGTTGGGTGCAGTGTAGTTATGTGGCCTGTAATTATGTGTCACTGAGTGGTATTTGGAGTGTATGTTGCGTTGGGTGCAGTGTAGTTATGTGGCCTGTAATTATGTGGCACTGAGTGGTATTTGGAGTGTATGTTGCGTTGAGTGCAGTGTAGTTATGTGGCCTGTAATTATGTGGCACTGAGTGGTAATTGGAGTGTATGTTGCGTTGAGTGCAGTGTAGTTATGTGGCCTGTAATTATGTGGCACTGAGTGGTATTTGGAGTGTAAGTTGCGTTGAGTGCAGTGTAGTTATGTGGCCTGTAATTATGTGGCACTGAGTGGTATTTGGAGTGTACGTTGCGTTGAGTGCAGTGTAGTTATGTGGCCTATAATTATGTGGCACTGAGTGGTATTTGGAGGGTATGTTGAGTTGAGTGCAGTGTAATTATAATTATGTGGCACTGAGTGGTATTTGGAGTGTATGTTGCGTTGAGTGCAGTGTAATTTTGTGGCCTATAATTATGTGGCACTGAGTGGTATTTGGAGTGCATGATGCGTTGAATGCAGTGTAATCATGTAGCCTATAATTATGTGGCACTCAGTGGTATTTGTAGTGCATGTTGCGTTGAGCACAGTGTAAACATGTAGCGTATAATTATGTGCCACTGAATGGTATTTGGAGTGCATGTTGCGTTGAGTGAAGTGTAATTATGTAGCCTGTAATTATGTGGCACTGAGTGGTATTTTGGAGTGCACGTTGCATTGAGTGCAGTGTAATTATGTAGCCTGTAATTATGTGGCACTGAGTTGTATTATGGGGAGGTAATGTATTCAGTAGAGCGTAACTGTGTGGCGTGTAATTAAGTGGCACTGAGTGGTGTTTGGAGTGCATGTTGTGTTGAGTGCAGTGTAATTATGTGGCGTGTAATTATGTGCACTGAGTGGTATTTGGAGTGCATGTTGCGGTGAGTGCAGTGTAATTATGTGACATATAATTATGTGGCACTGAGTGGTATTTGGAGTGTATGTTGCATTGAGTGCAGTGTAATTATGCAGCATATCATTTTGTGGCACTCAGTGGTATTTGGAGTGTATGTTGTGTGCAGTGTACTTATGTAGCACTGAGTAGTATTTGGAGTGTATGTTGCATGCAGTGTAATTATGTGGTGTGTAATTATGTGGCACTGGGTGGTATTTGGAGTGTATGTTGCGTTGTGTGCAATGTAAATATGTGCCGTGTAATTATGTGGCACTGAGCGGTATTTGGAGTGCATGTTGCGTTGCGTGCAGTGTAATTATTTGGCGTGTAATTATGTGGTACTGAGCGGTATTTGGAGTGCATGTTGCGTTGTGTGCAGTGCAATTATGTGGCTTGTAATTATGTGGCGCTGAGCGGTATTTAGAGTGTATGTTGCGTTGCGTGCAGTGTAATTATTAGGCGTGTAATTATGTGGTACTGAGCGGTATTTGGAGGGTATGTTGCATGCAGTGTAATTATATGGCATGTAATTATGGGGCACTGAGTGGTATTTGGAGTGTATGTTGCGTGCAGTGTAATTATGTGGCGTGTAATTATGTTCCACTGAGTGGTATTTGGAGTGTATGTTGCGTGCATTGTAATTATGTGGCGTGTAATTATGTGGCATTGAGTGGTATTTGGAGTGTATGTTGCGTGCAGTGTAATTATGTGGCGTGTAACTATGTGGCACTGAGTGGAAATTGGAGTGTATGTTGCGTTGAGTGCAGTGTAATTATGTGGCGTGTAATAATGTGTCACTGAGTGGTATTTGGAGTTTATGTTGCATGCAGTGTAATTATGTGGCGGGTAATTATGTGGCACTGAGTGGTATTTGGAGTGTATGTTGCGTGCAGTGTAATTATGTGGCGTGTAATTAAATGGCACTGAGTGGTATTTGGAGTGTATGTTGCATGCAGTGTAATTATGGGGCACCGAGTGGTATTTGGAGTGTATGTTGCGTGCAGTGTCATTTTGTGTCGTGTAATTATGTGGCACTGAGTGGTGTTTGGAATTTATGTTGCGTTGAGTGCGCGACCTAAAGCCTGTACCTAACAGGGAGGTCTCGCGAAAGGCGAGATCGATCTAGAGAGAGGTAGGTACGGAGCAGTGAGGCCTGGGAGAGGAGTCTGTACAGAGAAATAAGGCCTGCAGACGCCAGAGACAGGTGTGGAGAGAGAGGCCTGTGCAGAGCAGTGAGGCCTGGTACCCAAGAGGAGTCTGTTCCGCGCAGAGAGGCCTGTAGAAACCAGAGACCGTCCTGTAGGACGGGGTATGTGCATAGCAGTGAGGACTGCAAGCTAGGAGAGGTGCCTGTGAGGAAGAGTGCAGACGGTGCCAGCTCGAAGGACGGGCTGCACCCAGAGCAGCCTGTGCAGCTGAGAGTGCTCTGCCCCTGCCAGCCAGCGCTGGACGCCTGGACATAAATGGTCGAGGAATGGAGTGTATTTGAAGACCACAACTGGTGCACCAGATAAACAAGCAGGCATCCACTTCTGTCATTACAGCTGATCGCATCAAAAAGACAGAAGTGGATGCCTGCTTGTGCCCCGGGGGCACTGACATAAACAAACAAGCACGCTGCGCCGGGTGCTGGCAGCAGGGGGGAGGGAGAGAGGAGGGTGCCTGCGCCTGCTTCCCTTATGGGAACGAGCGCTGACACCATATGTTTGCAATTTAATTACAAACATATGGTGTCAGCACCCGAGTCCGCAAGGGAATAGCCACACGTGTCCGCATTGCCATTGAAGGCAATGGAACGCGTGCACTGTTGTGGCTTAAAAAGGGGACCAATGGCATTAGGTCTCCTCCTAGGCAGCGCATGCACGCTGCATAGGCGAGACCTAAAAAACGGATTTATTTAAAAGCAGTCCCAGACATGGTGCTCTGCTGAGCCCAGCAGGCCACAATACCTGGTCATTCCCAATGGGGTCGGAAATTGTGAGAGGCTCATTAATATTCATGAGCCTTTCTAATTGCAACCCCATTGGGAATCGCTAGCAGTGGGAAATACACTGTTAGCGCCTCACAAATTGCGAGTCGCAAAAGACTCGCAATTTGCGAGGCGCCATTTCCAGGGTGGTACATATGGCCCTATGAGCTTTGTTGAGAATCATCCGCAGGCATGCACACACACACTCAAAACCACACACACAACACACACACTCTCTCTCTCTCCCCTTTTGTGGAAGCAATGTGAGTGAAGGAAAGATCCTTAATGTCCTAAATAATCGTAATAGCTTGAATCCAAAATGTGGTTTATGCCTTACAGACAGGTTAATGTCCTAGGCATGTAATTGGTTTTAAGCCTACACATGTGGTACTGATTTGATCCCTGGCAGGTGATATATAGTTTCACATGAAAGTACATTTTCTCAGTAAACTGACTTAATGGAAGGACAAGGGAGCTGAATAAAAAAGTTAGTATGCTTATGAGCTATGTTTTTGTCTACATTTTTTTTAGAAATTATTAGCTTCTTTTTGGGAGTGCCAAAAATCCCCAGGGATACATATGGGTGTCTAGGAGAATCAAATATTTGAAAGTATACTCCTCATTAATCATACACTGATGTATTACACAGAGTCAAACATGGGCTGAACATGCATTTTCATTTTTACCCACTTTTATTTTTTCCTGCATGTTATGATATGTTACATTATGTGTATTTCCATAGGACACGACCCACCCAGGAGGGTATAATAGAACATCTTTCCATGCACAGAAATCAGTTTTCCTACACTACCTGAAAATATGTTTTTTTGGTTACTACCCTTGTCAGAGACCCTTTCAAAGGGCCATGGGAAACCCTGGGGCTACTGACCCTAACCGTTGAGCTAGGAGCCTTTTAGCCTCGATGTTCCAGGGCCTAACCTACATTGGCTCCAGAGCAACTGTGGGCCAAATACCCCTTCTGTGGTAGCTGTGGATGAACAATCAAAGGCTCCCTCATTGGGTTGGGAGGGTGAGTGTAGATACAGGTTAGTGAATTCAACTCATAACTCAAAGTGCACGCAGTAATGGCAATAATCAATGCCCAGTTAAATAATTGTTTTATATGAAAAGCAAGTATTTTATTTCTAACTCTACACATTAAAAGAAATAACTACATTTTTATGCAACAACTCAATCCCCTTGAGGTTGGAACATTAGTGTTTGTCTAGCAGATCTTTGTCCCACCCCCTTCCTTGTAATGCCGTTCAGCTTATTCTCCATTCACTGGTGGTCTCATCCTCGGAGTGCTCACTATAAGGTCTTACTCAAGAGTCCCCTTTGGCTTTACCCCCTACAGCAGCACGGAAGCATTCAACGTTTCAGCGGGTGCTGCTCATGGTACACATAGTGATACAGGGTAAAAAGAACCTGTTCATTTTTACTGATAGCTACACGGTTTGCTGCCATCACACCACTTGTGATGCTTAACTCTTGTTGAAGGCAGTAGACTCCCACCACTATGAGGGTTGTGCTTTGGGCACCTCTTCTGGTCCAACAAGAACGCAATCTGTGAGACAGGACTATGTCATGGCGCAAACACATGATCCGTGTTTGCTTATGTGTAGTTACCACAATCGTTAGCTCTAGCTGCCAAAGTTTCCTGATCTGTGACTCACTATATGCTATTCACACTCATTGGGGACCCTCTGAGCTCTCAGGTGCGTACGATTCTTATGGAAATCTGGCTCTTATCAGCTAAGCCTAATAGGAAGAAGCCCTAAGAAGCCTCCAATTCTAAGAAATGGGAGTATTATTCCAAGCCAGCTGTGTCACTAAAGCACAATCAGTGAAGAATGAAGCTATTAAAGGATGCACAATGATGTAGGGTGGAATGTACCATGTTGGTTCATGGGTACTGGGTCGTGGCAGATCTTCAGGATATCCGCATAAGATACATTTACATTAAATGAACCTCAGTGGGACTCCTATATAATCAGTGGTTAACCTGAAAGTAACTTGCATGGAGCCGAACCTCTTCGAAGTAGGTTGCACAACCCTGGCCTTGAAAATCCATAATGGCCAATACCGACTGTGGCATTTTAGGCAGCAGACAACAGTATCCAGCACTTCACTTAATACGTCGCAAATACCTACGGCATGGATTTTTACAGTATAAAATCGCAACAGCAGAACAGGCCCGCAACTTTCTTTTGCTCCCCCCATCAGAACTGATGTGTTTTAAAATTTTCCGCTTTTTTAAAGAATTTTTAAATGTTTATTAAAAAAATTAATGGGCTTGAGCTGTAGGTCTTCTAAAGTATTGTGTGAAATTATCACATATATTAGCTCTTTCTTAAACACTTTAGGCACATTAATCTGTTGCTAAAGATGATAATCAACATTTAACCCTTATTGCGTTGTAGCATATTTGTAGGATAGTCAATTTATCACGTACATCTCCTTATAAACAAGCTGCTAGTTAGTCACTTGTAAGAAAGGTCCTGGAATAGGGTATCTAACGCACTTGCAGTTTATTTAATCCATTAGCACTTTAGTTAGTACTTTGTAAAATATTTGCTGCTATTACTATTCCATGTTCATCTCCTTAAAAAAGTTTTTAACTGTATTTATAAATCGATATGTGCATATTTAATGATAACTGTACATTTTTTAACTATTGGCCGCCCAAATGCAAAGTCATTTATTAAACTAGGGTGATAGTCAAAAGTGTTTCCTATCGGATAATAAGTGTTATTGCCCGCAAGTGTACTCTAAGAGGTTTCTGTTGTCTACCGAAGTGACGTATATATTAAGGAAAATAGATTACTTACCTCTGGAAGATGTAATTTAGGAAAATTGAAGTTTTAACTTTCGTGCCTTAGAAGCTGATTTTTTCCGTCCACCGTAGTGAAGAGTTTAATGAAGAAAAAGTGATTATGTTCCATTGGGTGTAATTTAGGAAAATTGAAGTTGTGACTTGTTGTGTTTTTATTCATTGACCTGTATGAAATGCTGTTTTATTTTGTATTTTATGTGGGATTCCATGGAATTCCAAATCATAATAAAATTAATTGAATTGGTTGACAACAGTATCATAAAAAAAGCTTAGCTTATGGTACATTTTTTTTTTGTAGATTAACAAGAAGTAGATCAAAGGAGAACAGTCCAAATTGATCGGGATACTAATATGGCCTTGAATTACTCCAGTATGGCAATTTCAAAGCAAACTTAGCCGGCCCGGTTTGTCTTTCAATCACTTCAGCATGGCAATTCTAGTAAATGGGCAACCGACCCTGACGCAGGACTGTGCACAATAATTGCAGAAATGGTTCTTGTATGTTGCGGGAAAAGGACATCTGGAAGCCTTACGTATTCACATCCAGGGACAGAAAATGTAAAGCCCGTAACTCATCTGCCTTCGCAGTTACCCAAAGCAGATGACAAAAGTTTTGCTTTGATTCCCTAACTTCCATTTTTGTGCATCTGAAGTTCATTTTGTTTGGTACTGCACATTATCAGAAACCTAAAATTTTGAAATGACCCTCTGTCGTGGTTTTACCATATTACCAGAAGTCCAGAAGGGCATTATGGGACCATGCTATACAATTTCCCTCTCTTTATAAATATGTATTTGACAAGCACACGTTTATTGATGGCATTATATTTTAATACAAAACCTAAAAACAGCTGCGGGATTCAATAAGGCACACTTAAGAAAAAAACAAAATCTGAGCCATAAACATGAGCAGCTCAGAAAACCCCTTAATAAAGTACCATTCTAAAATGAACCACGTCCTAAGTAAATGAATTAGGAAAAATATGCTCTATAAAAATAAAAGACAGACCTATAAAATACATGTTTAAAAGAATATTTTTGAGGAAGGGATGCCTCATCTTAAAATATAATTTAAAGATAACATTTTTGAGGAACAGAGGCCACAACCCATAGTGAAGTCCACAAATATAAAAGTGAGTTTTTATTTCCTAGGTATTGCCATCAAATGTAGCTAGGCCCTGCATCCTGTCGGTCAAAACCTGGCCCTGTGTATGTCACTGCGACTAGAGACCAATACCAATCACATGTACCTCTTCATCATTGGTGGCATTATTTAATCTCGAGAATGTTCACAGACTTAACCTTATTGATATGTGCACAATGCATTCCGAGTACTGAGGAAAAAGCATTTTCACACCTCATCAGCGTGTGCAGTCCCTAGTAGGCTGCAGGGGTATCTTCAAATCCTATGATATTGAACATTCTGCATTTACCACCTTTAGCAGTGGTCCAGTGCCTTTTATTGCACCTCATCATAATATAAGCAGGGGAGTGTAGGTGCGAGCAATTTCAACGGGATGTATGACGTTACAACGCATACTTTTACAACGCATACCTTTACAACGCATTTTTTACAACGCAACATCTATTACAACGCATTCCATTACAACACATGCCATTACAACAAATTTTTAAAAACTACCTTTACAACCCATTCCATTACATCGCATACTACCTTTACAATGCATACCATTACAACGCATAACATTACATTGCATGTAAGGTAAGTATTGGATAGTGTAGGGGTAAAAATTACTATTCTAACTCCAGAGGGGTGCAACAGTAGGGTAAGTGTTGGATAGTGTAGGGGTAAAAATTACTATTCTAACTCCAGGGGGTGCAATAGTAGGGTAAGTGTTGGATAGTGTAGGGGTAAAAATTACTATTCTAACTCCAGGGGGTGCAACAGTAGGGTAAGTGTTGGATAGTGTAAGGGTACTATGTGTTGTAATGCTATGCGTTGTAATGGTATGCGTTGTAATGACTGCGTTGTAATGACATGCGTTGTAGTGGTATGCGGTGTAGTGTCATGCGTTGTAATGGTTGCGTTGTAATGGCATGCGTTGTAATGGATGTTGCGTTTGAAAAGTTTCGTTGTAATGGTAGTGCGTTGTAAAAGTTGCATTGTAAAGGTTGTTTCCCATTTCAACGAGTACAGACACGCAGCTGGCATGTTAGTGCCTGTCCTCCTAGCACCTTGTGGTACACAAGCACTTCTCAAAGTATTAGTGTTCACAGTTTTTAAGTTTTCACCATTAAGTATATGCGCTACCAGTGTAGTAGGTCTCAACATGTTTCATGCTAGGTGGTCATCAATGGAAGAGAGCAGTCCATGTTGGGGGTTCTTAGGATGCTGCTTTCAAGTTGCTCAAGTAAAGTCCCTACCCAAGCTAAAGTACCTACCCAAAGTGAGCTCCATTCCAGCAGCTCATTAGGTCGAAGCAAATTCTTGTGGGCATTTTGTAAACTTCCCTGTGAATACATTGCTTCCAATGCTTACTATTGACTTTGTGGTTTTTAAATCAAAGTTACTTGATTTTTATTTGGTGGCCTTATTTGTTTTATGCTGTCCAGCTTGAGTTCTTCACTCCCATGGAGCATCACCTATTTACTGTATTCTCCTGAATGCTCACTTTCTGTAAACTGACCTTTAAATATTGTTCTAATCTTGTCACATTTGCTGTGCATTCAAAGACAAAGGTCAAATGTCAGGCCCTGTCTTCCAAGGGAGTTTGGTATTTACTTTTCTTTCTCTGACTTCAAAGGAGAGAATTTATGTGACATGTTTGCTATGAAAGGAAAGGCTTTTTTCTGTCACATATCAAAAATTAAATGCCTGTGAATGGACTATGCTGATATTTCAGAATGTATCAGAATGACAAAAGTTTAAATGAAGCACTTTTTTGTAATTCTGAAGTGTAGTGGAAACAAATCTTTGAATATGATATAAAGCACATCAATATACTAAGTGATGACATTGCAACACATTATTGTTCATGCTCAGTAAAACTGTATGTCTGTGCAAATGAAATGGTCATTACATTTAAAAATATGTTCTCTTCAATGGCAGTGCACTACCACACCATGCATTCTGCACACTGCACCACTCCACTCTACAACACTCTACTCTACTCTATGCCCCTCCACTCTACAGAATGCCACTTAACTCTATAACACGCCACGCCACTCTATGAGTCTCCACACCACATGACTTCACTCTGCTCAATGCCAATCCACAACACTCCATTCCATGCCCATCCACTGTAAGACACTCTAGGGCACACCACTCTACTCTATGCCCCTCCACTCCACTTTACCCCCAATCTACCCCACTCCACTCCAATCTACCACAATCCAGTCTAATCTACCCCACTCCACTGAACCCCAATCTAAACCACTCCACTCCAAACTACACCACTCACTCCAATTAACCACAATCTGCTCTAATCTACCCCACTCCAGCCCAATCTACCGCACTCCATTCAAATCTAAACCACTCCATCCCAGTCTATCCCATGTCGAAGACACAATGCCAAAGCTAATAGTTCTTGTATAGGCGAGACCTGTTGGCTTTGACAATGCTTGTTTACTAGGTTTAGGCTACAACTATTTCAATGGGCCCCAGTGCACCCTGGTATATCCAGCTCACAAAAGTAGCAGCTCTCCCAGTTCTAAGGTTTTTGTTTTAAAGCACTACCAGTGTAGGGCACCTCTTCATGCGTTTCTTGCCAGTTGGAATTCATCAGCAGAGAGAACCAGTGCTTTCATTTGCACCGCTCTATTTTTAAAGCAGGGAGGGATAGGTGCATGGATAATGGCTCAAATCTACAAGACATACTATGAAACACATCAGGGCTGTATCATAAACAATATGTGCCGGGGATAAACTTGGATTGCAGACATCTGTTTGCGCAGGTGCTCCTTCCATGATGTATACACTTTTTCGCCAGTTCTTTATTGTGTTCTGATGCCAGATAATATTTTTTTATCAACTAGTGCAAATGTTATCAAGCTGTTACTAACTAAGCATACCTTATAAGAGAACAAGATATGTTTTTACCTTGGTGTCTGTTGAGAACCACCTCATAAACTAATAAAAAATGTTATATGAGCACTTGCACTAATTGCAACAAAGGGCCTGTGCAGAATTTTAGAACAGGCGCACAAATAACAGCCACGAGTTTGTACCTTTCTAAACGAAGGCGTGCAAACCATTTTTTGCGCATTTACGCATTGTTTATGACTTTTGACACTATCGGACACCCCTATGAAAGTAAACCAACTAAGCATATAGTAAAGATGGTCCCTAACATCCTGGTATACAATAATTGCAAATGTCCAAAGGTTTCTCGGTCGTTAGCCATCTTTATTTTTTCTTTCTCCAATAATTGCTGTCCCTGCAATACGTGGATACAGACAGATTCCATACAGAAATATGAAAGGCTGTGACCAGTCTGCCACAGGGTCACTGTTGTCATGCATAATGAGGTTCACCCTATGCAGGGTGGTCTTGATGCAAATCCTCTATGGCTGGGGTCACCGCGCAAGGCATGACCGTCCCAGGCAAAACCATAACAAGAACTCCACATTCAGGGAGAAAAAGCCCTAATTTTCAGGCCATTGATTTGAGCTTTTCATAAGGAACATCCCACTGGTTGGTGGGGAGGGGGAGGGGAGAGGGTAGAACTCCCAACCAGGCAGGCTTAGATCTCCAAATATGGCAGTCAATCCCCCTCCAAGTAGGTGGAGGTCAAAGCCTCCGGCCTTGTGGCAGGATGGTGTGCCACGGCCACCTACTGGGGTCTAAATAACCCCCTCAGTGGTTTCCCCATCAGGGCGCCTATGGAAACCCTGCACGTGACCTTCCTGCAACATGTGTAGTGAGTGGGGCTCAACACCAGCAGTATGCGAGCCTTCAGCAAACGGACTCGGGGTGCATTTATTCACTGAATCAAATGCTTGCATGCCAAGTAACAGGCGACTATGTAGTTGCCAACTAGTGTAGAATGAACACAGTTTGTCAGCCTCGAGCATCACTGTATGTATACCAACACCCGTATTTTATTTAGATTTCTGTCTATTAGGAGCCCAGGGCCTTATTTATGAAGGCCTTGCGCCGCCGGTGCGTCACTTTTAACATGGGAAAAAGTGACGCACCGATGGCGCAAGGCCTTCATAAATAAGGCCCCCAGTTTTTGTTTTGCAACTGAGTGCGAGAGAGAACCCCATGACCCTGAGAACACCGCCCTCACACGCAGGGCTTTCGGCTTATTTTCATTCACAGAGCTATTTGAGATAGGTAAAGAATCTACCTCGCGTTGGTTTTGCCAAATCCTTATGAGCGTAATCAAGATTTGCAGAATCTTGAAACCATTTATTGCTCCTAAACGTCTCCCCGTTTTGCTGATTTTCAGCAGTGTTAAGTGTAGGTTTACTGCTGGCAAAATGATGGTTAAAAGCAATGAATGAATCCTAGATTTCCATGTGCAAGACCTGTAGCTCTTACTGCTTCGGGATACTAAAAGAGCACGAACGAAGCACGCACGGAAATCTACGCCAGTCGCTCGTTCCATGCACTCCTCCAGATTATTCCGGAAAGGTGCAAGGGGGAGAAATATGGAAACATTTAACAGGAGAATGTCTGGCAAAAACGTGCGTCAGTTTATGTTTTTTAATATGTTACATTTTCCGCCTAAGGGAAAGCTACTAATCATATAGGGCAGGGACACTTTAAGGATTTTGGTGGCCCTGGGCCGATTGTATTTTGGGGTCCCCTGTTCGGAACAGTTTTGAATTTATAATCCACTTTCAGCTCTTTCATGCCCTCTTTGGTCAGGTCATTGACAGTGGACAGGGACACAGCCAAATTCTGAAGGTGTTACATCTAATATTCATAGATAGCGATGTGTGTTTTCAATATTGTAACACATCAGCAGCTCACTAATTCTACTGCAAATAATCTCTGTTGGCAACCTCCCATTTCTCATATATGAGGTCCTGATTTGATCTAAAAGAAACTTTCTTTATGGATGTTGCATGAAACATAAGCACAACATTTCCCTGCAAGGTATCTGTAATATACTTTCACACATCACTCACATCAATAAATAAATGAAAGCGAACCAGTATTTAAAACAATCTGTTGAAGAATTATTCAAAGTCATTAGGGCAAGCATTTTCAGAATAGAGTTGGCTTTATCTGGGGGCCCCCTGAAAGACTAGGGCCCTGGGCCAGGGCCTACTTTGTAAGATCGTTTGGGTTGGAAGTCTTATCCTATGCAGACGATACTCAAATTATGGTGTCCATTACCCATAATATTAGAGATGCGGCTTCTAATTTCAGGCTCTGCATGGAAGCAGTCGCTTCTTGGATGAGTTCAAACGTTCTTAAACTGAACGGTGATAAGACTGAGGTGTTGATTTTTGGCAGTAGATCGGATATCTGGTCTAGCGATTGGTGGCCAGATTCTCTGGGCGCCTGTCCCTGCCCTGTCTCACTTGGAAAAAATCTTGGCATCCTGTTGGACAATTCTCTCACCATGAGTAGGCAGGTGAGTAGGACAGTTTCCACCTGTTTCGGGATTATCAGAACTTTAAAGAAAATCTCACGCTATCTTTCACTGGATTCCCGTAAACAGGCAGTGGCTGCACTTGTGACATCCAGATTAGATTACTGTAACACCCTTTATCTGGGCATTAACAGAGGCCTGATTCAACGGCTGCAGCTAGTACAGAACGCTGGGGCCAGGCTCGTGATGAATTTGCCTAAATTCCATTCCATCTCTTCCTCTCTTAGGGTGTTACATTGGCTTCCCATTGACCGCAGGATTCTCTTTAAAACCTTATGCTTAGTTCATAAGGCTTTTTTTGGTACTGATCCAGAGGGTATTAAGACAATTTTACATCATTATACTCCCTCTAGGAAGCTTAGGTCAGCTGATGAGAATTTGCTTACAGTGCCAAGGTTCAGCAAGGTTAGGTGGGGAGGCTGTGCCTTTTCTACGGTTGCTACCAAACTCTGGAACTCCCTCCCTTATGATCTTTCCGGTCTTCCCTCTCATTTACTCTTTCGTAAAGCTTTGAAGACATGGCTTTTCACTCAGTCCACAGTGTAACATTCCCTGCCTTCCCCATGCATAGTCTGCTTTAGCGCCTTGACGCCCTTGGGCTAAGTCCGCGCTTTATAAGATCCAGTTTCGTTCATTCATTCATGCCTTAAAGCGTCTCTGATATAGGGGTGCACCAATGGTTTAAAAATTGCCAAACATTTTCCTTCGATTTTCACACCTGCTGTCTGCACTTATCTTCAGCGTTACGAAATTCTCGAGTCATTTTACACATTTTCAAAAATATCAAATAAAAATCGTGTACAAATCTACATTTCTATGTAGGGTAATGGAGTACCCTTTTCCAAACCCCTGAAAAGTTTTATAATTAATTATAAGTTTCGGCTTTTAAGAGGTGATGCAGATTCCAAGGTACAAAGAGCTGGGTAGAAGAGCCCAATACAGAAGCAACAGTGGAAATGAAAATTGAATATTTTCAATTTTAAAAGCCTGAAATTGGGGGGGCGTGGCTAAGATGGCGGCGGGGTAGGAAGTGTTTTACAGTCCCTCCGGCACCGCTCGTGCATCGCTTTGTAATTAGCCCTGCTACTGCTCATCTGTGCTGGCCGCGGGGGTCCTTCGCCTCCCTTTGCATCCCATCCTTGGGTGGGGACCCTCTTTTTGCACCCGTTGTGGCATACCGCAATCTGCAGACACGCGGCCTTGAAGCGGCAGAGGCACGGTGCCCTTGGCGGGTGAGAGCGTGTGAGAGGGCAGCTACCTGGTGTGGAAGCGGCGGTGAGGAGGAGCTGCGGCCGCTGTGTTGGAGGCGACAGCCGACTTACCTGGGTGCAGGTTAGTGCAGCACGGCGACGGAGTAGCGGAGGCGGCAGGGGCTCCGGGCGGCGGCCGCCATTTTGTCCTTCGGCGCCCCAGCTTCATCAGTGGTGGCCTGAGGTGCCTGGCTGCGCCCCTGTATGGAGGGCCCGGTGGAGCTGCCGCTGAGGCGCCGACAGCGGGAGATCGTGCTGACTGGCGGAGCTGCCTGGGCCCGATGCGGAGCAGTGAAGAGTGACCGGAGGAGGCCTGAGGGTTGAGCGGTGGGCTCTGGCGTGAGGAGGAGGCTGGTGCGCTGAGGCCGCGGCCTCGGTCCGCGTGGCGGCGGACGGCCGGGGGCCTAGCGGGAGTGCGTGACCAGCCCTCCAATCTTTCCACCCCTAGCGGGGCTGCTGGCACCTGGGCCACATGGCGAGAACCCCGAGCTTGCTGGCGGAGAGGCGGGACCCAACCCAGAGGGCAGCGGCAGTGAGGCCTGTGGAGGTGCGACAGGGGTGAGTGACCCTCATCTGAGTGGAGGGGCATGTGGCGGCGCCGGTGTGACTGGGACTTGAGCAGCCAGTTGGGAGTGGGGGATCTACAATCGGCCCGCGAATCGGTGGGCGCCATCTTGCTGGCTTAGCCCCTGCAACGAGGCCCACCTTGCCTGGCAGCTGTAAAAGCGCATGAAGGGCGTCTGTTCTTTGAGATTGCGTTTTCGCCCTGAGGTGGTGGTGGGGGCTTGGGCAGCCTCTTCGGTCCGCATATCGGCGGATGGCATAGTGGCATACCTTGGTGCCTGGGACGGCCCGGATTTGGGGTGTGGTGCTGTGGGACGAGTGGTTGGACCCCCGTTCCCCTCTGCTCCCTTTGCACCCGGGGTAGCGATTCCTGCCTGGCCTCTCAGTGGTGCTTTCTGACCACTGCTGCATTGAACGGAGCCCTGATCGGGAGGTGACCCTCTGCCCCCCCCCCCGGGGGAGATGCAGGGCCGGACTGGAGTGCAGTGTGGGCCTTCAGTTGCAACTGCTAGGGGCTGGTACCACCTTTGCCCTTTCCTAGCGCTTTGGAGTGTGGGCTCCTCTTGGACGCAGGATGGCGGCTGCCAGGGGCAAGAGGGACAAACCTCTCAAGGATCTCCTTCAGAAGGTTGCAGTGGCAGCCTGCCTCATCATCTGCAGACAAATCACCGCACTCTGAGGATCAGGAGGCGCCAGCAACCAAAGCCTTTATGTTGAACCTCTTTTCTGCCATTAAAGAAGATATCTTGGAGCTTCGCTCACAGCTCTCCTCCGATTTGCGTGAGATGCGGCGCGATGTGGACGAGGTCGGTGAGCGAGTGGCGACGTTGGAGGAACACGAACTGGGGAGCGTAGAGGACATCCACCAGCTTCAGCAAGATGTTCTTCACCTCACGGAGCAGAATTTAGAACTTCAGATGCACGCTGAGGATTAAGAGAACCAGTCCCGGCGGAACAATATTCGAATCAGGGCGGTCCCGTGGAAGGGCGAAGGGGACAACCTCCGTGAGTACGTGAAGGCTCTTTTTCGGCATGTGCTGGGTGAGGAGGAGGCCCAAGACATTCAGATTGATCGGGTTCACCGTGTTGGCCTTCCGCGGGGGGCCAGAGCTCCTCCCCCGGACATTGTAGTATGCATCTACGACTTTCAGCTTACAGAAAAGATCCTCCGGAGAGCCTGGGATCTCAACCCCATACAGTTCCGGGACCACCATCCGGCGCTTTACCAGGATCTGGCAGCCTCCACCCTTGTCAAACGTAGGGACTTTAAACCCATCACCACTCATTTGGGAGAGAAAGGCATCCCCTACTCATGGGGCCACCCGTTTAGGCTTATCTTCAAATTTAATTGCAAGCTGATCCAGGTTCAGTGGTTTGACTCGGCCTTTAAGATTTTGGGGTTGGAACGGGCCTCCTCTGCACCTGAGGGCAGCAGGTCACCTGCTAGGCGGCGCAGGCGCTCCACGGACAGGCAGCGTGTAGGGAAGCCCTCTACTTTGGCGAAACCAGATGTGTCTGCAAGTCAACTGGAGAGGGAGGCTGCTGTTACCTCCGTGGCTCTGGTAACTGATAGCACTGGGGTCGCTTAAGGCCCATTAGTTTGGCACTAGTGGGACTGGTAGCTGGCGCCGGAGGGCGATGGTTCTTCAAAGACTGTTTATTGCACTTCTATGTCCTCGGAGTTCTGTGTGTCCTGTATCAGGAATTGGAGGGGTGTTGCGGAGGCGCCATGTGCTCTTGCTATTTGAGCCTGTTCGCCGTACTGTGGCTGCTTTTGGCGAGCTCTGTGTTTTGTTTCATGTGGGATATTTCTGTGGTTGGGGTTAGGAAGGGGGATGTGTGGGGGGGATTTGGGGTTGTTTTGCGTGGGTCTGGGGTCAGAGGTTGTTTTGGGGGCTCCGCATCAGCTTTCGGGGGCATTAGGCGAGGATCCAGGGATAAATTGGGACAATGGGTACATTAGGGGCTTTGGTGATGGGTCGTGCATCAGCTACCTACTCCCTTCATTGATATGGTGGGTAGAGACCTGAAGGTAGTGAGACTCAATGTTAGGGGTCTAAATAGCCCAGTGAAGCGTGCTGCTATTCTCTCCCTCCTGGAGAATGCGGAAGGTGGTGGATGCCTATTACAGGAGACACACCTCCTTCTCTGAAGATGTCAGGCGCATGGCAGACAAGCGCTTCCCGCTCCAGCTTTGGTCCTCGGGTCCGAACAAGAAGCATGGGGTGGCCATTCTGTTTAGCGCGTGCGTGCATTGCAAAGTTATCTCCCATGTGGTGGACATTAAATGCAGATTTTTGGCTGTTCGCGTGCAATGGGGGGGAGATGAAATTCACAATAGGGTCCATTTCCGCCCCCAATGTTAAGCAGGAGGCCTTCTTGCGGGCAGCCCTCTCGCAGGTGTTGGCGTCGCCGGACGCCCTGATTCTTGTGGGTGGAGACCTGAATATTGTGACGGAGGGTGGAGTGGACAGGTCGGAGCAGAGGTCTCATCAGGCGGGAGCAATGTCACAAGGGGGGAAACAGTGGCTTCTAGAGGGTGGGTTGCATGATGTATGGCATGTTCAGCATCCCCAGGAGCGCGACTACACCTACTACTCTGCAGCCCACAAGACATACGCGCGTTTAGACCACTTCTTGGCCACTTCCTCCTTTTTACGACATCTGTCAGCAGCGGACATTGTGCCGCGCTCCTTATCAGGTCATGCTCTTATCTCTTTGGTAATTACTTTCAGTGGTGCTCGGCCATCGCCGGCTGGTTTGCGCCTTCGCGACTCAATGCTTCACTCGGAATCAGTGGTTGCGAATATACGTGACACTATTACTCACTACCTTGCCGAAAATGAGGAGGGGGATACTCCCCTTGCGTCGATCTGGGAGGCCTTGAAACTGGTGGTGCGGGGAGAATTTATAGTGCTTGCAGCAACATATTCTCGCCTGCGCAAAGAGAAGCGCGCTGAGCTGGAGTAGGAGATTAGTGGCTTGGAGGCGATCCATAAGAGGACTGGGGCTCCGAGGGTATGGAGGGAGCTGGAGACGAAATAGGGGCATGCTCAAACACCTTGACCTTGACAGGGCGGCGCATGCCTTATTGCGCTTGCGGCACAAGTTTTACCTCTGCGGGGATAAAGGGGGTAGGATTCTTGCACACTGGTTGCGGGCGCGCACTCAATTAACCACTATCCAATCCATCAGAGACTCTCAGGCAATGGAGCAAACCACTGATGCTACCATTGTGGGCGCTTTTCGCCAGTTCTATCAAATCTTATATAGGAGGGAGGAAGCGGCTTTGGGGCGAATAGTGGAGTATCTTGCGTCGTGTGGCATTACGCCCCTTTATCGGGAGTAATCCTTATCGAGGAGGTCATATCTGCTATCGCACGGTTGAAAATAGCTAAATCAACTGGGCCAGATAGCTTCTCAGCCATATTTTATAAAACTTATTGCGTGGAGCTGGCTCCTCTTTTAACCCGCCTTTATAACTCCTTCTTGATACGGGGGCAGTGACTCCATCCATGGCAGAGGCAGCAATCACGGTCATTCTCAAGCCCGGGAAGGACCCTGCCGAGTGTGGCTTGTATAGACCGATCTCGCTACTCAACATTGACACCAACTTATTCGCTGGAGTGTTGACTGCGAGGCTTAGCCCCTTACTGGATGGAGTGATTGAGCCCGATCAATCGGGATTTATCCCGACTCAGCAAGGGGGGGACAATACTAAGCGGCTACTCCACCTCATGGATCTGGTACATCGCTCTAGGATGCAGGCCTTCTTGCTCTCTATCGACGCGGAGAAGGCCTTTGACCGCGTAGATTGGGACTACCTGTTTGCGGTGCTGCGAGCTTTCGGGGTGGGGGACAATTTCCTACGATGGGTACAGTGCCTCTATGCGGCTCCTAAAGCAGCGGTGCGGGTGAATGGCTGTAAATCTGCTCTTTTTCCCATCACTAGGGGAACGCGACAGGGATGTCCCCTCTCCCCATTGCTTTTTGCGCTCTATATTGAGTCTTTTGTCCAGCGTGTTAGGTCTAATGTCGGTATCTCCGGGATCAAGTTCGGGGCGGATGCTCATGAGATTAGTCCGTATGCAGACGATGTCATCTTAGCTTTGACTAATCCTCACTCCTCTCTGCGATGTCTATCGACGGAACTCCTCGAATTCCAGAAGGTAGCAGGATTGAAAGTTAACTTTTCAAAATCACAAATCCTTAATATCTCCGTCCCTGAAGCAGACGCACTAGATTTGAGGCAGGTCTTCACTTTCCAGTGGGTACAATCGGACATTACGTACCTGGGTGTCCAATTGACCCCATCTCTTGCTAAAACGTTGTCCCTAAATTATGCGTTGCTTGTTGATCATGTTGCCAAAGCCCTTTCGGACTGGTCCCGTCTCAATTTGGCCTGGTACTGGAGTCTGGCTGCGATAAAAATGACTGTACTCCCCCGTATATTGTATCTCTTTCAAATGCTACCTTTAAGTCCCCCACCGGGTACGCTGCAGAAGCTTCAGGGGCTTCTCAATAGGTTCCTATGGAACAATAAAAGACCGCGACTAGCATTGTCTGTAGCTACTACCCCGAAGGCAGCAGGCGGGTTAGGCTTCCCCCTATTGATGGCGTACTTTCAAGGGTCCTGCCTTAGGTACATCGTAGAGTGGAATAGGCCGCTGTCGAGTAAACATTGGAACTTTATGGACCAAACGGTGACGGGTTGTAACTTCTGGGGGGAGTTGTGGTTGCCGCGCAAGCGTAGGGGAAGGGGTTTGTATACCTCCCCGGTGACTTCCCCGACGCTAAAGGCGTGGGACCAACTAGCGCAGCGTAAGGGGTGGACTACCTTCCCCTCTCCAATGACCCCTATCATGGATAACCCGGACTTTCCACCGGTATGCGCGTCCCCAGTCTTCCATCGCTGGCGAGAGGAAGGCTGTAAGAGGGTAGGCTCTCTCTTTGATCTGGATGGTCTCATTCAGTTTACCAGGTTATGTGCAGAATACTTTCAGCTGCCAAGGGCTGACGCTTTTCATCATGCACAGGTGGAGCATTGGGTGACCCAACCAGCCAACGTTGCCCTTATGTCTCGGCCATTGACAGTGTTTGAAAGATGGTTGGTCTGTAAGAAGGACGACCGGAGGGTCATCTCGGAGCTGTATGCGATGATTATACGCCACCCGCGGAAGCAGCGTACGAAAGCGCAAGTCCGCTGGGAAACGGAGCTGGGGCGGCACCTGACGGGAAAAGAGTGGGAGCATGTTTTCTATCATGCACAGCACATGGCCTCTAACACTGCGGGAACCGAGTTGGCCTATAAAGTAGCAGCCTATTGATACTATACCCCGGCGCGCGTCAAGGCTTGGGATGTCACGAAGTCAGGCCTCTGCTGGCGGGGGTGTGGGCTTTCTGGGACATTGGTGCACTTGCTCTGGTGCTGCTCCTCTGGATCAGGACCGGACTGGCCGCAGCAGGCTCCGTGCATTTCCCTGGTGGCCGGAGGGGTGAGGGACAGTGTTTGGGACGTGTTGGACGGTTTTGTCATTAGGGGCCAATTTTGCAGAACTGCTACATTAT
Source organism: Lissotriton vulgaris (assembly GCF_964263255.1). NCBI lineage: Eukaryota > Metazoa > Chordata > Amphibia > Caudata > Salamandridae > Lissotriton > Lissotriton vulgaris. The sequence continues at coordinate 1,595,010,240 of NC_141691.1, forward strand.
CGGTCCCCAGTAACAAAAGCGGGAGCTGTGCTTTTTACTAGCATCCCCTGCCCCAACCCCCCGCTCCCAGGGCCTGTCGAGCAGCAATCTGCCAGGGCTGTTTGCAGTTCCTAGTGCAACCATGCTTCATATTGACCTCTCATTCTGCAAATCACAGTAAAGCTAAGTGTACTGTCTGCTTTACAAAATATATTTCCAGGAAGGCACTTCTGTCTGCTGGCTAAAACTATAAACTACTTCCATCTTGTTAAGTTATGGCCCAAGACAGTGCAATATTGAGACAAAGATCTTGCTTTGACTGCTCAACCCTGCCACCCCAGGAAAGCCTGCAACTAAATAAGATGTCCTTAGCATTTCAGTAAGCTGTCAGCGGTGTCTGGTTCTGCATTACCAGGGACAGTGGCAATACTTGTGTAACAGCGTAAAAGCTGATTATTCTTTACACAACATACAACTGATTATGGCACTGAAAACTAATGTGCAATTTGCACACGTCTAGAAAAATAACAATGAAACTGAGAAAAGTCGAAGTACCAGCCCTGTAAAAGTGTGCTTGGATTTGTAGAAATAGTAGCATTTACTTGCTATGAGTATTAAATGATCATTAATGGATTAGAAAATTATCATAATGGAAAGTTATTATTGAAAATAGTTGCTATAATGGAAATGAACAAAGAACTATTATTGTAAATGAGTCTCACGCAATCTGCTAATATAAATGATGAAACCTAGCATCCTTAGCTTCTTTATTATAATGCACGATGAAGAGAAAAACGTGGTGCAAAATGTATTTGCAATGTCATATATGAATGAAACTTTCAGCAATTATGCTCAATACGATTAGGGTCTTAAATTTATTAAAACAATAACTTTTTATTAACCTATGAGAATATTTTACATCTATGCGCTTTCAAATGTTTTAGTAGTACACCACACTTAGGGCTCCATTACGATGTCGGATTGATCGCCAGTGCCATGGTGGCGGTGGCGATCCGCCCGACAGAAATGCCCGCCCGCCACCCTTTTCCCCCCACCACATTACAATGGCGGGGGGACCGCAACGGAAGGAAACACCGCCCGCCACTTTTCCGCCCCGGTCACCTTGCGGCCGGGGCGGAAAAGGAATAATATGGTGGCGGTGTCTAATAGACACCGCCAAACATATTGTGATGTGTGGTGTGCAGTACCTTTCCGCGGCGGTGATGCCGCCACGGAAAGGCATGCGGTCTTCAGTCTGGGGGCCCGCGATGTACAGGTGGGGGGTGCACATGGGGGGTACCTGAGGTACCCCCTTCATTGTCATTTGCAAAGCGGCAGGCACCGCGCGGTGCCTGCCGCTTTGCAAATTACAATGTTAAAGTGCATTTTCAGCATTGTGGCGGGCGGTGCAGAGAGCACCGCCCGCCACAATGCTGAAAATACAGGATGTGCCCGCCACTGTGGCGGGCACATCCTAATGGCACCCCCGGGACCCCCGCCCTTATGGCGGGCGGTCCCGATTTACGATGGGATGACGGGCGGGCAAAGTCTGCCCGTCATCCTAATGGACCCCTTAGGGTTGAACATTTCTATACAATAACCATTGAGAAAATTATAACTCTTTAACCATATGATATACTTATGGAATTTCGTTATGCTTGAATGTACTTGTGAGATTCATTTGCTAAATAAGAAATATTGACTTTAAATGCATTATATTGCCTCTTTCTCTTAGGTTTGCATTTTGCATGCATTATAAAGATAATCATAGATTGTTTTCAGAGCATCAGGATCTACTACTCTTGTTCTGCATAGCAATCGCAGAATTGTAAGTCTGTATGATTCTTGCTAGACTGAACTTTCTCAAAAGGTTTTGTCTCCCTTTACATTTACCTTATGGTCCTGAGGGTGGTGTATTTGAATTTGATATCTAATGTGTGTTGGCTACCAGGTAATTGACCCTTATTTGGTGGCCAACAGTTCTACATCTTACTTCTTACCCTTCACTACGATCAACAAGAACCATCAGGGGACCAATGCCTCTGAGGGAAATTGTTTAAATAGGATCACTGAAACAATATCGATGTAAAAAATATCGAGTTACAAAAATATTGAGGTAAAAATATAGAATACCAAAATATCGACCTCCTATCTCCAAACAGGTAAGTACAAAAATATCGAATCAAAAATATCGATGTAAAAAAAATAGTTAGTCAAAATATCGAATTTTTAAAAATGCTTTAAATTAATTAAAAATTAATTAAATAATAAATATAATTAACTTAAACATACTTAAACTACTTAAATAACCTTAAAATTAATAATTAATTAATATAATATTTTTTTGACACATTAATTTGTTAATACATATATATATAAACATAAGATTAATAAAATATTTACAATATTTTTACCGTAGGATAGCTGAAAGTGTAACATTTACTATAACCACTCCATTAAATGCAACAGTAGAGAAAGCATTGGATAGCATAGGGGTTAAAATTACTATTCCCACTCCAGAGAGTGCAACAGTAGGGAAAGCGTTGGATAGCGGAGGGGTAAAAATTACTATTCCCACTCGACAGAGTGCAACAGTAGGGAAAGCATTGGATAGCGTAGGGATAAAAATTACTATTCCCACTCCAAAGAGTGCAACAGTAGGGAAAGCATTGGATAGCATAGCGGTAAAAATTACTATTCCCACTCCAAAGAGTGCAACAGTAGGGAAAGCATTGGATAGCATAGCGGTAGAAATTACCATTCCCACTCCAGAAAGTGCAACAGTAGGGAAAGCGTTGGATAGCGGAAGGGTTAAAATTACTATTCCCACTCCAGAGAGTGCAACAGTAGGGAAAGTGTTGGATAGCGTAGGGGTAAAAATTACTATTCCCACTCCAGTGAGTGCAACAGTAGGGAAAGCGTTGGATAGCGTAGGGGTAAAAATTACTATTCCCACTCCAAAGACTGCAACTGTAGGCAAAGCGTTAGATAGCTGGAGGGTTAAAATTATTATTCCCACTCCAGAGAGTGCTACAGTAGGGAACGTGTTGGATAGCGTAGGGGTAAAAATTGCTATTCCCAGTCCAGAGAGTGCACAGTAGGGAAAGCGTTGGACAGCGAAGGGGTAAAAATTATTATTCCCACTCCACAGAGTGCAACAGTAGGGAAAGCGTTGGATAGCGTAGGGGTAAAAATTACTATTCCCACTCCAAAGAGTGCAACAGTAGGGAAAGCATTGGATAGCGTAGTAGTAAAAATGACTATTCCCACTCCTGGAAGTGCAACTGTAGGGAAAGCGTTGGATAGCGGGAGGGTTAAAATTACTATTCCCACTCCAGAGAGTGCAACAATAGGGAAAACGTTGGATAGCATAGGGGTAAAAATTACTATTCCCACTCCAGAGAGCGCAACAGTATAGAAAGCGTTGGATAGCGCAGGGGTAAAAATTACTATTCCCACTCCAGAGATTGCAACAGTAGGGAAAGTGTTGGATAGCGTAGGGGTAAAAATTACTATTCCCACTCCAATTAGTGCAACAGCAGGGAAAGTGTTGGATAGCGTAGGGCTAAAATTTACTATTCCCACTCCAAAGAGTGCAACAGTAGGCAAAGCGTTGGATAACGGGAGTGTTAAAATTACTATTCCCACTCCAGAGAGTGCAACAGTAGGGAAAGCATTGTATAGCGTATGGGTTAAAAATTACTATTCCTACTCCAGAGATTGCTACAGTATAGAAAGTGTTGGATAGCGAAGTGGTAAAAATTACTATTCCTACTCCAGAGAGTGCAACAGTAGGGGAAGCGTTGGATAGCGTAGGGGTAAAAATTACTATTCCCACTCCAGTGAGTGCAACTTTAGGGAAAGCGTTGGATAGCGTAGGGGTAAAAATTACTATTCCCACTCCAATGAGTGCAACAGTAGGGAAAGAATTGGATAGCGGGAGATTTAAAATTACTATTTCCACTCCAAAGAGTGCAACAGTAGGGAAAGCGTTGGACAGCGTAGGGGTAAAAATTACTATTCACACTCCAGAGAGTGCAACAGTAGAGAAAGTAAATACTTCATATATGAATAAAAATAAATTAAATATTAATAGCAAATACAAATGTATTAACAATAATTATCAATTGTATATAATATACTAATTAATCAATTAAAAATTCCCCAAAAATAATTATTACAAATAATTACCTATTAATACAAATTATTTACCAATTAACAATTAATTAATTAACAATTAAAAATGTATTATTAATTACAACAAAACAAAACCAAAAAATAAATAACAATATTTATTTATTCACAATTAAATTATTTCCCACCCTATTCCCCTATAAACCCACAACCCACTACAGAAAATAAATTAATACAATTAATGTAAAAAACAATTAAACTAATAATAAAATTAATTATCAATTATATTTTAATTATTACCAATTAACAATGTATATATCAATTAGTTCCAAATAAATACCAAAAAATAAATTTAAAAATGTAAATAATTATAATTAATTTACTTCCCACCCTATTCCCCTATAAACCCACAACCCGCTACAGAAAATACATTAATACAATTTACACAATTATCTATAATCAATTAATTAAAATGAATTACCAATTACATTTTAATTAATTACCAACTAAAAATTTAAATATCAATTAATTCAAAATAATAACTACAAATAAATACATTAAAACATTTAAATAATTAAATGTAAATTACTTCCCACCCTATTCCCCTATAAACCCACAACCCACTACAGAAAATACATTAATAAAATTAACATAATTATCAATTAAACAATTAATTAATATAATTAACAATTATATTTTAATTAATTACCAATTAATTATCAATTGACTATTAATTCTAAATAAATACCAATAAATAAATGTACATATTTAATTAATTATAATTAAATTACTTCCCACCCTATTCCCCTAGAAACCCACAACCCACTACAGAAAATACATTAATACAATTAACATAATTATCAATTAATCAATTAATTAAAATAATTAACAATTATATTTTAATTAATTACCAATTAATTATCAATTAACTATTAATTCTAAATAAATACCAATAAATAAATTAACATATTTAATTAATTATAATTAAATTACTTCCCACCCTATTCCCCTATAAACTCACAACCCGCTACAGAATTATATTACGCAAAAATTAAATACCATAAAATTAATTAATTATAATAATTTATAAAACAAATATATACTTTTCACACATATACTAAAATAAAAAATACTTAATTTTTGTTGTCTATATTCTGTCATTCTATATTTTTGTTGTCTATATTCTGTCATTCTATATTTTTGTTTTCTATATTCTGTCATTCTATATTTTTGTTGTCTATATTCTGTCATTCTATATTTTTGCTGTCTATATTCTGTCCATTCGATAATTTGTCCATTCTATAATTTTTGATTCGATATTTATGCTATTCTATTCGATATTTTTGTAGTCTATATTCTGTCCATTCGATATTGTGTCCATTCTATATTTTAAACTCAATATTATTGTAACTCGATATTTTGACTGTATACCGCTTAAATAATTAGTTTTGGCCCAGAACAGAATTAAACTGATTCTGCTGGAACATTTGTTACAAGAACTGCCTAACTGCCCTTGAGTAGTCCTGGCCCTGCAGAACTGGCCCAACGGTGTTAATTAATGCATTAAGGAGGAGCAGTTTTCAAGCTACTACAATCTAGATACAGAGTTAAAAGGGATGACTATTGAGCTGTTGAGATGCAGTAATAAGCAGGCGATAAACAAATAGATAATGCGGGGAATCAGTAGTTTACACAATTTAGCAGTCTCAAAATCCTTTGTTCAATAGCCCAGAATATGCTCTCAGCTAAGATCACGGTCATGGTTAATGTAAGTCATAGCCTGAAACACATTTTCAGGTGCAAAATTGTTGAAAATGAGAAAAATGTGCCTGGAAAGTATCTTTTTTAGAACCATTCATTAAAACTAGTAGAGGATATCCAAACTGCCCTGCAGAAGTGTCTGTACAATGTATCCTGTTTTGACTAAAGTGTGTTGACAAATTTGCTTTTAACCCATCCAACTGCCGCAATTTAGAATCAAAACAGCTGGCGGGAGAACTTAGAAGACACTGAAACTTGCTTTGTATTTCAGTGCCCTTTCTTGGAATGTTCATGAAATTTCATGCTACATTCATGATGAAAAACAACACATTAAACCAAGCCATACCTTTCGCATCTCTCATCAAGTCACGCCTTAACCTCAGGCAGACGGTCTGGATTCAAGCAAGAGTATGAGCACCACAGAGCAGCACTCCTTGTTTCAAGATTTATAACTTTTTCACTACACCATACAAAAGGTAAAATAAAGTGATTGTTGTGATACAGTCCTGTGTTCTTATCACATACTGCTAACATTTAGCTGGATTTAAGTTTTCCTTGCAATATTAAAAAAGTAGCAGCGAAAGATGTTGTGAGAGTGATTACCCAAGATTGCCCAACTTGTCCATAGTTTCCATTTTGCTCATTACTCTGCAACTGGGGTGTGAGGAGTTCTGATGGTGAGACTCAGGGACTACTCTCACCAAAGAAAACCACAGTGCTACGTAAACTGCTGTAGGAAAGTGCCACTTTTCGCCTGATAGCTGATGCACTTTGACTGAGTGTGCACTGGGTCCCTGCCAATCAGGTTCCCAGTGCCTGTGTTCTTTCTCAAAACTGTACCTTTGTTTCCACAATTGTCACATCTCTGGCTCACCTGTAAGTCATTTGTAAAAGGTACCAGTGGTACCAAGGGCCTTGTGAGCAGAGAGGGTCTCTAAGTGCTGCAGCATGTATTGTGCCACCCTTAGAGGCCCCTCACCAAACACATACATATTACCCTTGCAGACTTTGTTTTTTGGTGCAGACCAAATGTCTGAGTCAGCATGGCACACATCTCTGTGTGCCATGCCACCAATCACTTCCTGTGGCATAAGTAAGTCGCCCATCTAGAAGACCTCATGGCCCTAAGGCAGGGAGCACTATCCCAAAGTTGAGGACACAGCTGCATGAGAATGTGCCCCTACAGTGTATGTGCCATTCACAGACATTGTAAGTGCAGTGGAGCCATTATTAAGTACATGGCCTGGGAGTCTGTCATTACATACTCCACAGCTCCATGACGACTTTACTGAATGCTAAGGAGTTTGGTATCAAACTCCTCAGCATAATAAACCCAAACAGATGCTAGTGTTGGGTTTAATACAAAATGCACTCAGAGGGCTTCTTAGAGATATCCCCTGAAAAACGACTTTCTCCCTCATGTCCAGCTGTCCAGCTGACTGGTCTGCACTAGTCTGCCACACACAGGCATGCTTCTGACCCCCTGAATTGGGAGCCGATGTGCTCTTGTGGGTCAGGGACAAAGGCTGCTTAGGGTGCAGGTGCGTCACACCAACCCCTAAGCAGGAACAGCATTCAGGGTAGCGAACCTGAAGGGCTTCCTGCCCTTTGATATGCTAGCCAGATCCTCTCCAGATAATGGAGATGCTCGCCCCCTTGACTAAGCCCCAGTTTTTGAAGGCAAGGTTGGGTGGAAAATTAGTAGTCATGAGGGATGTGTCCCTTCTCTGCCGAGACCACCCCGAAGGTGCCCTGGACCGAAGTGATCCCCTGTTTAGGAAATCCTTCATCTTGAATGGAAGGAGGTGACCCAATCAGGTTAGGAGAATGCCCCCTTCCCAAAGGGAATGGACATTCTAAGGGTGTAGTCACCCTAAAGGTAAGTAGCCCACTGGCTAATATCTGTCCATCCTTGTTACGACCCTAAATTCAGTATCCTAAGCTTTGATCCTCAGATTTCTGTGACCCAAGTAGAAAAGGAAAAGAAGACGCTGTGCAGCAGAGCCTGGAAGACAACTATTGATTTGGCACCAGCCTTCTCGAAGACCCTGTGAAGAAACCAACATTTATCCCATGACCAGTGACTTCCAAGAATCCCAGGAAGACAATTCTTTAGACCAGACCAGATCTCCTGAGGACAGCGGCCCTGTCCATAAAGGAACTCCATCTTCAAGGATTCCAGATCCAGGAGGATAACGCGACCCCTGACTACTCTGCACCCAAAGCCCACGGCCCAAGTTCGAGTGGTTTACCTGTCCTGTGAAGTCATTCCAGCAATCTGGACCTCATCTCCATCGGTAAATGGCCTCTCCTTTGCCTCACAAAGACACCTGAAGCCTCAACCTGAAGGGTTCCCCCAACCATGACCAGCTCTGGTAACGTTAACCGGACACTAAAAAGCACCTCTGCATCCTCCTCCCCCAGACTCTGGGGAGCCCAGCCGATGGTACCCAGATATCCCTCAATTCTCCAACTTCCCTGCCCAGCTGGTGGTCACCTTTGGCTAGCCTCCTGGCCCGAGCCTCTTTGTGCAACCGATATTCCCCAAAGAAAAGCATTTGGCGCCCGATTCTGATTATGCACGCTGCACCCAGTCGCCCCTGTGCCGCTGGCGGTGTAGCTCTGGTGCTGCCTTGTGGCACCTCCTGTGCTGATCTTAACCCCTGGGTCTATGCCATGAAACCGTGGGTACTTACCTGCAAACCGTGCCTCTTCGAGGTACCCCCTGCCTCCATTGATTTACATTAGGCCCAGTTACCGCTGCACCAGCCGCCTCAGTGCAGTTGGTGGTGCAGTACCCACCTTGAACTGACCCTTGCCCAGTGTTAGTCTAAACCCCTGAGGACTGGAATTGTAAGTCGAGTACTTACCTGCTAATGCATAACCTTGTTTTCCTTCCATGGGATTGCATTGCATTTGCAACCTATTGCATACAAAAGTCTCTCTGTTTCTATTGCAAAGTTCTACTATGTTAAACCCATTTTAGAAAAGTATTTTAATTACTGTAAAGCATTTCCTACTGCCTTGCAAAACAATTTCATACTGCATTTGAATACTATTGCTACTTTTAATCTGTTTCCTACCTGCAACTGACTTCCTCTTGGTTCTAGAAATAAAATAACGGAGTAATAACTTTTTATACAAAACAATTGGTCTGGATGCAGTCTTTCAGTGTTTGCAATCAGGTCTTGCCTGTGTGTGTACAATAAAAGCTTAACACTACCCTCCCATAAGCCTAACTGCTCGACTACACTACCACAAATGGAGCTTTTAGTATTATCTACTTGAGCCTCTTTAAGCCTCTGGGTATTCACTGGACTCGGTGCACACTATACCTTACTTTGGTGTAGTATACGCAGATCCAGCTTCCTACACCTGCCCATACTTTAAATCCAGAGTACAAAGACAGCATATTTTGGCAAAGTGGTAAAGCCAGGATTAAACGTCAAGCTGCGTGCTATGGCTAAAACTTTCCTATGTCTAGTAGTGGAGGTTGGGTGTTTGTGAATTGCACACCTTGTTGCTGAGTCTTTGTCAAGGATTTGATAGGACTCACTACCTTAACAGAGCTTTTTTTCTACGCACTTCTAATGTTTACAAATAAGAGACTTGAAATGAAGATACAGACGAGACACATGGTGAAGTAGATGTCATTTATTCAAGGCAGATGATACAAACTCCAGCCTCTAAAGTCTAACCACCTCCAGGCTTCTTCAGGCTCCATTTAAAATCCCAACCCACACTATGGAAATGCCAACACCTACATTCTATGTTTGTACATCATAAGCATTCTACCCCAACATTCTGATTCAGCTGTCACTGACGTACAACACATGTCATTTACAGCTGTAGTGCAGGATACTACACACCTCCCTCCTTTCCAATAACAAAACACCAAAGGGAACACAACCAGTTATTACTTCTTTACCACTGCGCAAACTCCGCTGCGGTGCGGGGGTTCTATTAGGTAGGCGGGACACGTCGGCCAACGGACCTAAGCAGCACTACTGAGGTAGTGCTCGCGACGGCCATTGGCCGACGCCTGAACGCAAGAGTTTAAATATAAACAAGTACTCATAGCATGAGATATGGATCAAAATACAAAACAAACACTAAGGGGAAGAAATATTCAGTGCACCAGAATTCCATTAAATTACAGAATTCACACAAACTCATTGAGATATTGAGGTCTTCTAGAAACTCTAGAGCTTCTCCTCAATACATGTTTGTTAGCACTGTTACCACCTCTGGCGCTCACACTGTGTTCATCCTCATTACTCGCATACACTTTTACTACCCGTCCTAAATTTCAAATGGAATGGTCCTCAGTCCTCACTGCATTCTTGAAAACTTTAATGAGAGGAAAATTTGGAGCCTGTACTGAAGACACCCCCTCAGAATTTCTAATCTTAACTAAGTCACCAACCTGTACCACAGTTTTCTTTGTAGCTTTCCGAGAATTAAACCACTCCTTCCTTTCCAATACTAACTTGCGTTCCTTAAATTCTTCAACTCCTCTTACACTCAAATCATCAGCCACTTTGTCATTGACCCAAGAAGGACAGGCTAAGGTATGTGTCTTCCTTCTTTTGAATAACTCAAAGGGAGAGGACCCTGTGCTAGAATGAGGAGTTACTCTGTAATTCTTCACTTTGCATAATAATTCACTCTTCCAGCACATATTGTTCACAGTCACACACTGTATCGTCTCCTTCAGTACTTTGTTCAACCTTTCAACCATGCCATTGGTTTCAGGATGATATAATGCTGACTTGTTGTATTCAAATATCTTTATTTAGATATAACACATATATCTTTAAAACAAGATTACAAAATTCACATTGTATAGCAGCTATTCAGAAAGCAACGGAAAACACAAAACAGTCAATTAACCAGCCATAATAAAAGTAGAGGTTATCACTCTTGGGCCTCCTTATTCCATAACAATTTAAAAGAAAAAAAAAGAAAAACACAGGGTGGTAATGTTAAGAAGAGAAGATGGTTTAAAACAAGTTGTGCAAGATCACTCTTCTCTCGTCCTTTTGTGTTACACTCTTTGTCAATGGTATCATACGTATAAAGACAGCCAACATTCCTAGGCCTACTGATCATAACATTTCATTTCTTACGTTTCATTTCTTAACATTTCATTTCATCCTCCCTTAGGACAGGAATGTGTTATGGAGTGTGTTAAATAATTAAAAGGAGTGGAAGGGACGCATTAACAGGACCCCTTTTGTTTAAAATTACGGTATGCTTGCTGAATAAAGTTTGTAATTTTTATGTTTAAAACAGTATTATTGGGATTCAAAGCTACCATAATCGCTTGTCTACAGGTCCGAGCACCCAGCCTATTCCATTCAGCATTAAGTTTGCACCTACGTTCGGAATTAAGGGCTGGGCAGAGGAAGAACACATGCAACAGAGTTTCAGGTGTTTTACCGCACCCTCTGCAAGTTAGGTCTTCCGCCGTGCGTCACCAGGGAGGTAAATCTTGCAGAAATCGCCAGTCGCCCATTCTGATAGCGGTTAAGGCTGCGTTTTAAGTACAATGAGTATGTGCAGGCCAGGTAGGAGGCAGGGGCTAGCCGTCTGTACGAGTTTACAAGAGCCCAAGCATGACTGCGTTTCGAAAAGTGTGCTTTGTCCATGATGAGTGATCTCATTCTCACACATTTTTTGATCCCTATTTTAAAAGCTGTCTGGCTGGGGTTAAGGGCCCATAAATCACTTGCTGGCATTTGCTGAATTGCATCCTTAAAAAGGCAACCAAACATTCCACCTGGGTTTTTCTGGGTGATTTCTAGCCAGACTAGGGATTCTAATGTGCCTGGGTCTGCCTGCCTCAGTTTGTGACAGAGGTTCAAGTATGCCCCGATGTTGGAGGCATCGTAGTTTAATAGCCCCATCTCCAGTCTTACCTGTGCAGCAGATGCAGACTTTGGTAGCTGGAGAACCTTTTTTATAAATTTTAGTCGTATGCTGATTCAGAGCGGTGTTAATTTTTCCCCTGAATATCTCTATGCCATATTATAAAGTGGGACCAATTTTCGCTCTCATTACTTCTAGAAGAGGCAATAAAGTTGGGCCTCAGAGATTTTTTGAAAGCTTAGCTTTGACTGTGATCTCATTACGCTGTTTTATAGGATTGCATCTAGAGTCCAGGTGAACACCTAGGTATTTATACGACTGTCCTGTGGCGAGGCTTGTGTTGTTACATGACCACCCGCCACCAGCATGTCGTTTCTTACCAAGGGTACAACTTGCGTTTTCTTTAGGTTGACCTCTAGTTGGTTCGTGATTGTATAACTAAGCAATTTGTCCAGGAGCCTTTGTAACCCGACCCCCGTGAGACTAAAAAGAACAAGGTCATCGGCATACAAAAGGTTGCTTAGTCCCAGACCTCCCACCTTTGGAGGATGACTATTTGTGTCATCCAAGGTCGTCGACAGGTCCGCTATGAACAGGTTGAAGAGATGGGGGGCCAGCACACATCCCTGCTTCACGCCTCTAGTTGTCATTATTTTACGCGAGAGATGTGTGCCGGACCCCAACTTTACCCTGACCCAAGTGCGGGAATGAAGTTGGATGATTGTTTCTAATAATTTCTCTGGGATCCCCCACTTCCTTAGTTTTATGCATAAAGCCGCCCTGGGGACTCTGTCAAATGCTGATTTGAAGTCGACAAAGCAGCAAAACACTAACCTAGATGTTAAAATTACTTTGTCAACAATAGTTGATACTGCTAACAGATTGTTCCTGGTCCCTGAGTTAGCAACAAACCCTGTTTGATTCATCCGCAACAATTTGTGGTCCTTCACCCATAGCCTCAGGTCCTCCAAAAGGAGGCCTGCATAATGCTTGGCCTCGATGTCCAGAAGTGCGATGAGTCTGTAATTGTTCGGTGAGGCGTGTGATCTGATTTGTAAATTGGGTGGATTATGGTGCCCCGCCATGAATCGGGGATAGTTGCCGTTCTCAGGGCATAATTGAAGAGGTTTGTTAGTGTTCCGGACCAGAAGGCAATGTCCGATTTAAACAGGCTCTGTGGCAAGCCATTTGGGCCCGGCGCACCATCAGCTCTTGCTTTTAACATTGCTTTAGCACCCTTTCTTGTGTCATCTCGAGGTCCTTATAGGCGGGGTGTGAGCACTTGGTGAATGTACTCCGCGTAATACCAGGGCTAAAATCAGTCTCATTAGGGGTACTGCTTCCTGTGGGTCCTAGGTGTTCTGGAGACTTAAAATGGTCCAATAGGAATAATGCCCAGTCTGATTCTGTGCGGTTAATTAAGCCCCAAAATTTTCTGGAGTTTTTGCTCTTGCTCTCCCACACCAGTTTGCTCCAGAATTGGTTTTCGTGAGACCGTTTACCTTTGGTAATCGCCAGCCTGAAGGATGTTTGGGCTATTTGATAAAGCATTAAGCGATCACTGTTCCCAGGGGATTTTGCCAGTTCCCGCATGGCCTTGTTTCTAGCTTTCTTGAGAGACTTTGTCTGAGATGAAATTATAAACTGGCGAGCCTGGGTTGCCCTTTGGATCTGCTGTTTTACTGGAAAAAGGTTAGTCAGATGGGAACAGAGCATTCTCCATGTTACAGTCGGGATGGCCTCTTGCTTGGTTCCATCTCTTATGATGTCCTTGCTTACATGCAGAATGTTCGGGCCAATGTCTTTACTCCACTTAAGGCGCTTTAGGTTTTCCGTGTGTATTCCCCAACTGGTTGGGGGGGCAGATTTATGATTCGCTGGATTTGTATTGAAGGATATGAGCTGGGGCCTATGGTCACTTTCGGTTCGTGGGTAGATACGAAAGTTGGCTAAACAATGAAGCAAGGCAGCGTTGCAGACGGTATAATCCAGACAGGATAGCTTGCTACCATTAGTCCAGGACCAGTTTGGAGGGGTATCACCCGCCGACCTACCATCAATAACCAGATATCCTGCGCTGTAAAATCTCATCACACAGAGCTCGCCCAGTCCGCTTTGGGCTTGGTTGGGCGGTTTAGTTTGTATCATAGCCTCAGTGATTGGAAATAGGAAAGGCCCTCAGGCTCTGCTAGTTTCCCTTGGAATAGGTAGATATTAAAATCCCACGTGACGATACAGCCTGAATTGGGGTAGTCCGCAGCTAGATCGTTCATGATTTCCGTTAGGCGTGCCAGGTGATCTTTTTTTGTGTGTGTACTGGGGTTGATATACACATTTAAAAGGGAGAGCGGGAGCTGATTCCGCCATGAGTTAATTTTAGCCCCAAGTAGCCAGTCTTCCTCAATTGCTGACTTCTTGTGCTTAGTGTCCCTTTTTTTAAAGACTTCTTCCATCTCACGAGAGACTAATTGTAACCCGTTAACAGTTAACAAAGACTCTGGAAAACCCTCTCTCTCAAACACTTGTTCCAAAAACAGAATAACATCACATGTTTCTATGGAATTGGTAATACCAATTTCTGGCCACCTGGAAAACATGTCAATAAGTACCAAGACATACTTATCAACACTGGAACAACGAATGGGACCCAGAATATCAAAAGCAATTTCTTGCCAAGGTTCTATAGGCATTTCTCTAACTAGCATGGGTTGTACTCTACACTTGAACGTTTTCGTCCGCATTACAACACTCACCACACTCTCCCACAGCTCGTTTAACCTGGATATCCATTCCTGGCCACCAATAAATTTGTCTGAATCTCTTTTTGGTCTTTGATATCCCTGGATGACTTTCATGAGCTAAAGAGATTAACCCCTCTCTTAATGAGACTGGAGGAGTTAATCTAGTACCTCAGAACACAAGTCCATCCTGCACAGGTATGCAGATCCACATTGTTCATGTCAGCATTGGTCCAAATACTGCACAACATTTTGTAATATTTGATCCTTACTTACTTCAACTAACCACTCATCTTCTCTAATGCCACCTTCTCTTATTAAACAAACTTCTCAATATTCTTCCTCACAATCTTCATTCTCAATCACATCACCTACACTGACTAAGGGAGAACAACAGCCAGCTACCGAATTCTTAGCACCGCGATCATATTCAACATCAAAATGGAACTCTTGTAAACTAATTACCCAGCGTCTTATCTTTGCCAAAAATTCATCTAAAACCCTTTTTTTCAAAAATGTCTCTGAGTGGTTTATGGTCTGTTGTAACAACAAATTTGCAGCCCCACACAAACTTTCTTAGCTTTTGCACAGCCCAAGACACAGCCAATCCCTCCTTTTCCATGACAGAGTAATTCAGTTCCGCCCCTTTCAAGCTCCTGGAAATGAACAATATAGTTCTTTCTATGCCATTATGTCTTTGTAAAAGAACTGCTCCCAGCCCTTTGGAACTTGCATCAGACATAATTATGGATTCATGCATTGGCTCGAAACTCTGTAAACAGGATGCCTTTTTTAGTGAACTCTTAAGCGAACTAAACTCAGACACACATTCTTCATTCAACACAAAAGGAATTCCTTTCTTTAAGAGAGATCTTCTCTACAAAATTCACTATGAATTTATTATAGTATTCAGTCATCCCCAAGAATGTAACCACCTCTTCTTTCGAAGAGGGACTAACCAAATTGCCAATAGTTTCAACGAGCTTTAGTTTTGGTTCAATAATATCTGACGTTATTTTGCGACCAATGTAATTTATCTGGTCCAGATTGAATTTGCATTTGCTTGCTTTCAAAGTTATTCAACTATCTTTAAATCTTTGCAACACCTCACACACTCTTTGATTAAGAACGCTTACATGCTCACCATTAGGACATCGTCTTGATACATTTTTATCCTTGAAATTCCTTTTAACATTCTTTCCATAAAATGCTGAAAAACTGCGGTTGCTGATATTAGTCCAAAAGGTAGTGGGCACAAACTTATACGTGCCGAACGGGGTAAAAAATGACATCAAATCTTGAGACTCATGGTGTGGTTGGACTTGGTGCTATGCAGACGTGAGATCAATGGTCGTAAAACATTTTGCACCTTTTAACATAGAAAGCATCTCATTTATGTTTGGAAAAGAATAGAGATCAACAATGACACTTTTTTTTTACTCGCGTAAATCTACACAAAGGCAAACCTTGTCATCAGCTTTCCTAGCCATAACCACAGGAGTTAACCATTCAGTGGCTTCTACTTCTTCAATAGTGCTGTTACCTTTCAATTTGTCTAGTTCAGCCTTCATCTTGTCTTTAACCAGTAATGGTACCCCCGTGACCGTATTTACAAAAGGGTTGGCACCTTTTTTTAACTCTTATTTTGAGAACGTAATTCTTCAACCAGCCCAGTTTGGAGTTAAAAACTTTAGGAAATGTTCTCAAAGTCTGGCTTATTAGGCCCTACATTGTTTACTTGAACGATCAGTCTCAATCTAACCGAAGGATTTTCATTGGGGTCAAGATAGACACCAAGATCCATCTGGTTATACCAACTGATGAGAGAGTCACCTCTCTTAGAAACATACAGTTTTCCCACAACTAATCTATTTTTGAAGTGTAAAGACCCATTGAAGTAGCCCACTAACTTCATAGGTTGGCCACCATATCATTTTAGGCAAATGTCAGGTTTATACAATTTGACCTTCCCTGATAAACTTTCCTCGAAGAAAACTTTAGGTATTAACGTTATCCTGGCAGCAGAGACAAACAACATTGAAACAGAGGCCCCTTCAACTTGTACTACTTCCCAAGGACCTCCAAAACCATCACCTGATGAGCCATTAACAAGTTCACAACTGACCTCATGAATTTTTTTCTTTTGAACAATATTGTCTTTTATATTTGAGCTCCAACAACAACTTGACACATGCCCTTTCTTCCCACATTTCTTGCAGGTAGCTTTCCAAGCCACACATCCTTTAAAAATGGTATAGTGACCAAGATCACCACACCTATAACATTTCCCTGGATTTGTCTTCTTATCCTTTCCAAAGTCTTTCCGAAGAAACTGTGAAGTGTAATTATCGCTGTTTTTTCCGCACAGACACTGCTTGTGCTGTTTCTTCTTTGAAACAAGTGCTGCCCTTCTTTATCTCCTTAACACACACTTTACTATGTTCAAAACTTTTAGCAAGAGTGACCACCTCGGATAAGAAAGGGTCATCTTTTTGCCAAACGCTCTCTCTTGCTATTTCGACACAGCAACCCAACATAAACTGGTCCCGTAATCGTTCATCAATAGTGACACCAAAAGAACAAGAAGAGGCTAGTTTTCTTAACACTGATACATATTCCTCAACGGATTCACTAGACCTTTGCATTTGTTTACTAAATTGATACCGTTCCAG
Organism: Lissotriton vulgaris; assembly: GCF_964263255.1. Lineage (NCBI taxonomy): Eukaryota > Metazoa > Chordata > Amphibia > Caudata > Salamandridae > Lissotriton > Lissotriton vulgaris. The sequence continues at coordinate 1,595,027,395 of NC_141691.1, forward strand.
CACTCTTGAAACTTTTGGTAAATAATGTAAATCAATTTTTTTATACATATTTCATATTCATTTAGATTGGCACTCAACTCAGAAGGCAAATCAAGTAAGTGTTAAAAACTTCTTGACCTTCAGAGCCAAGGCAATGAAGTAACAAGGACATTTTGCGTTCTGCACTTAATGATGTTCCACAAACTCTGGCACAATTTGCGAAGCCATTCTTCAATTTCTTCCATGGAATTGAGGGTCACCAGGGTTCATGAGGAAGAAAGGTGGAGCGGGAACATTTTGCATGATAGTGCAATACAGAGTTGTCCCAAGTGTAAGAAGAAAATATGAGAAGATGGAGTAGCCTTTTACTTATAAAGATATTAAAGTTTTTCACAACTTCTTGCAGAGAAATAAGATGCCAAACATAATGTTCCAATTAAGTATCTATGATGTGCCCGTCACCGAGCAAAGCAAAAAAATAAAATAATTACTGCCACGTACAGAGAAGACTGCACCTGGCAGATATAAAGTAACTGTAGATGACACAAGTGTGCCCGCCACAGAGCAACAAATCCACTGTAACGTGACTGTCCAAGAGATATGTAAGATCTTGATAAAGAATGTTACATTGTAGCATGGATAGTAAGGAAGAAGTGTAAATGATTACACGATTGATGGGTGTTCCCATCACCAAGCGCTTAACTCTGGAAAAATGACTGAGGAATTTAAAGGTGTGCCCGTTACCGAGCACAGAGTGAAAGATCCTTGGATTTCAAGCTTCCCAACCATTCAAAATGGCCGCTATGCGTGATGACACAAACAGTCAGCTTGTTTTCGAGAATAGATGGGTTTATTTTTCAAAAACAGTTAATATGGCCACCGGGTATGATTGAGCAGCATAGGAGTCAATTTCGAAATGCGATGGGCTTGTTTAGAAGAGTCACGCTTCCAGCTCATGTCACACCGCTTTGTACAAGAGCAGGCTTGTGCTTCGTCAGCGCGCGCTCTGGATAACGGTAAGCGCTTAGGATCTTGAAATAAGCGATTTTTCTTAATTAAGAGGATATAATTACAGCAAGTATTGCGCACAGTTAGCATTGGTCTTTGAAGATCCTCATCATCTTCTAATTAGTTAAAGCACTCACCAGGTGGTTGGATGAGTTAAAGTAGAGGTAGCTTATTTTATGAGTTGGAGTGCCATCCAGTAGCGAGGTCCGCTCCGCTCCAAGTCCTCGCCAATGAAATGAAGATACAGCCGAGACACAAAGGTGAAGTAGATGTGGTTTATTCAAGATAGATGATACAAACTCCAGCCTCTGAAGTCTAGCCACCTCCAGGCTTCTTCAGGCTCGGTTTAGAATCTCAACCCACACCATGGAAATGGCAACACCTACATTCTATGTTTGAACATCATAAGCAATCTACCCCAACATTCTGATTCAGCTGTCACCTACTTGAAGCATGTCATTGGCAGCTGTAGCGCTAGATACTACAAGACTAAAGTCTTAAGGAGATTGGCTTAAGATTTTAACTTGATTTTCCAAAGGTATAACCAGCAACCATAGAAAACTTACCCCAGGGTGTGGTAGAGCGATAGCGACATATTTTTGGGGGGGAATAATTTCTTTATTGATTTTCAGCATACAAATGGCTTATTAGGCCAAATGGATTCAATTAACATTACAAACACAAATGTGCATCTTCTGAAGATCCTGTGTAAATTAAGAAGCATGAAAAAAATGCCTCCAATGCCTCCAAACCCAGCTGTGTGCTGACAACATAGCGTTAAGGAGGGTCTAACCATCTGTGGCTACATATGATTGCCGCATTCAATTGAAAGGGTAAATTTTCTCGTGTGAGGGGTGTATTCTCGCCAGTGTACTTTCTGTGTAAAAAGGGGATGAATGTATCACATTGTGGGCCATAGCAACATGTGCCTATTCCCCTAGCCACCCCTACCCCCCACAGCAGCTTAATGCATACTTCCTGGTCAGGGAAGTGGGGAGGTTTCAGAAGCTAAGTCACTGAAACAAGCCAATTGGTAGGTTTGAAAGGAGTCCAGATATCGTTGGGCCTGGAGCCAGGAGGGAGTATTTCTGCAAAGGTGGACAGCTGATCCCTGCAGTAGGTTAGATTGTTCAGCCACTCTTTACATTATCTACACGCAATCCTCTGCTTCACTAGGAGTAGGCAGAGAGCCACATATTTCCAAAAGTGGAGTTCTATGTGAAGTAGCGGTCCCAATAGGGCAATGAGTGGGAAAAGATTGACGGTGCGGCCGATCATGAGAGAGATAGCTGTAGAAACCTCTTGCCGGTATGTCTGTATGCACTGTATCACCATGCGAGGTAAAAAAAGTCTGCCCCCACCCCCCGTCATATCACAGCTGACGCAATAGTCATTAGGGCAGAGGAGATAGAGGTTGAGTCAGACAGATGTGTAATATATTCTGTGTAGAAACTTATGATGGATAATTCAAAGCTTGCTGCTAAGAACTATTCCTCCTGTCTGCAGACAGCAGTCCCACCACTGCTCATATGTGACTGGGGCACCCAGCTCCAGCCCCGATCCAGTGCATGCACATTCAGCTGCTGCCTGAGCCTCGCTCTGGGTTGTATCATATAAAATGGATATGTGGTGCTTTTGTGTGGAGGCTGAAAGTAGCGTATGCAGAGTGTCAAGAGCAGGCGACTCATCAGGGAAGCCAGGAGTAGCAGCTTTTACATTAAGGCGCAACTTGAGGCACAGGAATAAATGCAGTAGGGTCGGTTGCTCAGGTGCAAAGAATCAGTTTCTACTGATGAATGTGCCTTCTAAGTAGAGTTTGCACCAGGTAGAGAATAAAACTTTTTGGAGCAGGCTGTTTCATGTGTTACTGGGAGAGACAGATGATAGTGTAGTGGAATTGACGGGCTTCGCAATTTTCTAAGCCAGTTTGTTCCATGCCCCAGTTGTGCATGCAACAGTGGAGTCCGACAAGGCCATGGAGGGTCCAAGAGATCCCAAATAAGAGGAAGTAGGTATCGGGACCATGTAACCCTGTTCTATTGCCAGGTGAGACAAAAAGGTGGTGGGTCAGTACCAATGCACTGCATAGTGGGCCTGTGCACACAAACGGTAGAGTTCTATGCCTGGTGCTTCAAAACTCCCTCCAGAAAAAGCGCTGAATGAGTATTTCCCGTTGGAGACATGGTCGTTCCCCACCCCCCCTCCCCTCCCCCATGCTAGACTGATCAGTTGTGTTTTCAATGCCTTAATAAATATCGCCCCAGGGGGTAGGAGATATTAAGAAATAGATATGAGTTTCGGAAGCAAGACCATAAGGGATATGCATCCCGCTAGGGAGAGGGGCAACAATATTCATTGAGAAATGTGTTCTCTTTTTGTAGAGAGCAATACCATAGCTTGCTCAGATGGTTTTCTCTCTTTCACGTGACACCACTATTCCTAAGTATTTGAGCTGAGTGTCACACCATGTCAATGGGAAGTCAGGAAGGAACCGTCGTGTAGTTGGGGTGAGGGGAAATAAATTGGATTTCTCCCAAGTAATTTGAATGCCAGACAGTCCCCCCAAATGCACAAATTCATGCAGTATCCCATTCAAGCTGTCTTGTGGGTCCGTCAAGTAGTGCGTGATAACATCCACGGATAATGATACAAGCAAGTGTCTAGTGAGATAGCTAATCACAGTCACAGTGATGTTGCTAGCAGCAAGGGGCTCCGCCGCAAGAGTAAAATGCGTGGGTGAGAAGGGACACCCCTGCCAAGTGCCTTGCATGATGGGGAAGGTGGTTGAGATGTTCGCATTGATCTGCACCCTAGCTAATCGGGGAATAAAGTAGAGCAAAATGTCAGAAAAGGCTGAGGAAACCCCAAACGCCGAAGGATGATCATCAAATGATCCCATTCTAGCAAATCGAATGCCACAAATGGCTTCAAGAAAAGTCGCTACGGCTGCAATATCCAGATTGAGGCCCTAAATGAGTGAAACGAAATTCACACATTATAGGATGTGGAGGGTCTAGGGATAAAGCCCAATTGGTCTGGCCTGACCAGAAAGGACATTAGAAGGCTGAAACGATTTGCCAGTATCTTTGCATGCATTTGGCATTGCAATTAATAAGTGATAACCTGTTCCCTTGTTTAAGCTGAGTTAGAATTTTTGCTTCCCTCATAGAAGGGGAAAGCACCCCATTCTGTGCGCCTCCAAGAAGACACCCTTCAGTATCAGCAGCAACACACCAATGTACTTCTTATAAAAATCTGCAGGTAAACCGTCTAGCCCAGAGGCTTTCCTAGCTTGTAATTGCATGATTGCGTCCCTTTTTTCATCTCCCTCAAAGTCAGCTGCCAAAAACTCCCCTGTGGCATCGCTCAGCCATCCCAACTCAACCTCCTCTAGATACTTATCTACGTCCACCTCTCGCACACGTCGAGATGTGCATAAGTTTTCATAGAATGAAGACTTGTAGAATGTCCGGGGTGTCTCTCACGGCCAAATCTCAAGAATATCATTAGTGAAGCATGGCCTACGTGTCATTGCTTCTAGTGTCTGTCCTTGTCTTTCTCCTTTCCTGTACGCCCATGCACTTGCACATTTTCTGTGATATAGGCATTCTCTTTCAGCTGTCTCCTAAAATTCTGACAGAGCCTTTCTAATCTGCCCAGAAACGTTGGGGCTATCTGAGGAGCGCAACCGAGCATCCAAAAATTGGATCCTAATGTGCGCAGTTGGCTGCGAATGGAACGCAAGACACCTCCACTCTTGGCTTTACAAATGCTGAGCATCATGATCTTAAATGTTTTCCATATCATTCCCATCTCCGGGACCGAGTGCTTGTTTGTATCAAAAAAATCTATGACCTCCTGACTCAGTTCCTCACAGAATTGAGCATCGAGCAGGACTGTAGGGGAGATTCTCCACGTGGCAAATGGGGTGGGAGTATCTGGAAGACACAGCCCCATCCCAACTGGAGAGTGGACTGAGTAGGTGCGCGCCAAGTGCGTGACCCTGTGCAGTCACGCACCCTGTCCTTTAGATATACGCCAATAGTGTAGCCTAGACCAACTATTCTTTATGCCAGAATAAAAGGTACCTTCCCGCACCCTGGGGTGAATTATCCTCCAGGCGTCTAAGAGCGCATGCTCTTCCGTTATGTCACAAATATGTTGGGCAGCAGAAGTGTGGTATACAGCCTTAGCATAAGCTCAATCCAAAGGTGTATTCAATGCCAGATTAAAGTCCCCAACCCTGAGTATATGAGTGGATCGAATATCAACAAACTTCCCCCACAACCTATCAAAGAAGTTGGTATTATCTGTGTTATGCCCACAACAATAAACAATTGTCACTGTTGTAAGGGCCAAACTACCTCATAACCATGTGTATTGTCCCTGAGGGTCGTTAAGTGACCCCTGGTGGATTTACGGAGTGCCTTTGCAAAGGAGGGTAACAGGACCTCTCGAATAGGAAGAGTAAAGGGAGAATTCTTGACATGCGGCCCAACGAGCAGCAAAAGAAGAGCACACAGAGTCTACAAGGTGGGACTCCTGCAAAAGGGAAATGTGGATGCTGTGCCTTTAGGTAGGCTAGTATATGTTTCCGTTTGTGGGGGTCCCCCAGTCCGCTATTATTCCATGTTAGGCAGTTGTATCTCACGCATGCCATTGCACGCTGAGTCAGGTCAATGTCTACCATCGTGAAGGAGTGGGTAATGGACAAGCATGCCAGTCCAGAGGTCTAGACCATGAGTCCTGACAAACATTTGCCGAGGGCTGTCAACATACGATCTGTGGTGTGACCGAGGGCCGCACTGATGCCAGCAGGGTGGTGGTAGGGAGTTTGGGTGGGTCAGGGATTGTGTAAAGAGTGAAATTCTTGCCCATTTATTTAACATTTTCTTCTGATTATTAGTGCTCAGAAGCTAAACAGAAGATTGTGCTGCTGTTCACCAGGGGGGCAGCATGTAAAGGTCAACTGGGCCACAAGTTGCCCCCAGGATGTACTTTGAGTAGCACTGGTCTAGACCAATGCCAGCAGGCCGGCCAAATTCGAAGATATGCACAGCAATTCAAACAAAACAATTCCCATCCTTCCCACCTCCCACACTGGTGACCTAATCCTGCAGGTATGCATTACCCACCCTCAGTCATAACTGGTGGTAACATGAAATCATGACCCATTGTGTGAGTACAATGGATGTGGTTATAAAACATCATCAAAAACAAATAAATGAAACGAAACTAGGAAAAGTAGAGGGAGAGACAGCGTGAGTAGGTAGAAAACAGACACAGAGTGAGATCACGAGAAAGGGATGTGCTCAGAGTAACAGAGAGTTATAGTGCAGTGAGGAACAGTGAGAGCAGAGAAAAAAGGGGGTGCACACAGTAGCAGAGAGTTTAAGTGCAGTAAGGCAGAGATTGAGCACAGGAGATTATGAGGAATAAACCGTCAAATTAAACATTTATATCCAAGGTAGGGGTCTCCATAGGAGGTCAGCCAAAGAGCCAAGCGTATCCTCCTCAAGTAAACAAGGGTGTCCGGGGAGACAAGTTGCAAGTGCATCATAGAGTGTGAAACATTACAGAAGTTTAACCCCTTCCAAGCTGATGACGAGCTGGGCTCGTCATGGTGTAGCCTCCTCGTACACCGATGACGAGCCCAGCTCGTCATAAAACAATGAAATATAGCAAATCCCAGCACAGGAGGGGAATTGCCTTAGCAGCCATGGGGTTAAAGGAGAGCATATGGATGTATACTTAGAGTTGTCAATGAGTTCCTTCCTGCAAATCTTGGTGCAGCAGGATCTCCCACCATCAGGAGCATCGTGTGGGCTAGACAGTCCATTCGAGATCGGCGATACCTCTTGTGGGCCAGTGACCACAAACACATGAGTTATCAATGGAGGTCCGACAGAGGCGAGGATGGTCTTGATGTCAGAGATGAGCGACTCACGGACAGGCTAGGAATCTATTTGAGACAAATAAAGTCCCTGGCCTGCGGTGGAGTAGTAAAAATGTCTACCTTGCCATGATGAGAAATGCAGAGGTGGGCGACGTATAGCATGACATAGGGAATAATGGCAGATCTCAGCTTCTGCTTGAGGGGTGAGAACTTCCTCCAAACCTCCTGAACCGCCACAGTAAAGTCTGGGTAAAAGGCCAATGCTCTTCCTTCAAATTTTAGTGAGCAATCAGTATCAGCCCAGGGACCCTATCCCCTGGTGCCCAATAATTCCCAGTGTGAGGAGCCCACCCCCGGGACACTATTGTTCAATGCTCACTACAGTACGGGCATACCCTGCCTGCAATTTATTGAACAGAGATCTCAACTTTGGCCGCATCCGTGCAGGAGCAAAAAAAATAAGTGCTAGCTCCTACCAGCACCTAGTATGGTGCTGGCTGGAAAGGCAGCTGAGACCGAACTGGCTGCCATTGTGGGTGGCACCTACCTAGGATTAAATAAAAGGCTGTCTCCCACCAGGGTAGTTAGCGAAGCACTGGGTCTGTGGGTCTCACTCAGTGGCTCCCAACTGGCTGCCATTCTGGGGGTACTGGGTGGCACCCACCACAAATTCAAAAATCTGACTGACTCCTGCAAGGGAAGCCGGCTAGGGCTGTGGGGGCCCAGGGGCTCCCCCAAACGGCCCCTAAAGTACATTTAAAATATGGGTCTCCTGCTAGGGCTTTGGTGATGTTCCTAGAAGAGCCAGGGGCATCACCAAGCAGTTTATTTTATGTTATGTGTGTGTGGGGCTGCAAGGAGTCTCCTGGGTCATTAAATCTATGACCCCAGGAGAACTTACCATATTTATATAAATCACTTCTAGCAGACGTTTTATGCTCTTCAGTTGCAGTATAAAGTTATCATGTAGTTATTTTTATGATTGCATATTGCAGGGCAAAAAAATGATTTTTTTAAAACTCAGACACGTTTTTTTTAAACTGTCTCTGGGTTTTTCTTTTAACATTTTTAGCATACAAAATCTAATTATAGAACAATGTTAAAAGAAAGACTCATACGTTTGAGTGAATTACTAAAATATACATTTGATTAAAATCATTGCGATATTTTGGACACATTTGATAGAGTTTCTTTATATATATTGATTTTTCACTAGATGGTCAAGCAAATAACCCCACTTTTTAGGCCGAGCATTCAAGACCTCTTGTATAGACTTTATGTTATGTTATGTTATGTTAATATCATTTATAACACGCGCGGCTACTCAAGAGTGTCCAGGCACTGAAGCCAAATGATAGATGAAAGGAGCTGGACAAAGCAACACTTTTATGCAAACAGCCAAGTTTTTAGCAGTTTCCTGAATAGCCTTGGGTTAGTAGTGTTCCGTAGTGTGTTGGGCAGAGAGTTCCAGGCTTGAGCTGCCTTGAAAAAGAGGGAGCTGCCCCCCATTCGTACCAGACGGAAACGTGGGATCACTGCCAACCACTGAGAAGCTGAGCGCAGGAGTCTTTGTGGCACATAGAAGCGGAAGTGCTTCCTCAAATACGGAGGACCCAGACCATGGAGGGCTGCATGGGCCAGGATGAGGGCCTTGAATTTGACCTATTGGGCCACGGGAAGCCAGTGTTGGTCCTGCCAATAATGCTTCACACTGGTTCTTCCAGAGATGTTTAAAAGGGCTCTGGCTGCCGCATTTTGTACAACTTGCAACTTCCTCAGCTGGAAATCTGGCAGGCCTATATACAGTGTGTTGGCATACTTTAGGCACGAAAGAGTTAGTGCTCATGTGACCATTTCCTTGGCTGCCCTGGGTAGGATGGGCAGAAACTTCCTGAGAGACTTCAGTGTAACGAAACACTTTCTGGCCACTTTTTTTATTTGTGTGAAGAACCTAAGGTCCTCAACAAACCAAACACCTAGGTTTTTGACAGGCTTACCCACAGAGCTAGGTAATGGGCAGTTCGTCGTCCAGTGGGCTTCCCTAAGCTGCGGAGGAAAGGACCTATATAGAAGAACCTCTGCCTTCTCTTTGTTGCACTTCAGCTGGGCCAGGGCCAGCCATTTGAAAACTGCCGCTAGACAGGCTTTGGCCTGGACCGAAGATGCATCAGCCTCCCTCTAGCTGAAGAGGAGCTGGGTGTCTTCTGCATAAGCGATGATCTTTGCTCCTAGCTCCTCAGCAAGATGAATCAAAGGGGTGACATAAATATTAAACAGCAGAGGACTTAAGGTAGATCCCTGTGGTACTTCTGTAGACACCTTTTGTGAGACCGAAGAGGAGGGGGGAAGCCATATTTGCGGTGACCGATCTTCTAGGAATGACCGAAGCCAATTCCATGCTTGGCCCGAAATACTGATGTTGGAGAGGCGGGCAAGAAGCTGGGAGTGTGGTACTGTGTCAAAGGCGGCAGAGAGGTTCAATAAAATCAAAGCCGCTCTGCCACCAGCATCCAGACACTCTCTAATCGCTTCAGACATCTCCACCAATACCGTCTTAGTGCTATATGTAGCCCTAAACCCAGATTGAGCTGGGTGCAAAAGGCCAGATTTTTCAACAAAATTGGACAACTGTTTGAACACAGCTTTCTCACACACTTTTGCTAAAGCAGGCAGAATCGAGATGGGGCAAAAGCTAGCCGGAGAAGATATGTCCAATGTTGGCTTTTTAAGCAAGGGAAGGAGTTGTGCCTGCTTCCATTCCAAGGGTACAGTGGCTGTCTTGAGGGACATATTAATCAGGGTAATGACCTCAGGATTAACTACCTCCGCCACGGCAGCTAGCAGCCTGGCAGGACAAGGATCCACCGGAGATCCTGATTTTAGCGAATTGAGAATGTTCAGTGAATCCTGAAGAGTAATCAAAGAAAATTAGGCTAAGGAAGGAGACGAACTAGATAGGCATACACAGGGACCGGAGATATTTGTTGAGGGAAGTCCTGTCTGGCCTGTATTTTCTTGACCCAGGCTGGCCTAAATCATCTGGATTTTGTCAATGAAAAACCTAGACTGCTGTTCGCATCATGTGCCTGAGGTAGGAAGAATAATGTGCTCGGAGCATGGGGAAACCAAGCTCTGGACAATTGAAAACATTTCCTTGGCATTATTTTTGGATTGAAGAATGTGCTCCGAATAATAGCGACTTTTGGCTATACCGATAGCAGTATAGTAAGCTTTCTGAGTCATTCTAAGAGCAATTTTAGCGAGGGGGCAGTAAGCCACCCTTCAGCTTCTTTCCAACTTTTTGCAATGCTGCTTTTGCTCTTTGAGCTCACTAGAGAACCAAGGATTTGAGGGAGAGGATCTGGCTCGCTTCTGAGCGAGGGGAGGGGATATTGAGGCCACCGCCTGCGAGTTTCAGTTTGAAAAACTCTCCAAAGTTCCACCCAGATCTTTTGCGATGGGAGGTTGCGCCTCGAGCAAGGCCAAACTCAAGGCAGAAGGGTCTATTCTATGCTTGGAGTGGTGAAGCTCGCACGCGCGTTACGCTGCTGCTTTGTGCTTCGCTTAGCGCTGGACTATTTTTAAAAGAAAAACCCCGTTTTTGCATTTATTTTATTTTCTGTTATTTTACCCTGATTTTAATATTGCGCCTGCCCACACACTTGCATTCTAATTGGGCCCCCCACTTGTGTTGACAACTGGCCTGGTTTAGACACAGCGCCTGCCCACATACTTGCATTTTAATTGGGCCCCCCACCTGTTTCTTGAAACTGACCTGTCGTGTTGCTTCAGAGCAGGCAACCCGGTCGCCATCTTGGGAGTGGCGAGTACAGGACGTGCCACTGGTCAGAGCGCTCTAGCGCTCCTCACGAGCCAGGTGAGCCAAGATTTAAGGCGAGCTGATCATTTGCTCAGCCTTGGAGTGGTGAAGCACGCACGCGCGTTACGCTGCTGCTGTGTGCTTCGCTTAGCGCTGGACTATTTTTAAAAGAAAAACCCCGTTTTTGCATTTATTTTATTTTCTGTTATTTTACCCTGATTTTAATATTGCGCCTGCCCACACACTTGCATTCTAATTGGGCCCCCCACTTGTGTTGACAACTGGCCTGGTTTAGACACAGCGCCTGCCCACATACTTGCATTTTAATTGGGCCCCCCACCTGTTTCTTGAAACTGACCTGTCGTGTTGCTTCAGAGCAGGCAACCCGGTCGCCATCTTGGGAGTGGCGAGTACAGGACGTGCCACTGGTCAGAGCGCTCTAGCGCTCCTCACGAGCCAGGTGAGCCAAGATTTAAAGCTCACTACAGGCGCGCAGCGGTGACGCGCAGCGGTAGCGCCTGACTCGCGCCGGAGTCAAGCCAGAGTCCTGCCCGTCTGCGCCCGTCAGCGCTACGGCAGGGCTATGGCGGGGGATCCCGGCTCCCGCCGGATGCTATCGGCGGCGACTTTGCGCTCACTGCGTCGTAAGGTAAGAGATTGTCCTCATGGCTCTCTGGACCCTTTATGTGGGCCTTTTCAGTGCCCCACGTGTTGTTTTAATATCCCGATATCGCAGCCTATTGTTAGTTTAATGTCTAGTCCTCCTATTACCCGTGAGTTGGAGCTGACGACTGATGCCGCCAGACAACCAAGTCTTAAAATATTCCACCTGAATGTCAGGTCCCTCACCTGTCACTACCAAGATGTCCTTACCTTGATTACTGATGACAAACCGGACATATTTTTCTTTTCTGAAACTTGGTTGCATGACCAATCTACTGCTGTTATAAACTTAGCCCTCCCACCGGGATACACCATGCATTCCCTACACCGGACTACCAGAGGTGGAGGTATCGCACTTGCACTAAAATCCTGCTATTCATGTGTGTGGAAGCCCATTACTGTAGCAGGGTGCGAGAGCGCGCATTTTAATATCTCAGTGAATCCTAATTTTTCTTTATCAGGATTACTAATCTACAGGCCACCTGGCCCTGAGGGCTCCTTTTGCCATAGCCTCTTAGAGGTTGTTTCCTCTTTGGTTTTGAAATCGTCCAACTTTACGATAATTGGCGACCTGAATTTACACATGGACGCCCCCCTTTCTAATCCGGTTTCCAACTTGCTGGCTGATCTTGAAGCCTTTCAAATACATCAACTGGTGCAATCACCGACCCATATAGGTGGTCATTTGTTGGATCCTGTTCTGACGAATCTTACCACTAACATTCTTGTGCTCTCACCTAGGCCTATGGCTTGGACTGACCACTGTTTGATAGAAGCCCTTGTCACTATCCCTAATTCCTCCTACAACAATAAGACCTCAGGTCTTCTTAAGCGCCCTTGGAGAAAACTTGATTTGGAACACTTCCATCAGTTGTTGATGGAACATCATCCTCAACCCCCCTCGGAGGTCTCTCTTGGATATGACAACTTCTGCAAGTGGCTTAATCACTCCCTAGATGTGTTAATACCAGCTAGGTGGAGCAAGACTAGATCTAGCCCTTCCAGCCCATGGTATGATGAATCCCTTAGACTGCTCAAATCTACCTGTAAAAAAGCTGAACGTGCATGGCGAAAAACTTACGACGCGGACCTTAAGTCCGCCTATAGGGCCTGCACGAGAGTCTATCATCGGGCCGTCTGCTCTGCCAGAGCAGCCTTTTACTCGCGGGAGATAAAAAATAGTTCCAATCCCACGAAAGTAATTTTTAAGGTCTGCAAAGACCTTACAAGTAAACAAAATCAATCTGCCACTCTGGCAGCCTCCCTAGAGCACTGTGAGGATCTGGCGTCATTCTTCATTGAAAAGGTCGAGGCAATCTATAGGTCATTCTCCCAGTCTACCATCCAGGAGTATGACATAACACCTAAGGCTTCCTTACCACTGCTGACTATTCCCAGCCCTACGCTAGAGGAATTTAAAGCCTTGACATTAAAGGTCAAATCCGGCTCACCTGATGACCCCATGAGACCCATTCAATTCCAGGAAACTGCTGAGTGCTGCTACCCGGCCATGCACAGTCTCATTGAGCTGTCTTTTAACACCGGCTGTGTACCTAGTGCTTGGAAGCAGGCTACCATCATTCCTATTTTAAAAAAACCGGCCCTCGACCCCACTAAATCGGAACATTATCGGCCGATTTCCCTGCTTCCTTGGCTAGCGAAACTAGCAGAATCTCATGCTAACCGCATCCTGTCACTTCATCTGCAGGAAGCGAAAATACTGGATAAATCGCAGAATGGGTTCCGTGCGGGTCACAGTACCGAAACGGCTCTTCTAGCAGTGGTCGAGAACATCAGGAAAATGCTGGACCTAGGTCAAACGGCGGCACTGATCCTATTGGATCTTAGTGCCGCGTTTGACACGGTGTCCCATCAGATCCTCCTCCATCGCCTTGAGGAGGCCGGAGTTGGAGAGAGAGCACTCGAGTGGTTTCGATCTTTTCTTACTGATCGAACTTTCAAAGTATCCACTCCCCCTTTTGTTTCTGCTCCTCGTCCGATCCTGCAGGGTGTCCCACAGGGGTCGGCCCTAAGCCCTACCTTATTTAATTTGTATGTCCAACCGTTGGCTCAGGTCGCCCATAGCTTTGGTCTCTCCATGGTGTCATACGCCGATGACACGCAGCTGGCGGTGGCACTTAACGGAGAGACCAACATGGATGTTGCCTCTTTTCAGACCGCGCTAAAAGCTGTGGCGGGCTGGATGGCGAACAACCGCCTCCAACTGAATGCCTCTAAAACCGAGGTTATTATTTTTGGTAGGGAAAGTGAGCTTTGGGGCGATCAGTGGTGGCCATCTGAATTAGGCCCTGCTCCCACCCCAGTGGCTGAAGTTAGGAACCTGGGGGTGTGGTTGGATGATAAACTTTCATTCACCGCCCACACTAAACGGGTGGCCGGAACCTGTTTTGGTGCCCTTAGGTGTCTGCGACCCATTTTTAAGTACTTTGATGCTGACACGAGACAGATCATTGTCCAGGCCACAGTCTTGGCTAGATTAGATTACGCCAGCTCTTTATTCTTGGGCGTCAATCAAGCAGAACTAGTGCGCCTCCAGCGGGTGCAAAATGCGGCCGCCAGGATGTTGGTCGGTCTTCCGAAGTTTGTTTCTGTGCGTCGCACTATTCAGGATCTTCACTGGTTGCCTGTGGGGCAAAGAATTAAATTTAAAACTCTTTGCCTAACTTTTAAAATTTTGAAGTTGGCTTCCCCCCCTATTCTGTCCCAATTAATCTGTCACTATGAGCCATCCAGAGCCCTCCGATCTTCAGGGACTAATCTTGCTGTAGTGCCACGTTTTAAAAAAGTAAGGATGGGCGGACGCTCTTTTGCTGTGATGGCAGCAGCTCTCTGGAATTCCCTGCCTGCCTCCCTTCGCTCCATTCCTGATCTGCTCCCGTTCAGAAAAGCTTTGAAGACCTTTTTATTTTCTACTGCTTAGTCTTTTAGCCACTAGCTCCCGTGTTGTGTTTTTTACCTTCTCCCAAGCGCCGGGACGCCTCTTGGCTGCGGCATCCGTGCGCTTTACAAAATAAAATAACATAACATAACAAATAACACATAACAGATGGCCTGCTCTGAGAGAGGCTACTAGTTGATTTTTTCAGTCTGAATGGTCCATGAAAATTAAATCAGGAAATGGTCCGATCATGTCACCTGCAAAGGTTCTTTAACATATAACGGGAAGTTAGAGTACACCGGATCTAAGATATGACCCCCTTGGTGTGATGGTGAGCTACTCCACTGGGAGAGCTGGGCTAGGCTCAATGAGTCACAGAGCTCCCTGGTATCACTCGCCTCAGCTTGATCCAAGGGGATATTAAAATCCCCGAGAAGAACAAAGTTAGAAAATCGAAGGGTCCTGGGAACAATCCCATCCTTTAAGGCTTTCAAAAATGCCTCCCTACGTAAAGTGTGGTGAGATAATGATTGAAAAGACAAGAGCCTCTCCATCCCCAATTCCTGAGACCTCGCCCCTGTGAAGAGTCTACTAGTCCCTGAAAACAACAGCGGTACCTCCACCTCTGCCACCCTTACGATCTGCCCTGGAGATTTTCTAGCCCCTTGGAATGGCTAGTTCAATGGCCGGATTTGAGTACTCATTAAGCTACGTTTCCGTCATGAAACGTAAGTCCAGGTGAAGTCCAAGAGGAGTTCCCAAATGTCCTGGGTGTATTTGACCAATGAGCGCGCATTAATCAGTCATTTAGTATATACTTATTATATACTTATATGTGTATGCACTTTGTGGGCTCTGGAGATCAGCTCTAGGACTTGTCTGCTTCGGCTTAGCAACTTTTTTTCTGTTCAGCTGCCTCTATTTAACTGTCTTGATAGAAAACGACCAGCACAGGTCAGTAAAATACAAGAATTGCTCTCTGCTGAGGGACTTTCTTCTTTTAATTTTTCTGGCAACTGCCTCTATTTAACTTTCTTGATAGAAAACGACTAGCAGAGGTCAGTAAAATACCAGAATCACTTTAGCATATTCTAGATTCCAGTCCATAGAAATTGTTTTCCACAAGCACCCGTAGACAATAATATGTTTTTTCAAATCTTGTATTTTCAGTAATATGACCACCGAAGGCCCTGATTTTATATTCAAAACAGAGCTTTGGAGTATATCATTTCTCGCTGAAAGGCCATATTTCTCTCCATGTGTTTCCATACCTGGAGAGTCACGCAGTTTTGTGCTTACTTTCCCTCCAAGTGAAAGAACAGTAGATGTTTCAGCAACCAGGCTAATGTGCTGTATAGCTAAATACAAATAAGGCGAGACCGATTGCATTGCAAATGCTTGTTTTCCTTTCCTTAGCTCAAGAGATTCCATACTGGATTAATATCGTAAGATGGGGTTCCACGAGAAAATACATTAGAAAACATACATTTCTGCTTTAAAAAACGGAGCCAAATCCTTTTTTATGAGCAAATTCCTTCCATAATTTCAGCTGACTGGATATTATCAGAGTACCTTTTTGCTCAAACTTATGCTAACACACATTGACCCCTAACCATTATATTGGACATGTATATTTGAGTGTTAAAGCACAAATGTTTCTCTTGCAAATCAATGTATAGCCACTCAGGACCTGGTAGCATAGCTATTTCTAGCAACACGCTGTACACTGATTATTTTGACTAAATTTACATGTTGCAAGTGTTGTTCTAAGTTTAAAGATATGTAAATATAAAGCTCTCGGATACTCTCTTTTAGGGTCATGTCCACGCTATATAAAACACCAAATAAATAAATAAATAAATACCGTTGGGATTACCAAATACAAATTATATGCAGCTGTTGTAAATAATAAAATAATAGTGCTGTAAACAGAGCTAAAGAGTGTCAACTTACATGATGAAATGTTTTACCGTTAACAATTCATTCTGATAGGTTAGCTCTGGATATTAACACTCTCTCTATATATAGATGCAGGTCTAACTGGAAGGACACAAACACCAGTGCTACATATTTGCTGTTATTATTGGGTTTAAACAAAAAATATTTTGAGCACTGCTCCGGTCTGTGATCGTTGTCCCTGCTCCGCTGGTGCCACAAGCGCAAGCACCTTCGTCAGTGAGTTGCAACCAGACATCGTCCATTTGCAGGAGCAGTTTCCTGATATGACTGCAACTATTTCCTTCTTTGGAAGGAGGAATTTATAAGGTTGCTCCTGTCACTGCTGCCCTCAGTGCACAGTTTGTTCCGGTAGTCCATGTGTTGAGAGAATGAATAGATTGGCACACCCTGCTCCCACCAGGAGATAAAGCTGCTCTTTTGTTTGAGAAACCCGATGACTAAATCCATCTGGTACACATTTGTTACAAGGAATGTTTAAGGTATAAGCAATGCCACTGAGAGGTTCAAAATAAATGTCTACCAAAAATTGAGAGAAGCGCGCATACATCTTCCTAGAGGAAACTCATTTTGCTTTTGACAATGGTATTTTGTCTGATGCCCGATGGAGCTACCTTGTTTAGCTATAGGGGAGATGGGCCGTGGATTACCTCCTTGGTCGTCACCTACCCAGTCGGTCTTTAGACAGACTTCCTTTCGTCTCTCCTGTTGTCCCTTCCCTTATCCCCCCTCTCTCACCTCCCCTTCCCCCCTCCACTACTTTTCTCTCTCCTTTCTCTCCTCTCCTAATGTATTGCTTATTTTTTTGATGTAATGTGTAATTGTTGATCTTGTTCTTTTACATTGTTGAAACTCATGTAAAGCGCTCTGATACCTTCGGGTCTAGCCAGCGCTATATAAAACTCTTTAAATAAAATAAAATAAATAAATAAAGACAGGAACAAACATGGAGAGACTAAATAGGGAATCTTAATTGCTTCTGCAGAATTCAAATGAAATGTGTTAATCTAACTCGCAATGGCTTGCACTTTGACTGCCTGATTGTCCTCTGCTACCTGTGTGTGCTGCAGCAATGTCACTTGGACTGTTGACCCCGTGTGTGTACTTATATTTATTCATTATTCTGGTCTGGAGCATTTGAGATACCTACAGAGATCTGCTGTAAACAGGGCTACACATCTCGTTCTTATTTGGTCACATTTACACCCCACCCATTGATCCACATATATCCGCTCCCCACCCCACTTACCCACCCTATTGCCTCAGCCAATAATAGCACACCCACAGGCAAGAACTATTGGCATGTCCATGCCTTTTATATTCTGGTTTTGTGACTCTTTGAAAAGTCAGTATGTCTGCCTGAATGCGGCCAGGACATCGAGCCCAACCACACGCTGTGTCTGAACATTATATTGTTATCTTTTTTTTTTTTAAACAAATGAGCAGCCCCTTTTGAAAATAGCTGAACATAAGGCAGTGGGCCAGGGGGTCAGGGGATGCTTCCTTTCTTTTTTTTTTCTTACAGAACACGAGTACAGAGCCTAGGATCCAATAATGGCAGTTGCAACAGAACATTTTCTATCTGGCCCCAACTTTGGACCTGGGGGCCCATAATGGATAATGGGAGTTAAAACCTCCCTCATTCAATTGGGGGCTTTTCATTTTTTTATTTAGGTCAATGGGCAGTCCACAAATCTCAGTTTGAGCGCTCTTCTTGGACTACTGGCCACATATCTAAATTTTACCCTTTCCTATGGCAGGTAAAATCAGAAACGCTGTTCATTTTGGATCCCCCTTAATTTTCATCTTCCTTAAGGAATCAACACGAGAATTGGAATGTCGAACCCATACCAAATAAATGTCACCAGGACCCTGCAATGGCAAAAGAAGACTGTATTGAATGTTACTCGTTATGTATTTCTTATATTAAATTTTATTTTGTGGTACGTAAGCTTAAGTTCATTTTCTTCAAATTGCAGCTAAAAATTGACACTTATTGAAATGAGAATGCTTAGGTCTTGTTTACTTTTCATGAATACATTTGAAATAACATGTGAATAGGTGAGAGCCTATTCTATGGCTGCAGCATTTACTGCATGATTATGGATTTACTACATTGGCTACATAATTAGCAGAACTTTAAAAAAATGTTGTTTTTAGGTCAGTGAAAGAAAAATATACTGCCAGAATTTGTGCTACATAATTTTCATTGTTTTGCCTCATAATTTAGGTAACACTGCTGCAAAGTAACTATTACTGATCAGAGAGGGGCTTCAGATATGCCCATCAACCTAATGAAACAAGAGAAATATAACTGAACTAGACTAACGTATTAAGCTGTCCCGGGGTCGTAATGGGGTGGGAGGGACCTTGCTGTCGCACGTCTACTGTACGACACATCGGTAGGGGGAGGGATGGAAGGGAGGGTTTGGGGGAAGGGGAGAAGACGTTTTGTTCCGTACGTCCTGTTTGTCCTGTTTGTCAAGTTTGTCCAGTATGCCAGGTCCGTGTCCATACTATATCCTCAGACAGAAAGCACGGATCAATGCGCAGACCATTACCAACTAACCTGACACACACAGACAGACCACAGGCAGCCAAAGATCTCAGTAAATACACGCTTGTAAGAAAGCAACCCATTTGCCAACACAATGAATAACAAAATGAATTGCTGACTGACCTAAAGATCATCTCTCTCAACGTCAAGGGTCTGAACCACCCAATTAAAAGGAAAAAAACATTAGATTACCTAGGTAAAGACTAAGGGCGATATTATCCTCCTGCAAGAAACCAAACTCTCCTTGGAAGACGCGAGTAAGCTTAGAGCGAGATGGATAGGCCAGCTAGCCTGCTCACCAGCAATAGGCAAAAAACGAGGAGTAATCACCACAGTTAACATTAAGTCCAAGTTAACCATTGAGAATGTGCAGCACGACAACGAAGGTAGACTTCTGATCACCCAACTCAAAAGAGGAGAAGAAACAATACTAGTAACAAACATATAAGGAGACAGTGGCAGTGTCCCCGACCCGCTTGGCGAACTGACCTGGGCAGTAAAAGATTAGACAACGCTTTGTTTTTAAATAGCATTTGTAACTCAGTTGTGATATTGTGTTTATTTTAATTTGTGTGCCTTTTTAAAAATCAATACCCCCCTGCACCACACGCCATTACTGACTGCTGGAGCCGCCTCCCTGATACTCCTCGTAGGGGCCTGCAGGCACTTCCGGTCGGCCTGCACGAAGAGCGGTTAGCGCTCTAGTGATTAACTTCCTCTGGGCTATTTAGCCCTCGCAGTACCACGAGCGAGCAGCGATCGCGCGCAGCCCCGCCGAAGACCCGCCAAAGAGCTGCCCGTCTGCGCCCGTACGCGACAGGACGTGGCATAGGGGCTAGGGCCCATGCATTATGGATTCCAACATCACAGGTACTCGTTTTATTACCTATTCCGCTAGCTCCCTGCGCCAGCTACAACCCACGAAGATCTGTGATACTCGAATATCCTGTAAGCTACTTGAGGGTTGCTTCTCATGTCTACAATGTCATTTTCAATCAATTGTGGCTATAGATAGCACCCACGACAATGTAACCACATTAGCATCCCCCCTGGAACTTAAGTGTCTTCTCCTTAACGTACGGTCTCTTTCTAAACATCAACTTCAGATCTGGGATTTGATTTTTTCCCAGCAACCTGACATATGTTTTTTAACTGAAACGTGGATGAAACCCCATACAATTACTGCAATAACATTAGGGGTCCCAGCAGGTTACAAAATCATACATGTGGATAGGCCAATTAAAACAGGAGGTGGATTAGCCATCATATTTAAAGACACTTTTAAGATAACAATGTTAGAACAAAGCTCCACCCCTCTACTGGAAATCATGGTATTTAAAATTAATCTAGCAAGCAACATTTCATGGAAGGGCGCACTAATATATCGCCCACCGGGACAGAATCCAGACTTTGCTCTGTCTCTTCTGGAATTACTGGCACCCCATGTCAGGGCAAAGGAGGACTTTTTTCTCCTTGGTGATTTTAATATACATATGGATAACCCTGAAGACCCTGAAACAATTAAACTAACAGCCGATCTGTCCAACCTCGGACTAGAGATAAAAAATAGTGGTGCGACGCACATAGCGGGTCACACCCTCGACTCCATATTTTCCAATTGCACTAAAATCAGGTGCCTCCCTGCTACAGAAATCCACTGGACAGACCACTTTTTGATAGAGTTCTATCTGGCAGGACCAACCAAACAACAACCCAGAACACCACCCCCGTCTATCTATCGTCGTCAATGGCATAAAATATCAGCTGAAAATCTACGTGAACATTGGCAACAACCTCAATTCTCCGAAGGAGACTCAGCCGAAGTGGCACTGGAAAAATACAATAATTCTCTTAAACTAGCTATTGACACCCTTGCCCCGATAAAACTTCATAAGCAGTACCTCCCCACCAAACAAGAAAAGTGGTATACCCTAGACCTCAGGAAAGAAAAACAGAAATGTAGGAGGCTAGAAAAAGGCTGGAGGAAATCCAAAAATGGGCAGGAAAGGAAAATGTTTTTAGAGGCTCAGTCAAATTATTACAAAAATATAAAACTTGCAAGAAAAAATAATCTATCCCTACAACTAGCCGATGCGGGAAACTGTCCGAGGGAATTATTCAAAATCCTGCTAAGTTTTGTAAAACCGACAGCTAGTGAGAGCCCGGACGATGCCTCTCAGACGCTGTGCGATGAGATTTCTATGTTTTTTGAGGACAAAATCAATTTGATTTATAATAAAATTATCGCTTCTCAAGGCACAGAGACCCGGCTCTCCCCCCCATGTGTACCCTCTGCACATACTAAAAATACCTTTCTTACTATTCCACCAGTCAGTGATTCGGATCTCCCACTCCTCATTAACCACATGAAAACCGGCTCCCCAAATGACCACCTTCCTGCTAAAAGGGTGGCCCCTTTGATTTCCATCTTGGGACCCTCTATTCAGTCAGTTATGAATACCTCACTGGTCAAGGGACAAGTCCCAAGGGAATGGAAGATAGCGGTAGTAAACCCTATAAGGAAAAAAGAGGCCTCCCCCTGGACAGACCTTTCCAACCTCAGGCCTCTCTCCCTCCTACCCTACATCGGTAAGATAACAGAGAACCGCGTGAATACCCACCTATCAAATCACCTCGAAGCAGCAGAAGGCCTGGACCCTTCTCAATCTGGGTTCAGGCCAAACCACAGCACCGAATCGGCCCTACTAGAAGTGACCAATAACATCAGGATGACACTGGATAGTGGGGGCTCTATGATTCTGGTGCTGTTGGATTTGTCTGCTGCTTTCGACACGGTGTCTCACAAAGTGCTTCTCGACCGTCTGAGGGATGTAGGGCTGGGAGGTGTAGCCTTGTCTTGGGTGGAAAGTTTCCTCTCCTGCCGCTCTCAAGAAGTCAGGCTGGGCTCCCATAAATCCATCTCTAGGGAGCTCACCAGGGGTGTGCCACAGGGCTCATGCCTTAGCCCCACATTATTTAATGTGTATGTGGCCCCCCTGGCCGACTTAGTGAGGCCCTATGGGTTTACCCCGATATCTTACGCTGACGACACCCAGCTTCTGTTCCCTTTCAAAACTTTTACACCTGCCCTGCAAAAATCTTTTGCAGAAGGCATGAGGGCCGTGTCAAGATGGATGGCCGAGAACTGCCTACAATGCAACGTGGGCAAAACGGAAGTTTTATTGTTCGGGGAGGCGGCGACATTGTGGTCTGGGGAGTGGTGGCCCACAGAATTAGGATCAGTTCCTGTCCCGAAACAGACCGTCAAAAACTTGGGGGTGTTATTCGATCAAGCCTTGACTTTTAAACATCATGTCAACCAAGTTGCAGGCACTTGCTTCAGGGCCATTGGACTATTGAAAAGGGTGTTCCCCTACATACCTGATAGTCATAGGAAAACCCTAGTCCAGGCACTAGTGATCAGTAGATTGGACTACTGCAATGGCCTTCTTTTGTCAACTAATGAAGGCCAATTAAACAAACTGCAAGTAGTCCAAAACACGGCGGCGAGACTAGTTCTTAATGTTCCATCTAGAACTCCCTCCCGTCCTCTACTAGCTAAACTCCACTGGCTGCCAGTGCGGCAACGCACGAAGTTTAAAATTCTGTGTACCATTCAAAAATGCCTGATAGGAAAGGGCCCTAAATATTTGACTAAAGCCTTTCAACCCTATGTCCCAGACCGATCCCTGCGATCGAGCAATCTCCATTTACTACAGGTTCCTAAAATAAAAAAATCTCATCAGGGAGGTCGTGCTCTGGCACACACAGGACCTGCTTTATGGAACTCCCTTCCCCCCAAACTTAAACTCATTACCAACCACCTATCCTTTCGTAAAACCATCAAGACTCACCTTTTTACTACTAGTTAATCAGTTTATGCCTCGCTACCTCTCTAAGTGGCTAGGCACGGTATAAATCTCCTTCAACCAGCATAAGCGCGGAGATACCCCTTCGGGGATTTATTCAGGCGCTATAAAAGCACATAAATAAATATATGCACCAAACACAGACGACACAACATACTGGGAGGGGGTGACAAGAAAGAAAACTAGAGGCAAACCAGGCGAATGACATAAACATTGTAGCCGGCTCTTCAACCTAGTCCTAGACCACACTCTTGACAGACAATTAGGCTCCCAAACACGGCTTTCAGCCTCCTACAGCGTTCTGAAAAACATATGGAATAGGCTCGACCTACAACACCCAGCCAATAGAGACTACACCTTCTACTCCAACCACACAACTCCTACAGCAGAATTGACTACATCCTCATCTCAGGCTCACACACACACCTGATAGAACACACAGATATTGCAGCAAGGACGATATCAGACCACTCGTGCATCAGTCTACAGCTAACAGGCCGGCATAATGATCACACCACCCGCAGATGGCGGTTCAACAACATAACGTTAGCGAAACAGGAGAACAAAAACAAAATTGAGAAGCCATCAAGCACTACATAAAAGAAAATGACACACCGGACATAGATCCTAAATGCCTTTGGGACGCCCTTAAGGCGACCATCAGATCCACGCTGATAGAAATCAAGGCCAGAAAAGACAGGGAAGCAAGAGAACAGCTAGACCAGCTAGAAACGGACATTAAACAACTGGAAACTAAGCATATCGGGACACCTCAAACACAGCGGCCCTGGTAGAACTTGCAGGGAAGAAATACGTATTCAACAGGATTCTTATCGAAAGAGCAGGTCTGTGGATTAGAAAATACAAACAAATCAACCTCTGTGAAGCTAATAAGGCAGGAAAAATACTAGCATCATACAACAAGACACACACCCGACACAAGGAAATCCTACACACGTTCATGGAATTCTACAAAGACCTCTACACAAGAGACACCAATATTGATCAGGAGGGCAGCTCAGCCTAGCTAGACAGACCAAACCTATCCAAGATATCGGAAGAGGAAGCCAAGACACTAGGCCAAGACATAAAAATGAGTGAGATCACCTTAGCTATAAAGTCACTAAAATAAAACAAAGCCCCAGGCCCAGATGGATACACAGCACCCTTCTACGAAATGTTCCAAGACCATCTTCTCCCAGTCCTGACTAAAACCTTCAACCACAGTGCTAAAGAGCGGATAGTAACAGAAACCATGTCACAAGCCAACATAATTGTCATACCCAAAGAAGGCAAAGATGCGCAATGGCCCAAAAAACTACCGCCCCACCTCACTAATAAACCTAGATTGCTATAGTTATACGCCAAAGTGCTAGCCACAAGACTAAACAAACTACTAACACAACTGATTGGAAACACACAGGTAGGCTACATGAAAACACGCATGTCTCACGACAGCACAAGACTCCTCCATCAAGTCATAGAGCACTCCTCAAAATCACTCAACTCTGTGGCAGCAGTTACGCTAGACGCAGAAAAGGCCTTCGACAGAGTATCCTGGCACTTCCTAGAGAAGTGCATGCAGGCATACAACCTAGGAGATGGCTACACGAAGAAAGTCATGGCACTGTACAAAAACCCCAAAGCATAGATAGCTATTAATGGAAGTTCTTTGGCCCGATTTAACCTTGAGAGAGGGACAAGACAGGGTTGCCCGCTATCCCAGCTACTGTTTCTATTAGCACTCGAACCCCTGATCAGAGACACTTTGGCTAACAGCGATATAGCAGGCGTAACAATCAACAACACCACAGCCAAACTTGCTGCCTATGCGGATCACTTACTCATAATAATCGAGAATCCAGGCCAATCCATACCAGCACTCATGCAAACAATCGAAACATACGCTAACCACTCAATAGAGATAAATCAGTATGCATGCCCCTCAACATACACACAACCAGAGAGGTAATGGGGACCTCGGGGCTGGCGTGACAACCTGGGTTTGTCAAATACCTGGGTATTAAATTGGGAAAAGTCTAAGAATCACCTTAGAACAGAATGAGAAAACAACTCTGGGAAAGATCAAGGGGTTACTGGAAACTTGTTCACCCAGATTCAACACCTGGTGGGACAGAATAGACACTGTAAAGATGATGATCACTCCCATAGTTAACTATCTGGCAGGTATGCTACCCCTGGCTCTCACAGACAATTTCCACAGGAAAATATACCAAATGCTAAACAAATTTATATGGAGGGATGAGAAACCCAGAATAGGCCTCCAAAAACTGAGACTAGAGAAGAAATTGGGTGGGCTCAACGTGGCGGACCTGAGAACGTTCCAGCTAGCCTTCATAGCCAGACAGGGGATGCACTGGGTGCTCCCGAAACAGCAATGCACGCCGTTATGACTTTCCATAGAGGAAGCCATTCTAAATAACACAGGCCCACTAACACTCCTCATATCCAACAAACAAGCACTTAAGAACAACCCGATCTTAGGGATCACAAGGTATTCGCTGCTCAAAGTAGATCAGAAACTCGAAGACAGCATCAAGAACTCGCATTGTGAAACACTCTGGGCAAACCCCAAGATTAAACACAGGGGGAAACCACTCGACATAGAGTCATGGAGGAAGCTAGGTATCTTGTACCCAGCTCAACTGGAAGCCGAAGGAGAACCCTACACCTTTAACAGCCTGAAAACAAGACACAACCTCCCTGACATAGAACTGTACAATTTCCTGGCAATCAAAACAGCCTTAACAAAGTAAAAATTTGACAAACATAAACCAACAATCTTTCAGAATATGGAAACCATAAACAAGTCAGGGCACCAAATCTCACTCCTTTACAAACTCCTCTGACCTGCCTCCACCAAACTCAACGCTAAAAACACCAGCTACTGGGAAACCCAAATAGGCTCCAAACTCACGGAACAGGAGCTACAAGCCTTCTGGGCGACCCCAGTGCTGGCACAAACTAAATTCTGGCTACTCCACCAAGCATACTGGACGCCATCCCGCCTCGCTTCGATAGGTCTAAGAGACAGCGATACCAGCCTTAACTGCGGTACGGAAAGGGGGGACCTAGAGCACCTAATTTCTCACTGCACTAAAGTCAAAAACTTCTGGAAGAAGGTACTCGACTTCATAAACAAAACTTTAGGCTGTAGCTTAAAACAAACATTTGCCACAACTATCACACCACACATTACATCAGACATCGCCACGCAAGAGGACAGAAACCTCCTGGACTTCCTCTTTACGACAGCAGTCAAAACAGTGCTAACCAAATGGAAGGACACCTCCAAAGCCACATTCAAGGGGTGGCTTAACTGAGTGACCTTCCTCAGAGGAGCCGATAACACTGCACTCAGGCACACACCTTGGAGGTACCCCAACAGAGGAATGTGGTCGAAGCTAGACAAATTCCTAAACACCTACAAACCCCCATAGACAATGAATTCATGTCTAAATAAGCCAAACCAGCTCAACGCAACTTCAAGGATCCGGCGCTCTGTCACCAAATAACCACCATTCACTTTTATTTTTATGCACCAACTAGATACACGCCAAATTGCAACAAACTATGTGTTTTATGTTATATGCGAGCTAGTCTACGGGGGGTCGGACAAGCAAAGACTGATAAAACCACCATTGCTACCCTATATGACCAACTGCGAAACCTGATATATGTTATCCGTATGTCTTTTGCAATATGTAATTTATAAATACCAATACGAAATTCGAGCTCAAGTACAGGATAAACAATTTGGGGGACTGAGTTCCTTAAATAAAAGTGGGTAGGGGGCATTTTTTAATTCAGTGGTACACTTATGAGCCCAAAGCAAGTAAGGGTAGCATCACCTTTAGTCATAATCCTCTTCAATACTGTGCTTTTATGAAGACTATATGCTGCCTGCTATCCCTGTTGCTACTTTGGTTACTCAACATGATGTTATAGATGATTATTTGACGATCGAAGTTGAACCACAAAGTGGGATGAGGGGCTGCCAAATATATTTTCTCTGATTCATATGACATATCCAGCATCCAGATACACCCTAATTAATGAATAGCTTCCTTCCCCTTCTCCTGGTGGCTTGATGTATGTATCAGATATGATAAAAGGACTCCACAGAGTCTTGTCCTCAATATTAGTCCTTTTAGACTTAGATAGATCACTAATAACCCCATGCAATGTTTAACCAAGATTCTAAAGTTATTTGCATCAGTCCAGACTGCTGCAAGGGTGTGAGGATACCAGCAGTGCAGATAAACAGGAGTATCAAGATAACACTAGAAACAAATAAGCCAAGGCAACCAACCTTTAGGTGTACAGAAATGCATCCAGACTTGGAAAAGGCATCCAATTGACACAAAAAAGTGGACTAATTGTACTAGCAAGTTTAGTCCCTGAATATAATCAATTCATGACAAAAGCTTGAGAGTCAAATACATAAAATGTCCCATTTGTTACATTAAAAAGAAAGTAGAGAATAAAATAAAGGTTTAATGCTATGAATTATAGAAGTAAAACCAAAATTGGGGAATTATAACCTCAATTGTTAAAATAATTTAGCAAGATCTTGCTGTTGGTGCTGAATCCAATTAAACTCAAAGGCAAACTTCACAACAGCCATGAATTAATGGCACCAAGAACCATTTTAAGAATGGAAACACAGGGTTGGTAAACCCACCAGTTACAGCATATGACTCTCTGTAGAAGAGTATAGGTAAATTAACTGTAAGGTGTATAATAATGTAGCCACCAGAAAACCTACAGTGATGTATTTAACAGCTAAAGCATCAGTTACAACATTCACAACTCTAGGTTTAGTACTTACGTTCCCATGTGGAGATCTGCCCAATTGTCTAAACTGTGCCAGAAAACTAAGATTTTCATTGCCTAATAATTCTAAGAATGTTTAATTCAAGTGATTTAGATTTTTTGGAACAACTGAATCCAACAATTTCAAAATATAGGTTTATCTCTTCATAAAGTAAGGTTATATTACAGATGCTTGTAAACTAATATTAGATAATTCAGGTCATCTGTCTACTAAGGGGATCTATGTCCCCTTGGAAGATATGGATGCTCTTAGCAGGCTCTATCATGCAATGCAGTAATCAACATAAGCAAAGACCAGTCCATTAGGAACTAATGTGTTTCCTAAGAATATGCTAGAAGGTGCAAACAAAGGAATATCCTTGGTACAAGGCAGCAGGATAGTTAGTGATTTAACTACAGATAAATAAAATATTGATTGGAACTGGTAGCCAGAAGCTCTGGTAGTAACTCCAGGTGGTCCATATATTTGACCATGGATTTAGTAATGATATCACCTTGGTATACAGTGCCGACGGCCATGTAGGAAGGACATCATAGCCACTATCTTACCTCACTACAAACACTGCCTAGGACACCACAGAAACTTAAAATTCAACAGCAAATACAGCGAGTTGTTGAGGAGCTGAGCCCCAACTAGCCTCTAAGAACAAACAACTGAAGGAGCATTTCGCCGGGCAGCCAGATGAAAATGAACAAAAGTGAAGTGAGATTGGGGCAACTCAACAAAAAGTAATCAGTGCAGTAAGTGCTTGAAAACACCAGTATATACAAAGAAGTCCATTATATATAGTGAAAGCGCTTGTTGCCTAGGACATACAAGGGGTAAGAGCTCACAGCAATATATGAGAAACACCTCCAGGGGAGGTTTGAAGGAATAAACAGACCTAAACATAATCACAATAAAACCCATACTGACACCCCATGCATTAACCAGAAATAACACCAGGCAGCAAAGTACAAAACGAAGAGGAACCAGACCCAAGCTCTCTCAGATAAACCTGGCAACATATAATATACAAACAGTGAACGAAATGGAGGTCCCCAAGACAAATATGGAAAGAGGAAGACAGACAAGCCTACCCAGGCAAATAAAAAGAACAATAAGACAAAAGCCCCACTCATTAGAAAAGATGCAATCAAGAAAGTGATGGACAAAGTCCGGCCTCACTTGGCCAAATATATGCTCCAGCTGAATCCTTCATCAATCAATCAATCAATCAAAGACATTTATAGAGCGTGCTACATACCCGTAGGGTCTCAAGGCGCTTGGGGGAGGGGGGGTGCCGCTACTGCTCGAACAGCCAGGTCGTCAGCTTCTTCCTGAAGGAGAGGTGGTCTTGGGTCAGGCGCAGGTCGGTCGGGAGGGAGTTCCAGGTCTTGGCTGCCAGGTAGGAGAAGGACCTTCCTCCTGTAGTCGCTCTTCGGATGCGGGGGACGGCGGCGAGGGCGTGGTTGGCTGATCGGAGGTGGCGTTTGGGAGCGTAGAAGTTGATCCGGCTGTTGAGGTAGCTCGGGCCTTGGTCGTGTAGGGCTTTGTGTGCGTGGGTGAGGAGGCGGAAGGTGATTCTTTTGTTGACGGGGAGCCAGTGAAGGTCTCTTAGATGTCCGGAGATGTGGCTGGTTCGTGGGATGTCGAGGATGAGTCTGGCTATGTTAATGGCACATAATGAAACAGGAATATAAATTGAATCCATAATAGATCCTGTGGAAATACACTTGAATCTAGTGCAGGCAGGCCTGTGCAAAGTAACTGAGAGA
Organism: Lissotriton vulgaris; assembly: GCF_964263255.1. NCBI lineage: Eukaryota > Metazoa > Chordata > Amphibia > Caudata > Salamandridae > Lissotriton > Lissotriton vulgaris. The sequence continues at coordinate 1,595,056,657 of NC_141691.1, forward strand.
AGCACATGAAAACAGGGCACAACTGACGTTCGGGAATTACAGAAAAAAGTGACAGAGTTGGAGCAGGTGGCAAAACGACTGAAGGTCGCAATAACATTTGCCTTGTGAGATTGCTAGAAAGGGCAGAAGGACAGCTTATAGGACAACTGATCATGCAAGAATTAAAACATGCTACTGCTCCCTGGCAAAGCTCAGAATGGTTGAGTGGAATAGGTCATTGTTCTTCACTGATCCAAAGAGAAGTCGGGAATAGATAGAAAGTACAAAACATAATAGAAAAATACCAGACAGTGTGCACCCTAGCAATAGCTCAGAATTATCAGAGGAACAAAGATCTAACACATAATCAACAGAAGATGGCACCAACAAGTTAATAAGGTATGGTAGCAGAATAGTGGTATGAAAGAATGGAACACTGATGCAAGACACAGCAAAGTCATGAACTACACGTGATGGACAATCATTGCTGGATATGCAGGATAACTAAGGCAAGGGGATTAAAAATGCCAACGCATTGTGACTAATACATCTTCCAGAAGAGGCATCATGGAGGGAGTGGAATGAAAATTAGCAACACAGAGACAGCCTGACCAGAGGCTCAGCTGCTCATAGTAAGTGAAGTGGAGAGGTGGCTGATGGCTCCTAGAGGTGACATATGTGGACATGTAGGGATTCAATGGAGATCAATACTGTACCTCATATATATTTGAGTTTTGTGTCCTCAATATTATGGAGTAACTAGTTAGGAGTTTGTTTTGGGCTTAAAAAGTGAGATGCACAGCGCTATCGTGCAGGACTATGGACAGACTCATGTTAGTTGAGCCTGCAGTATATAAAATGAGAGCTAACCCTCGCAAATGGAACAAGATCTGGCAGTCATGGAACAGATATAGAGGGGATCTATGCGAGCCTCTTCCTGAAGAGGAAGTAGATAGTTCAGGGGACGAGGAGGAGATGGATGAGTGAGATACTAGGAGGTATGGAAGAGATGGGAAGAAGATTGGGACTCGAACATCAGAGGTACTGAGTGGCCTAGGATTAGGAGGGGGTGGGATAGATGCCCGGGAACCTTGAACCGGCTAGTGACATTGAAGATACACTATTACAGTTATAAATGACTATCTGATCTTAATGAGTCTAAAGTTTTGTTAGGATATATATAAAAGTAAGACGATACATATTAAACAAACATTGTACGAACACCTTATTTAATACGCTTACAATTGCTGCCGGACCGGAAGGTTATCGGCTAAACAGCTGTGTAGGGGGGCGTGGCCAAGATGGCGGTGTGAGCAGACGTGCCTCGTTGAGCTCCCGCCGTCGGCCGCCATTTCATAGCCACTACCGCATCATTTCTGGCCCGAGTGACTCCCCCCACGATCTTCGAGAACCGCAGGAGCGCAGTGGGGCTCCCACGCACCGTGGTATCGAGAAGACCCAACAGCAAGACCCCCTAGGAGCGCAGTGCGGTCCCTGGCGGATGGGGCTGCCGGCTGCCTCGTGATCATTGGAGTCTTGGTGGGCTAGGCGCCGCCATTTTGTGAACTGGCCCTGTCCTACGCCCTATTACATGGTCCGCAGCTAGACACTCCTGCCGCTTCTCGGGGTGCGTGGACACTGGCGTGGCCTGTCCCAAAGTGCTTATAGTCCTCAGGGTTCCCCGGGAGGTGTACACAGGAGGCTTGAGTGGACACGACGGGGAGACTGGTCACCGGGCCACCGTGGCACAGGGCCTGAGCGGGGGGCCGCATCGCACTATCGACCCGGTCTGTGCTGCTTCAGCCTGCTCGGCTAGTGGGCCCGGGGAGCATGGCCACCGGCAAGGGGCGCAAAGACAGGACCATCAAGGACTTGCTCGCACCCGCCATCATGGGGAAGAAAACCGATCCTCAACCTACTGGAGCCCAAGCGCTGCTCCCTAAACGGGGGGCGGGCTCGCCGGGCACACCTCCTCAAAGCACGGACGAGACTGTCACCAGGTCCTTCTTAGAGTCTCTGTTTAGCGGATTGAGAGAGGACCTCCAACTCCTTAAGACTGAACTAAAGGATGAGATTCGAGAACTACGGCGGGATACGGACGCCATTGGGGAGCGGGTAGCTGACCTCGAGATGAAGAGCGACAGCCGTGATACCGAACTGGAGGCTCTCCAGCAAGAAATCATCCGCATCCACGATCAGCAGGTGGACTTACAAACACATGTCGAAGACTTGGAGAATCGTTCTCGAAGGCATAATATTCGTATCCGAGGAGTGCAGCATACTCCGGACACTGCGGACCTCTTTCGGTTCACGACGGGCCTTTTCAACCACATCCTCGGCCGACCGGCGGATTCCGTCATAGTTCTGGACAGGGCGAATCGGACGGGCCAGCCAAGGGTCTCTGCGGCCCTGCCGGCGGACATCTTGGTGTGTGTCCAGGACTTTCGCACCAAAGAGGAGATCCTGAACAAGGCGCGACAGCTTGACCCCATCAGGTATGGTGATCACTCGCCATCGCTCTTTCAAGACCTCGCCGCCCTCACCCTTGAAAAACGCAGGTTGTTCAGGCCGGTCACTGCTGAACTGAGGCGACTCGGCATCACCTACAGTTGGGGACACCCGTTCCGCCTAGTGTTCAAGTTGGACAATAAACTACACCAGCTGCGGTCCCTCACCGAGGCTTGCCGGTTACTGGGCATTGAGGAGCCGGATCCGGAGGGCGGCTCGCAATCCGGGAATGTCCCGGAAAATGGCTCCTCTGACAGCAGAAACGGCGACGCAGACCGCGCCGTCCACCCCAGGAGGAGATCCATAAAGGCCAAAGACCGGCGGTCGAGACGGCGGCAGCGGAATTGACATCAACGGACAACGGCTGATGGCCGGGAGCCGGGGATCCGGGTACCTGCGGGCGAGTTATGGACCGCATCGGCGGTTGACGGCGGGAGGACTTCCATTGGAGACAGACACATTCCCCGACTTTTTCCACTCATCTGTGAGAGATGAGGGACACTGTGGTACTCTGGTGGCTCGTTCTTTTATGGGTTTCGTTTTGGGGTGGTTGGGATGGGGGGTGGGGGAGGGGAGTTGGGGGCGGTGTGAGGGTAGTTCTAGTTGTGGGAGGGGGGGGTTCCAGGTCCAGGGAGTTTCGCAAGGACAGGCACTTGGGCATTTCAGGTCGTACGAGTTCACGAATGGGTATCGAGGGTCCACGTGGGTGAGCAAGTGAGAAGGGTCCGGATGATGGGTTATGGCTTCCACTGAGGTGCGCATCCTCTCACTGAACGTGAGAGGACTCAAGCACCCCATCAAACACAGGGCAGTACTCTCGTGCCTCGAACACTCACAGGCTGACATCTGTCTCCTCCAAGAGACGCACTTGCTGCAGAAGGATTGCGTACGCATGAAATCACACACATTTCCACAGCAATTTTTCTCGTCCACACCACACAAAAGAGCGGGGGTTGCTATACTGGTGGCGAGAAAGTTCCGGGGGCGAGTACTGCGACAGGGAGAAGAGATCAAGGGGAGACTCTTATCGTACCATTTCTCACTGGGGGGTTCTGACTTTACGGTCTGTTCGGCCTACGCCCCTAATGAGGGTCAGGAGAACTTCTTCCACGACGCGCTTAACATGCTGGCGGCTCGGCTGATAGACACATATTGCTGGGTGGGGACCTCAACCTAGTGTTCGACACTACCCTAGATAGGTCAGCGCAGCGCTCCACACAGGCGGGTCCTTATCGGAGGGTGGGTTGGCGCGACTGAAAAAATTGGGCATGGTGGATCTCTGGCGCAGTCTCCACCCGGGTTCCAGAGCTTACTCGTACTTCTCTAGTGCACACCGCACCTACGACAGACTCAACTACTTCCTGGCCTCTACCTTCCTCCATACACTGACCTCTGCGGTGGAGATAGGGGTTGCATCTCTCTCGGACCATGCTCCCCTGTTGGCCACTTTCCTCTTCCCACCGGTTCGGCGGCCGCCTCGGTGCTGGTGCCTGCGAGGCACACTGCTGCATCGCAAGGAAGTGCCAGGGAAAATAATAGGGGCAATCCAAGATTACCTACTACACAACACCACAGCAGACACCTCCCCAACCACGCACTGGGCGGCCCTAAAGGCAGTCCTCAGGGGGGAATTCATAGCCTTAGCTGCGGCAGAGAACAAAGCGCGCGCAGAGAAGAGGGAGGAATTGACACAGAAAGTCAGGGAGTTGGAGGGCATGCACCAGAGGACATGCGCACTGAGGATATTGCAACAGTTAACCCTGGCCATGAAACAACTGAGTGCGCTAGATCAGGACAGAGCGGAATACGCGGCGCTGAGGGTGCGCCACATGTACTACACTGGGGGGGATAGATGCGGACGGCTTTTGGGTCGGGCCCTCAGGGAGAAGCGGCAGCACCAGGCAGTGCAGGAAATCAGCCCTTTTTTATAAGAAATTCTGCATCCAGGTGGTGCCGCTACTTACCAACCTATTCAACTCTTTCTCGGAATCCGGGGCTATCACGGGGGACTTGCTGGATGCCACCATCTCCGTGATCCCTAAGCCAGGGAAAGACAAAACGGACTGCGCAGCATATAAGTCCATCTCGCTTCTCAATATCGACCTGAAGCTTTATACCAGTATCCTCGCCGCGAGGCTTGGCCCACTGATGCCGAGACTGATCGACCCGGACCAGACTGGGTTTATCTCAGAACGCCAATCTATAGATAACACCAAACGGGCACTGCACCGCATAGAAAAAGCCACGCGTACGGAGGGGGAATATATGCTGCTGTCCATCGACGCGGAGAAAGCCTTCGACCGCGTCCATTGGCCATACTTAGAGCAGGTCCTGGTGCGGACCGGCTTAGGCGTGCGCTTTCGTGCTTGGGTGCTCAATTGCTACTCTGGGCCCTCAGCGACGGTACGGGTTAACGGGTACTCCTCGCCCCGCTTCCCTATAGAACGGGGCACACGGCAAGGCTATCCCCTCTCCCCCTTATTGTTCGCCCTGTATATGGAACCCCTGGCACAGGTGGTACGACATCAAGGTTCGCGGCATCAAGATGGGAGCCTTTACGCACACCATCAGCCTGTATGCGGATGATGTCCTGCTGTCCCTCTCTTCCCCTCGAGAGTCCCTTCCTGCCTGTGCGGCTATCCTCGACACCTTTGCAGGAGTGGCTGGCTTTAAAGTGAACCTTAGCAAATCTGTGGCACTTGACCTCTCCCTAGAGGAGTCCACGAAGACATTCCTAAAAGGCCTCTTCCCCTTCCCGTGGGCGTCGGAGGCGATTCAGTATTTGGGCATACAACTGGCGCCGACCTTACGCAGTACGGTCCGCCTGAATTACGCAAAATTGAGGACCACGATAAGGTCGGAACTGGGTAGGTGGAAACACCTTCCCCTCTCGTGGCTAGGCAAAGTGGCGGCGATAAAAATGACAATTCTGCCGCAAATATTGTACTTATTCAGGGCTATCCCTATGCGGCCGCCGGAGGGGTGGATTCGTCAAATGCAGGCGGAACTGGCCAACTTCATTTGGAATGGTGGGCGCCCGCGCATGAAGCTGCGCCTGGCAATGCTGCCTCCTGAACAAGGAGGGTTGGGCCTCCCAGATCTACTCCTCTACTTCCAAGCAGCACAGTTACGTACGCTAGTGGAATGGAGTAAATGGGAATCGGAGAAGCATTGGCTCTTCCAGGACCAGGCGGTGGCGGGCCGCACATTGCAAGAAGTGCCCTTCTTGCGGCGGTGTCACAGACCCCCGAATCTATACGCCTCCTTCATCACGAGGACGCCCCTGGAAGTCTGGGATCAGGTGAGCATAAAACATGACCTGACATCCTTCCCCTCCCCGCTGACGCCTCTAGTATCCAACCCGGACTTCGGTCCCGGCATGGATGCGGGGGCTTTTGCGAAATGGGGCCCTGCGGGTTGCAGGGTACTGTCTCACATCCTTGCCGAGAAAGGAGCAATCCCCTTTGACGCCTTTCGCAGGGAATATGGTCTTCCGGAGGAGGAACGACTGCGTTATCTCCAGGTGAGACACAGGGCGCTGCAGCCCACTGTTCGATCGGGGGCGGACCGCAGACTCAGCGACTATGAATACTGGTTGCTTTCCAGGAAGAATGACCGGGGCCTAATTTCAGATCTTTACTGCATGCTCATGGGCAGATACACACACATCCACAACGTGGGACGGGCGAGGTGGGAACGGGACTTGGAGCGCGCACTGAGTAATAAAGAATGGGAAGGCATTTGTTATAGGGCCCGTCATTCCGCACACCACATGGGACTGACGGACACTCTCACTAAACTGGCTACCTATTGGTATTACACTCCCGAAAAATTGCATGAGATGGACCACACGCAGGACGCGCTCTGCTGGTGGGGCTGCGGGGGAAGAGGTACACTGTTACACTTACTGTGGGGCTGTCCTCAATTGCAGGCCTACTGGAATCAGGTGCTAGATGAGGTAGATTCACACTTGGACACCACCATCCCGAGATTCCCCGCGTATGTGCTGCTGGGCTCCCCCAATCCCATCACTTATCCCCTGCGCTCCCACAGAGGACGACTGATTGCGATAGCCCTGGGGTCGGCGACACAGAATATCCTCACTCACTGGCGCACCACACATATTCCCCCTTTTCAGGGTTGGCTGCATCGTCTCTGGTACGTCCTGGGGATGGAGAAACTATCCCTGATTGCCAAGGGGGAGGGTGACAAATATCCGGAACTGTGGCAGCCCTTCTTGACACTCTTGGCTTCCGAATTTAGAGAAGTGACCTGCCCTAGATACCTACGCCTGTTGAGGCTGTCTCAGCCGGTTGCCGCACACACTGAGGCCTGAGAGAACATTCTTGCGAGTTAGAAACACGGACCTGGAACAGGGATGGGGGGCGGGCAGGTGGGGGGGTGGCGGGGACGGGGAAGTTTCATTGCACTTTAGTTCCTTTTACCCTACTTGGACACTGATATGCTTTCTGGACATGGACTGGTATGCAGATGCCTCTACCTGGGAACGATACCCCATTACTCAATGTCACCATCGCAGGTGCTTCCTAAACGTTTTGGGGGCACCTGGGCATTGGGGCTGGTTCCACGACGCGCATGTGTCCAAGCTCTCCCTTTTCCCTTTCCCCTGTTCTATTTCTTACTTAAAAGCTGTATTGACGCTGGCTGAGCTGAATGTTGACGCCACGCCAGCCTGTGAAGCACTTTGGCATAATGTTCTGATTTTGCAGCGCAATAAACAAAGTTTATACATAAACAGCTGTGTAACAATGAAGATGTGATGATGGGTGATAGACGACGGACCTCCGGTCTGCTGGATAATGTAATGTACTATTGGCAAATGCAAATAAAGTCTTACACCAAAAAAAAAAAAAAAAGTGAGATGCACTCAGAACTTCAAGGCAGTTCCTAATTGAGTAAGTAGGCAGACTGGAAATGTGGATGTTATACCAGAGGTCTAAGAGGGAGTTGAGATGCACGCAGCGAAACACAAAAAGAATTAGGCTGCTCAAGATAAAGATAACACCCAGACATGCACTGCAGACCACAGAGGTTGGGGCTGAAGATAGAGAGAGGGAGCCTAATAGACACAATCATAGAGACTACTGTTACATGTATGACATGGGATTTAACATTAGCTACAAGAGAAGAAGATGTGCGCATTCATGTTGTCAAGAAAGGGCATCCGCTACTCTATTCTGTGTTCCTGGGATAAAAGGGACTATGAAATTGAACTGGGGAAAGAAGTATAACTAGCGAGCCTGACGACTGTTTCTGCATGGAACAGTTTTTGAGGCTTGATCAATTCTGATTTCAAAAAGGTGTCTGGCTCTCAGAAGCAGATGTCTCCATTTGGTGCATGCTATTTCATGGAAAATAATTACCATTCCAGAACAGAGAAATTGCACTCACCTGGTAATATAGAAAAATAAATTGTTTTTGAGTTGGATCAGGATGATGGAGAACTGGGGCAATGGTAAAGGAAGATTTAAAGCCTTTTACTTTTGGCATCTGGGAATTTGGTGACTTCGAGGCCAGTTTGAATCTAAAACATTTCCGATGACTCCAGAGTTCAACAAGGGCAAAGTAGATACTGTGCTTTCAAATCCCAGGTGCAGGATTATAGGAAGTAAAAATCATTAACTTCCAGTCTCAGGAAAAATCTTGAGGTTAAAAGGTGTGGACGATGTCCTATATTCAATCACTCCCTCCTCTCCAGGACTTGATTTAAGCATTTCCTTACGGCTTAATTGGCCCAACTTGACACTATTTTATCAGGTGCCCCTTTTCTCCACAGTATACCTTTAAGTCGATGTCTTTACTTTTCATTGTACGACAAAGGCATTGGTTCTTCAATTGACTCAGAAATGCTTGTTTCATCTGGCTTCAGGATGGATTACAGCCATGTTTCAGAAACAGAAAATTACTCTGTTTACCTGCATCACCTTCTTTTGTTCCTTTAAATGAAACTCAATATGTAGAGTTGTTTCGATGGCCTCATTTACTGAGGCAAGACAAGAGACATATACTGGCTCATCCTTAATTTCTTGTCTTAATCCTCATCAAAACAGAGTAAGTAGGGTTTGTTTGACCCTTTGAGTCTCCGCAGCTAAGCACCTAAATTGGGAAACACAGTCCTTCACTTCTTGGGAACCTTTCTGAATATCGCAAATTACTTTTTCTACAGAGCATTTTAGATTGGATCTACCGAACATTCTTCGGAACTTGCCTAGAAAGAGCAAATAGACATTCAATCATGGATCAGAAGCTGTCATCAAGGGCATTTCCAAAGACAAGGCATCCCCAGAAAGCCACATATTTAAGTTGTCTTGTCCAATGCAAATTGGATATGATGAAATACGAAGTGAATTGACAAGGCATCCAAGACCTCCTTTAATTTGTTTGAATTTCCATCGAAGTGCAAAGCTTTGGCCAGCACCATTGAAATACCATAAGAATTTCAGGACACCAAAGATTGTCGTATTGTGACATTCTCGCTTCTTAAAGCCTCTAGCTCAGTGCTTCATTGCTGCATAGTTTCCTGAAGACTTTGAAACTGATCCATGACTATGTAAGAAGCTTAAACTTGTTGGCATCACAATCTGGCAATCACTGGTCACATCGGGAGATCCTTAATCTTGAAGAAATTGACCTCGAAGACTGGGGGATCCCTTTTTGTAGCTACTTGCCAACTGAAGGAGAGATTTCCAGTCAGATAATTCCCAGAAAAAGAGACCACTTCTGGTAGAGGATAAAGCAGATGCACCAAAGAACCTCCAGATTAATTCCAAAAGGGTTGAACTCTGCAGAGAGGATCCAAGGATCTGAGTATGGAAGTGAAGGACAAAAGTCTAGTTACTGCCGGGGAAAAACCGAAAAAAAAACTAGGAGCGTAATTGCAACAAGAACTATTGTGACACCACTTCTAGTTGGCCTGTTTCCTTTATAACCTGCTAGGGGAAAGATAGACGCAAGAAGAAACTATCTGCCATGCTGGCTTGGGCAAAAATGCAGCCATTAAATTGAAAGGGGCACCAACTTGGATTGTGAAGTACTACTAATCTCCAAGATGGTTCCACATTGGTGGTCCCTGGTAGGGTGGCATTCCATATCCATACATTATATTCATTGATGCTCTTTGGTGTTGATGTTGTTGTTGGCCGCCTCGGCTGTCGGTGCTGGAGTTGCTGTTTGTAGAGTAGTTCCTTCTTCGGGAGGTATGGCTGTCATCCGAGGAGTTGTCTTCCACTACGGGACAGTAATCATCTTTCGGGTAAGGGTAAATCTTCTCCATGCTGAATCTGGAGATGTTTTTTTGTAGTTTTAAAATGTATGCTTGTGTAACACTACACATGATTATTAGATCTAATGTCCCAACATTTGATACTATTGTAAAAACAATGCATGGATGTTAGCCATTGGAGTGCTTGTGACTTACAGCACTAGTGTGAGACTTGAGCGTGTTATTACTACAAGTCCATGGCACCGGCACCATTCAATGTCGGTATAATCAGATAATTCCAACTGAAATTACCACCATAGTAACTGTATTCCTTGTAGCCACGTGCCTAGCACAGCGCCTCAACCGCAGCTGGTACACACACTTTTTCCCTCCCCAATTGCACCTTGGTCAGCCACTATTGTCACGATTAGCACTATCGCCAATTGCAACTTAAACAAATGAGTGCATTTTGAAAGTATTTATTGCTTTTAACCAGACCTTGGTTTTCTCCTTTTTTATTTCCTCTCTTGAGGAAATATAAATTTTTTGGTCATGTTATGTTCCCTAGCGCATACCCCACCGACTCCATGTACCAGCTTAAAGTACATGTAACTTCCCTCCTGTGCCAGCTATGAAGACGCAAATACATTTGCGTCCAACGTTAACTTGTCCTCTTTCAGATCCACCCTGAATGGATTATATAGTCCGTTCCTAAGTATGCTATGCCACCGTCTTTTTGTAGTACACTTTACATGTTTTTCCTGCTCAGGCAGAGTAGGCCCTGAATTTCTGCCATCGAGCCTCTTTTGGCTCCTGACTCTGACAGCCTCTGCCCAGGCTACCTCTGTACCCGTGAACTCTGACTTACTTCCAGCGCGGCCCCTCGCGCTCAGCTCAGCCTGCTTTCTGCCAAGACTGACTATAACCTTCAAATTATCTGTTCCGCTCCTCGAGAATGCATTCCTGCCTACTAGCTCCAGTAAACATCCTCTCCAGCTGCAGAGCCAAAGGGCCGACCTGTCTCAGTGCAAGTAAATCATAGCCCCTGTTACCATGCTTCCATGGAAGGCCTCGTGCCCCCACGCTTCTCATGCAGACACTTAGGCGCTTATACACGCATCCACAGTTAGCATAGAATAGCTTCTGCCCTAGAGACCTTTTCCGCCCTGATAGTATGGTTCCTAAACATCAGATATCAGATACGATAAAAGTACAAGTTGATCTGACATGCCAGACTTCTGTCTCTTTCCGTCAGTGTAAATGTCAAGTCCCCTGCACCCCGTCAATCACACGTCATGCAGCTGCGCGCGCATCCAAGCTTCCGATTTCTGCTGACATTGCAACAATTCTGTTAGCACCACCCCTTGGTGCCACCCACTTGCGTCACCTATCAGTGACGTTTCTAGCACACACCTCCAGTTCACGCCTCTTGACTACGTACTAGTACCACGTGTATACTGTTATCTTGTCTTCTCTCAACTGTTACGCCTCCTGCACCATTACTTATGATGTAAATTAAGTATATAAGCTATGTAATGTCAATAAAGTTTGCTCTATCCCTTCTGACACCCCTGTGGTGGTCAGAACATGATATCCTGGTCACGACCATTCCTTTATGAGGAATAAAACCCCTAAGAAACTCTAACACCACGGACTCTGTCTTTTTTCATCCGATCTGAGTTATTATTGATTAAGTACTTACCTGCATAGAAATTAAGAGAGTAAATTAATTATTTACGTCATTTTGGCGCCCGAACAGGGACCCCTCCCCCACCTCACGCGCCGGTTGGCGCATTGCAAGCTCTGTCCCCTGCCGTCAGTTAGACGGAACCTACGCGTACCGGCAGGATTTCCTGCATCTCCCTCTGACTCAAGGAGGTGACGAAGACTGCGATCAGTGCCCAGACGAGGCGGTGAGGAGTGCGGAGGATCCCGACCAGAGCCTAGCCGAAAGAAGCAAGGTCCGAGGTGTCAAGAGGCCCACCAGGTTTCCGAAGTTTTCCGAGGTTTTCCGAAGTTTTCCGAAGTACCGAGTCGAGTCCAGTCGAGTTTTCCGAGGCCTTCTGTTTCCGTGCTTCCCGGTGAGTACCATTGCTGGGTCGTATCTAGACGGGTTTGGGTACACAAGTCCGGTCTGCACTGTTTTTAGGCAGTGTATCTGTACTGTTTAGCAGTATATCTAGTATTCCGAATTTCTGCACTGTTACACCAGTGTATCTGTACTGTTGAGCAGTACATCCAGTATAGGGGGGTAGTCATCTATGTCTTAAATATCTTCTTATGTGATTAATGTCGTGGTATGAATGTGACCGTTTAATGTGCATTTTTGTGTTTCTTGTATAAAGTAACTGTAACCAGTATTAAGTAGTAAGGATTGAGTATTCAGTAATAAGTAAGCAAAATGCCGTTTTTCAACAAGTTAAAGCAGATAGGAACTAGGAAAGGGATACTGGAGGAAGAAATTCCTATTCCCCCTAGGGACACTCCAGGTAACTTTATGTACCACAAACATGGCATAGACGCCATATTATATCTAGATTTATGGGCCGATTACACCAAGCACCTAGACGAAAGACACAGATGGCCTGTTACCGGAACATGGGATGCCGAGTGCATCATGAAGGTAGAAGAAGCATTATGGAAAAAGAAAGCTAGACAATCCCAGAAAGACGCCATAGAATTCTGGCGTAAGGAATCACATAAGCGTGCTGAGAAAGCACTCCGTAGAGAGGACAGACTTAAAGAATCAGAAAAAGCCCAAGAAAATGAATTAGTTATTGAAGGAATCCGAGTAAAAACAGAACAAATAGACCGTGCCCGAAACAATCTTGTAAACGGAATGTATCTCGCGGCCGAAGGTACACCTGAGGCCCTATCAGAAATACCGAAAAACTTACCGCCACCATTAGTTCCAACTAAAGTAATGCATAAAACTACTAAAGACATATTCCTAAATTCATATTTAGAGGATGTAGCACCAGCTTACGCCAATCTGCCTGTTCGTGCCCTGCCCACTGACAGGGACGGGCGTGGCACTACGCCCCCAGATCATGTTCCGCCAGTACCGCGACAGACCTCCCCTGTTCCGCCAGCTCCGCCACTTCCCGCACCCAAGATTGACCTACCGAAACAAGTCCTACCTGATCCTACTAAACGACAAATTCAAGTTCAGATCCAGACTCCGCAGGGAGATAATGCCCAAGCATCCGTTTCAGGAGGTGCGACTGCGGGTCTTCGGACCCCGCCATTAACACGCAGATTCAATTTCAGGGACACGCAGAGTCTCCCTACGTTCCAGTCCCCCCGCCTTGACGCATTAAAGGAAAACATGTCAGTTTGCAGATATGATCCAGTACCCGGAAAAAACGATCTAATGATATTGGCATCACTACGGTTAAGATCTGCCACTGATATCTTGCTATGCTATGTAGGAATGAAGGAGCGTCTCGACAGAATATATGAGTTTGTTCAGACAGGGAAAGACCCTGACAGTATCAAGGATGCCATGGATAAACAGAAAGTTGACATTCAAGCACAGATATTACGATTTTTCATAAATTGTCTAATAAGAGAACGAGACAGGCCTGAGACAGATCAAAGTGAATTAGATGCACTAACAAAGTGGGGTCAAAATATAGCCGAAGGAAAACATGACAGGGGGGCTTGCATAGCCAGTATGTACCAGAAAATTAGAAGGGCAGTGATAACGGCACATCAGAAAGGGAATGAAAAAGTTTCCTCCGAGGAGGAAGAAGAATTTGCAGAACCAGGAAGGTCTACAGATACTATAGCGTATGTAGGTAAGGGAAACTACCTTAGGAAGGGCATCCGTCCGGAAAACAAGAGAGTTTTTCTCTCTGCTTTAACAAACCCGAATTCTTCTGAACATCAGTTCCAGGAAACTGATAAAAGGCTTCGAGACCGAATGGGGTACCATGTACTCAATTCTATGGATGAACAGGAACTAGCCCGGTCAGCCGTGTTATGGGCCGAAAACCCAGACATATATCATGATGATACGTTAGCGCAGACATTCTTGAACCTTTCCCCAGACGAGCAGAAATTAGCAGGTGTATACATGATTCAGCACCTCCTCATCAAGTATAGAAACCACCATTCCGATCCAGGTCCCTTACACGAAACATTAGAAGCACTACTCATGGATAGATGGAGAGGTTTCAGTACCAAGTTAATACAAATAATTCTAGAACAGCGGCATAAATACAACACCTTCATAAGCTCTGAATATGTTCCCGCCCCGCCTCCAGAAAGAAAAATGTACCACATGCAATGCGGTAGTGGCATTGAAAGTCAGAACCCCTTACGAGAAGTACACCCAGTTATGGGTACGGATCACGTCTTGAAGCGTGTGTATGTTCACACACCACTGACTAAGTTAGAACTGTTAGAAATGAAGAAACTAGTTCCGTGTCACGATAAAGACCCTGCAGGTTTTCACAGAGAGCTTAAAGACATGTTACTGATGGGGGATTACACGTATGATGATATTATGAAAATGTTAAAAGTACTGTTGCCCACGGGCATTTACGAGAAATTAAAGGAAAAAGATTGGGAGGTGGGGGACACAAAGATAGCATGGGCAGAAATAGAAGACGAAGAAAGCAAACGAATCCCAGGGTTAGGCCTTGGGGAAAGGACTAAAGCATTACCCGGATTAATAGTACAGGTTTTGCCAAGATTATTGACAACTAGAAAGGAAGATTGGGACGCAATCTCGTCCTGTAAACAGAAACAAGATGAAGATACTAGTGACTTCTATTCAAGATTCGAGAAATGTTTCATTATAAATAGTGGCCTACAACCAAGCAGCGAGTCATATCCACACCTTTTCGTATCAAAATTAGTCGAGAATTCCCTACCATTAGTTAAAAATAGAGTGTACAAAGTTGAAAGTACTTGGCAGGCAAATACGCCATCCCAGATGTTACAAATGTTACAATACCATCAGAACAGAATTAGAGAAGAACAAGATCAGGAACAGAAACGTATGAAAGACACGAAAATGAAAATGTTAGTAGCTCAGACGGTCCCAGCCGACGGTCAAAGAAAGGGTGGGGCCCAGACAAATCACACTACAGCTCCCGTTAAAGGGACATGTAATTATTGTAAACAGCCAGGTCATTATGTACATGAATGCCCAGTCCTGAAACATAACATCTTAACAGGTAAAACTAAAGAAAGACCGCATCCGCCTAGACACGATCAGGTCCAGCAACAGACCCCACAAAATGTACAGCCAATGCAGAGTACACAACCTATGCATGCTCCATCCCACACAGCGCAGACAGTAGCAGTACCACAGCCACAGCCCATTGCCGCGACTCAGCAAGTATCGCAACAGATGTACCAGTATGCCCAATCTGCATATCCAGATTACCCCCGATACACATGAAACAGCCTAGAGAGGGAAGGTGGTTTGCCTCTTATTGAAATTCCTGTAGATCAAGAAGGTCCTTATGTACACAGTCACGTATTGGGAAAAGACAGAAAGTTTTTAATTGACACAGGGGCAAGTCGCACTACAATCAGTCATAATGAAGTCCCAGGGGCACCCCTCTCAGGCTCGCAGAATGTTTCCCTTGGTTTTTCAGGACAGCCTATTGTAAATGAAGTATCGGAACCAGTACCATTGGCTGTGGGCCCATTATCACGAGTTACAGATTTGTTACTTACAAACTCATGCCCAGAAAATCTGTTAGGAATTAAAACACTGAAGGCTCTAGGAGCTATAATATGCTGTTCCCCGGAGGGAGTTAGACTCTTTCTACGGGATTTCAAGGGTCATTATGTTTTACGAGAATTTGATGTCAGATTGAAAAATGTACCAAATCACCTATGGGCAAAAGGCCCAGCTGACGTAGGTTGTATGCATATCACTCCATATCGTGTTACACTCAAGACAGGAGTTGTTCTACCCAGAATCAGACAATACAAGTTACCACCCGATGCTGTAGTGGCTTTACTGAAAATCATTGAAGAGCTTATTGCCCAGGGAGTGGTCGTAGAGACCGACTCCAATGTCTGTAATTCACCTATCATTCCAATTCTTAAACGTACCGACCCCAATGCACCGCCAGTATATCGGCTGGTGATTGATCTTCGAGAACTGAACAAATGCATTGTACCACAGTATCCTGTGGTCCCCGATATCTCTTCCCTATTGACTGCTATTGATTCAGAAGCAACGTTCTTTACTGTAATTGACCTCAAGAACGCTTTCTTCAGTGTACCTATTGATCCGGAGAGCCAATATCTCTTCGGATTCAGTTTAAATGGACGAAGTTTTAAATTTTCCCGCGCACCTCAAGGATTCACAGAAAGCCCCAGCATCTATAGTCAAGCACTGAAAAGACAACTAGATTGTATTCAAATGCCAGTTAACACCGCTTTACTGCAATACGTCGATGATCTACTGATCACCGCACGAAGTGAGCCCGAATGTGAACAAGCATCATTGACAGTTTTACATTTCCTGGCCGACAAGGGACACAAGGTGTCTCCTTCGAAGCTACAATTCTGTGTTCAGCAAGTTGTGTACTTGGGTCACTTGCTGTCCAAAGTGGGGAGACAGCTCACTCCCGATCGCATTCAGTTAATTGTAAACATGCCACGACCGCAGACACAAAAGGAAGTGCGGGCCTTTATAGGCCTCACCTCGTACTGCAGACAATGGATTCCTCAATATGCATTTCTAGCTAAACCACTCATCCAGTTAACAACGCAGGAGGCAGCAACGTCGATTGCCCTCCCTTGGACTCAGGAACATACACAAGCCTTTGAGGAATTAAAGAAAGCATTATGCCAAGCACCAGTTTTAGCGACACCATGTTACAGCAAACCGTTCACACTTTTTGTTACAGAACGTGATGGTACAGCATTGTCTGTCCTCACTCAAGACCAAGCAGGTTCACATAAGCCTTGCGCTTATTTTTCAAGTACATTGGATTCAGTAGCCCAGGCACTCCCTGCGTGCTTAAAGTCAGTAGCAGCAACAGCGCTAGCAATCAGACAGAGCGACTCAATTGTTTTAGGTCATCAGTTAACAGTACAAGTCCCACATTCTGTAGAGGTTCTTTTAAACAGAACCCAGACTCAACACTTGACTATAGCACGACTGACAGGTTACGAATTGACACTATTCCAGCCACACATAGAAATCAGACGCTGCAGTATCTTGAATCCAGCAACACTGTTACCTACAATTATGACAGATCCAGCTCCGCATGATTGCATAGAGATCATTAATGCAGTAACAAAGCCCCGACGAGATTTAACAGATGTTCCATTGACAAATGCAGACCTGACACTTTATGTGGATGGTTCATGTATGAGAACAAGTACAGGAGAATTAGTGGCCGCGTATGCCGTGACCACTGAAACTGAAGTTAAAGAAACACATCGTATTGATACACTGTCTGCTCAAGCGGCAGAGCTCATCGCTCTGACCCGAGCCTGTATTCTAGCCAAGAACAGAAATGTCAACATATACACTGATTCCCGTTATGCGTTCGGAGTTGTACACGACTTCGGCATGCTGTGGCAAGAACGAGGTTTCTTGACCTCTCATGGTGCCAAGATCCAACATGGACCCCTCATTCAAGAACTGTTAGAAGCAATACATCTGCCTTCAGCCATATCCGTCATGAAGTGTAAAGCACATACTAAAGTCACAGATTCTGTTTCCCAGGGTAACGACCTGGCAGATCAGACAGCAAAACATACAGCACTGACTCACACTCAGACAACTGATACAACAAAGGCAACCGAACAGACAAACTGTATGACAGTCAGGGATCCCACACTAGATGTTATCGACATTCAGACACATGCTACTCCAGAAGACATAAAGAAATGGATTGAACTAGGAGGGATCCAAACAGATCAAGGTTGGGTGACGAAGGGAAAATCTACATGGTTTCTCCCTGACTCTATGGTTCAAGTCATGATAAATACAGCACATAGCCCAGCACACCTAGGAGAGAAAGCGATGTTGGACAGTTTACAAAATCTCTGGAACAATAAACACTTACGAGCAGCCGCAAAACAGAAAGTGCGTACTTGCATGATCTGTTGTCAGTTCAATCCAGGAAAAAGCGTCCCTGTAGAGCAAGGTGGATTTCATCCTCCCGATCACCCTTTTGAAGTCCTCCAGATGGATTATATCCAGATGGACCGTTGTCGAGGATTTAAATATGTTCTCGTAGTTGTCTGTGCTCTGTCCCGCTGGACCGAAGCATACCCAGTCCCAGATTACACTGCTCCGACCACTGCCAAGCAGCTGGTTCGTGAATTCTTCCCACGATACGGCCTGCCTCGTGTCGTGTACTCAGATAACGGTCAGCCATTCTCATCTGCATTAATGAAAGAAGTTTCTTTATTACTGGGATACCAGTGGAAATTCCATTGTGTCCGACATCCCGAAGCCGCAGGCCTTGTAGAGAGGCATAACCAGACACTAAAGATCCGACTTGCCAAAATATGTCAGGAGAAAGGGGTCGATTAGATAGTCGCCCTGCCAGTGGCACTATTCTACATGAGAATGGTCGCCCATTCGAGATCAGGGCTATCCCCGTACGAGGTGGTCTTTGGCAGACCACCGAATATGTGGGGGACGCCCATTCCGAAAAAGATTACTGATGTTGATTGTAATATGTTGACAGATTACCTTGCCTCCTTGATGTCTGCACTCCAATCATGTCGTTCACAGGTTGCCGCAGCCTTCCCTGACAACACTGATGTAAAGCCACACGACGTCCGTCCTGGCGACATTGTGCTAGTTCGCAACTTCGACAGAAAGAGTCCGCTGGAGCCCCGCTGGAAGTCCCCGAAGACCGTTCTTCTCACCACAAGGACGGCCGTGAAAATCGAAGGAAGAAAGGGGTGGGTTCACACGAGTCATGTGAAAAAATTCTTTGGACTGAAACCTGATCGAGACTCGTCCACCCCCACCAAAGACTGTGTCGAACCAAAAGACTTTACAGAATCTGAACGAGAAAAAACTCCTCAAGAAAATTATCGCATGAAACTCCGATCTAGCAAGTCAGACAGTTTAATTGTTTAAGTCCTCCCCTAGGTGAATCGGTTAAATAGTTTCTGACATGTATCCCCTAGATCGAGATAGAGAGAGAGAGAGAGAAGCCAAGAAACGTACATATTGTAAATCACTTCGTAGTCACTGTATAGTGACACTATTAATCATGTTTATTCTGAGTATTTTTATTATTGTTGTCAGCATCGTTTTACCTATCTATTACCCTATTTTCAAGCGTGAACAATCTGCCTATAATGTATCTGCTGAACACACTTTTAGTGAGTTACCTCCACATGAGCTTTCCTACAGACTTGCGCTGCGCAACAATACATTCATTAGTATGCTACATCATTCTCATCAAACTAACAATGCTACAAATTGCTGGATATGTGGCCGACTCCCTCCCTACCAGAACTACAAGGGAGCTCTGCCCCTCTTTCCGTACCCATTCACTCACAATGGCTCTTGCGGAGCATGGTTTAAAATAATTAATTCCTTAGATCCTGATATTGCTGTTTTCGACGGGGGCTGGGTTTGGGGAAACCTGAACTTAGTCCTGCTCGACGTCTGTTACCCAGATAAGGAGGGACTCCCCACTAGAATAGGAACTGATCTAGAAAATGAAGTATATGGATTAGGTAACTATACAATTAGCCTTATGATTCTTACTGTTGAATCCGAAGACGCACCTGTTATACCCACTATGTCAGTATTGCCAGTTACTGGTGAATTGTGTATCAAGAAGAAAGGTTCAGTACACTTAGGTCATAGTAAATGTACTACTGTGGTCGAATTCAGCGATCGTGGAAAGTCGTCCTTTAAAGCTATCAGTCATTCCTACTTTGTTTGTGGTCATACCGCCTACATACGTCTACCTCCAGATTGGGATGGTACCTGTTACATTGCATTCCTTCTGCCACCTGTTTTCCTAGCTCCCCCTGATTACCATAGAAATACCAATTTAGTAAAGAATAGAGCCAGAAGAGGTATCCCACTTGTCGACTACACAGAGACGGCATGGGATCAGTACACCGACTTTAATAAAGGATTCTTTTTCTTTTTAGGACCTGTTCAGAATAGTAAATTAATACGTAGATTAACTAGAACACTTGAAGCAGTAGTAAATGAAACTGCCTCCGCCTTAGGTAACTTAACAGAAGAGCAGTCCGCCATGCGGGTTGTTGTCCTTCAGAATCGTCTTGTTATTGACGTCATCTTGGCAGATAGAGGTGGAGCCTGTAAGGTCATCGGGTCAAGTTGCTGTGTTTTCATACCACAAAACGCACCATCTGTATATCAAGCTATCACCCGTCTCCATAAAATTACAAATCAGATACATCAGAATCCAGGCACCTGGACTTGGTCCGGTTGGTTCTGGACAACGTTAACAGCTTGGGGATGGAAGATCCTATCCTTCCTAGGCATTGGCCTAGTCCTAGTATTCAATTGCTGCCTGTGCCTGCAGTGTGGGCCAGCGATTTGTGGACTGTGTGCCACGTCATGTATTGAACATTCCAGTTTTCTCTCAAAACGTAAACGAAAGAAAGAAGAACAAATGATGTTACAAGAACAAACTGATCGGTTTATGAGGATCGATATAGCATGAAGGGTCCGTAGGGAACAAGGAGGGAATGAGGAAATATAAATTTTTTGGTCATGTTATGTTCCCTAGCGCGTACCCCACCGACTCCATGTACCAGCTTAAAGTACATGTAACTTCCCTCCTGTGCCAGCTATGAAGACGCAAATACATTTGCGTCCAACGTTAACTTGTCCTCTTTCAGATCCACCCTGAATGGATTATATAGTCCGTTCCTAAGTATGCTATGCCACCGTCTTTTTGTAGTACACTTTACATGTTTTTCCTGCTCAGGCAGAGTAGGCCCTGAATTTCTGCCATCGAGCCTCTTTTGGCTCCTGACTCTGACAGCCTCTGCCCAGGCTACCTCTGTACCCGTGAACTCTGACTTACTTCCAGCGCGGCCCCTCGCGCTCAGCTCAGCCTGCTTTCTGCCAAGACTGACTATAACCTTCGAATTATCTGTTCCGCTCCTCGAGAATGCATTCCTGCCTACTAGCTCCAGTAAACATCCTCTCCAGCTGCAGAGCCAAAGGGCCGACCTGTCTCAGTGCAAGTAAATCATAGCCCCTGTTACCATGCTTCCATGGAAGGCCTCGTGCCCCCACGCTTCTCATGCAGACACTTAGGCGCTTATACACGCATCCACAGTTAGCATAGAATAGCTTCTGCCCTAGAGACCTTTTCCGCCCTGATAGTATGGTTCCTAAACATCAGATATCAGATACGATAAAAGTACAAGTTGATCTGACATGCCAGACTTCTGTCTCTTTCCGTCAGTGTAAATGTCAAGTCCCCTGCACCCCGTCAATCACACGTCATGCAGCTGCGCGCGCATCCAAGCTTCCGATTTCTGCTGACATTGCAACAATTCTGTTAGCACCACCCCTTGGTGCCACCCACTTGCGTCACCTATCAGTGACGTTTCTAGCACACACCTCCAGTTCACGCCTCTTGACCACGTACTAGTACCACGTGTATACTGTTATCTTGTCTTCTCTCAACTGTTACGCCTCCTGCACCATTACTTATGATGTAAATTAAGTATATAAGCTATGTAATGTCAATAAAGTTTGCTCTATCCCTTCTGACACCCCTGTGGTGGTCAGAACATGATATCCTGGTCACGACCATTCCTTTATGAGGAATAAAACCCCTAAGAAACTCTAACACCACGGACTCTGTCTTTTTTCATCCGATCTGAGTTATTATTGATTAAGTACTTACCTGCATAGAAATTAAGAGAGTAAATTAATTATTTACGTCACTCTTTCCCTTAGGTCTCACACCCTGGTATAATTTCACCTGGGTTGTTCTACTGCTACTGGTCATCAGTGATGAATATCTGAACCAGGCCTGCGGTAGTGCACTAACACAGTTATTATTATACTCTTGGTCCGTAAGAAGTGCCACCAGACCCGTTAGGGGCTAACCCGGCACGAAACATGTCGACCCATAGCACCACACTAGCCCTATAGGATCATTACATCCAGTTGGGGCCCATTACTTTTTAATTAGGCTAGCGCTCCCTGAGTATAAACTCATTAGTTTGGATGGCCCTAGACCTATTTTAATACACACACTCACTGAACTACACAGCCCACATACCCGAACTCACCCAATGGCTTCACCCCAAAAGATCTCTGCCAAAGAGCTCCTTTGTGGGTGCCGGTCGGGCATTGCAGCGCCGGCCCGACGAGGAGCAGGCCCAATGATGAAGCCTGACATCCTTCAGGGTGTGTGAGGGCACTTTTAAAAAAAGACCTTCCTTTGCCCTCCCCTCCCTTAGGAACAGTTCGATGGAGAGACAGACCCATGTCTTAGAAAAGAACGAAACCTCACTCCAAAACATGGCCAAGTTGCACTGGGAACATCTTCATTTTCTAAGGGTGGGGGATGCAAGCCAACATGCCTTGACCATGCAGGTGATACAGGCTATATCACAAGTGTGTGTGTGTGTCAATCTGCAGGGACAACACATATGCTTCAGTCAACCAATACACAACACCAACCAATAAGGCCGATCCTTTCAACTTTTTCTTGCAACCAACCACATGCAACACTCTCAAATCCACCAGCTCGTATTGAACAACAACCACAAACTTGACATACAGTGTGCCCAGTATTGTGTTTTTGGAGACTTGATTCTAGTCACTCCTGTGGCAGCCATGCTGCTGCTTTGAATATTTGATTTCTCTATACTTATTTAATTTTTTTTCTTTTCTTTTTGAAATATTTTTGTACATGATATGTTTGCAGCATTGATAGTGAAATTAGATGACATTATATTTCCTTTTTTGCTTACTTTATGTGGCACTCTAAGCATAAAATGTATTGTCTTGATATACATCTATATATATATAGATGTATATCAAAACAATATATATATATATATGTGTGTATACATATATATATATATATATATATATATATATATATATATATATATATATATATATATATATATATATACTAGCAGCCCACCCCAGCGTTGCCTGGGGCAGAAGGGGGCTGGGGGCAGCATTCCAGGCTTGCGTGCACCTTACCTCACCGCTTGCTCCCAGTCGCACAAACCCAGGCCCCCGCTCCAGTCCGACTCACTTCACCGCCCCCCACTACACCAAGCCAGTCTACACGCCCGCTGCAGTCCGCTATCCCGCTTGCTCCCAATCGCACAAACCCAGGCCCCTGCTCCAGTCCGCCTCACTTCACCGCCCCCCACTACACCAAGCCAGTCTACACGCCCCGCTGCAGTCCGCTATCCCGCTCCATTCCTCCTCACTTACCACTCCTCCCCGCGTACTTCACCGCTCCTCCCCGCGTTTCACATACCTCATGGCGCTGCAGTCTTGCTACGTTCTCGGCTCCTCCATGCGCTGTTGTCCTCCATTCCGCTCCAGCCCGCCTTACTTCACCGTTCTTCCCCGCGGTTCACGTACCTCATTCCCTCCAGTCTGGCTAAGTGTTCCGCTCCTCCCCGCGCTATTGTCCGCTCCTCCTCGCGTTCCTGTCCTCCGATGATGTCAGACTGCACGTTGTTAGCACACACGGCCGGCGCTACTTCTTAGGGACTACTTTTTTTTTATTGTTTATTTTTTAAATAACGTTTATTTTTTTTTTTTTTCATAGCCTATGTCCATCTACTGGACCCCCCCTTTCCAACGCTGCATTGGGTGTTGCGATTGGTGGAGTACTTTTCGAGTTTACCTGGCTCAAATGACACAGTTCTCTCTTTATAATAGTAGTATAGATATATATTTACTCCAAATGCTCTGCCCTTCAGTGACGCACTCCGCAGCAGGTAATTCAATTATTTATTGCTTAAAGGTCACATATTCATCCTCATTAATCACCTTGCGCCGACGCGTTTCAAAGCTGTCCGCTTTTTCCTCTGGGCGTGATGACTGATGTGGAAAAATGCTCCCCACGTGTGTTCAATCCCATTTATGCTTAGTAGCAGTTCCGGTGTCTTTTGGGATTTGTAGTTGCTTTAGTAGCACAACCATGCAGCGTGAGGTAACACAATGTCTTTGTACCCACAGTGGGTTCCACAGTTCGTCATATAATTTGAAAGGGGACACAGTGATTTATCTTGCCTTCACTGTGTGTTGAAGAGCTCTCCAGTGAGCTCCGGATTGCAATGTTTCCTTTCTTTTCGAAGCTACCTGCTGCGCCACGAACCAGGAAGGTGCCTGTCCATATTGCCCTTGTTGCTCTGCATTCTTTAGGTGGTGCGCCAGCTACGACCGAAGCCGCCGTTGGTGGGACCCGGATGGGTGTGTCTTCACTGCAAATAATATAAAAAAAAGTTTCCACTTTGTGCAATGTGGTGTGTGATCAAGACTACATCGGTAGTCGAAACGTTGCATTTTTTGGGAGGCACAAGAACCAAATAAAACATCTTGCCTGGAAAAGCGTGGGGTCTGTCTCTTCTCTCGCCGCTGTGCAGTGGAGGTTTGAAGATTTGTGCTGATATATATATATGTGATCAAGGCAGGGATCTGCCGAAACGCAACGTGGCTGACATGGTTGCACTCTTAAGCTAAATAAAAGAAAAAAGCACGAAAACTGGGTCTACCTCGTCTTTGCTGGTGTGTGGCTGCTGTTCTCATGTAGAGACGGAGGCGAGCTCTTGCAGAATATATATATATATATATATATATATATATATCACGCTCCAATTTCTTTTGGGAAACCAAAAGAACTGACTGCACTCCGTTCGCGGAAAATAAAACGAGTTTATTAATCCGTTAAGTCAAACAGGACGCGTTTCAGCTTTGCGCCTTCTTCTTGCTGTTAGGCACATCTTTCCAAAATGATCTTTTAAATAAAGTTTTCACATAAACAACGTCATCGACATCTGTAATCAACATAAATAATGCACTTTTGTATATTTGTTACAATGGTGGCCATCTTAAAGTGTGTTTTATCATCATTCCCACTATAGGAAAAAAAGAAGTGATGAAGCCGTGTATCGGCTTTTGATTTGCACAATTCATTTACAAACTAATAAAATGAAAAACCTACATTCTCATTACATTAAATTCATGTATGTGAGTAAATTCATTTATCAAAAGATTTTTTGTGTACACTATTGACAGTCAAGCCTTGGATAGGCTGAATAAATTTACTGTGCAAAATAAATTAATTCGATCTACAGGTAAGCTAGATGAGGGAGGTAGGGAATCAAAGGGTGTCACTACCCTAGATGAATTGATAATTCCTCCTCAATATTAAGGCCTAACGGTATCTTAGTTAGTAGGTCAATATATATATATATATGTGTATATATATTACCTATTGGCGATAGCCAGTAGGTATATATAGTTAGGACCTAGCTACCATAGCTCTCTGCGGGGGCCGAGAAAAAAGGGGGTTCCCAAAACGTGTTTTACCCATGTTAATTTCCATAGGACGAATAGACAAGGCTACAGTCCGAACCGCTGAATGGAATTACACCAAACTTTGCAAAATTGTAGGGACTGGTACGCAGAAGTGCCTTTTCTATATTTGGTAAAAATTGCTCCAGTGGTTTTTATGAAAATTAACTTAAAAAACACATATATATCTGGGCGGAGCTCAAGGCATGTTGAACAATGATGAACTCAAATTCCTTACA
Source organism: Lissotriton vulgaris (assembly GCF_964263255.1). NCBI lineage: Eukaryota > Metazoa > Chordata > Amphibia > Caudata > Salamandridae > Lissotriton > Lissotriton vulgaris. The sequence goes on from NC_141691.1 coordinate 1,595,082,116, forward strand.
TGTCGGCAACCAATTACACCGACTTTTTACCACCTGCCCAAAATACATAAAAACATCACTCGTCCACCAGGGAGACCAATTATCTCCTCCAAAGGGAGTCTCATGGAAGCAATGTCCCAGTATATAGACTATTTCTTGATTGACTTTGTGAAAACATTATCCTCGTATATCAGGGACACTACTGATTTTATATGAACCATTGCTAACATCAAATGGGAACCAGATATGTGGATGATTGTCCTAGATGTTACAGGATTGTACATATGTATTGCACACAACCAGGGCATTCAGGCAGTACAATACTTTCTCAAAAGCTGATCACTGAAATTTACCTTACACAATCAGATGCTTCTTGAATTCATTACCTTCTGTCTAAACAACAACATCTTCCTATTTCAAAAACAACATTACAGACAGATCAGAGGGATGGCGATGGGAACCTGCTTCGCCCCCAGCTACGCAAACTTTTTTGTGGGCTGGTGGGCGAAGCAGGTGGCCTGGGCCGACGACAATTCTCAATGGGTCCAATCGATTATCGGTTTGTATCGATATATCGATGATCTCTTTATCTTTTGAAAGGGCACTAAAGCTGACGCAGAAGCATACATTAAACACTTGAATGTTAACAATTTAAACTTACATTTTAGTGGTCAGTTAAGTAACAGTGAAGTTGACTTTCTAGATTTGAGAATCTCCATTAGAGAAGGTAAGATTTGTACCTCTCTATTCTGAAAAACTACAGCCGGAAACTCCATTCTGGAGGCATCTAGCTGTCATCCCAAACCTCTCAAAAACAGCATCCCCTATGGGGAACTGCTGCGTTTGAAACGGAATTGTACCTTAGAACAGGACTTTGAGACGGTGGCAAAATAATATATTGAAAGGTTTAAAAGAAGAGGATATGCAGAATCAATTCTGGAGCAAACCCTAGAGAAAGTGCGAAAAATACCACGGTTGTGTCTTTTGAAAGACTCCAAAAGGAAAGAAAAAGTTACTAAAGACACCTTACATTTTATTACTACTTTCTCCCAAGATTCTAAAAAGATTCACAAAGTTCTCTCACGCAACTGGCATATCCTTAAATCAGATTGTACCATAGGCAAGGAGATTTCTGATTTTCCGCAGATTACGTACAGACGTAATCGATCGTTCAGAGACTTACTTGTTCATAGTCATTTTGATCCTATTCCCAAAACACCAAGACTTGGAAACCTTACTGGGTTTTTTCCTTGTCACCATTGCAAGGCATGTAAAACCAGTCCTAAAATCACCCATTGTCCAATCCCTGGGCGAACCTCAACTAGAAGGATCAACAAATATATGACATGTACCACTCCTTATTGCGTACACTGTCTGGAATGCCCCTGCAAACTGCGTTATATTGGCCGTACAAAACACCCTGTCAAGAGAAGGATTTTAGAACACGCAAGAGCAATTGAACATAATGACCCTAACTATTCTGTAGCCCGGCATTTCGCTCAGAAACATCGGAGCGACCGTAGCCTCTTTCGCTTCTTCTGCCTTGACCATATTCCGTCTAAAGACCGTGGGGGGGATAGAGACCTACAGTTACATAGGTTGGAATCTAGGTTCATCATTGACCTACAAACTAAGATACCGTTAGGCCTTAATATTGAGGAGGAATTATCAATTCATCTAGGGTAGTGACACCCTTTGATTCCCTACCTCCCTCATCTAGCTTACCTGTGGATCGAATTAATTTATTTTGCACAATAAATTTATTCAGCCTATCCAAGGCTTGACTGTCAATAGTGTACACAAAAAATCTTTTGATAAATGAATTTACTCAGATACATGAATTTAATGTAATGAGAATGTAAGTTTTTCATTTTATTAGTTTGTAAATGAATTGTGCAAATCAAAAGCCGATACACGGCTTCATCACTTCTGTTTTTTCCTATAGTGGGAATGATGATAAAACACACTTTAAGATGGCCACCATTGTAACAAATATACAAAAGTGCATTATTTATGTTGATTACAGATGTCGATGACGTTGTTTATGTGAAAACTTTATTTAAAAGAACATTTTGGAAAGATGTGCCTAACAGCAAGAAGAAGGCGCAAAGCTGAAACGCGTCCTGTTTGACTTAACGGATTAATAAACTCGTTTTATTTTCCGCGAACGGAGTGCAGTCAGTTCTTTTGGTTTCCCAAAAGAAATTGGAGCGTGATATATATATATATATATATATCAGCACAAATCTTCAAACCTCCACTGCACAGCGGCGAGAGAAGAGACAGACCCCACGCTTTTCCAGGCAAGATGTTTTATTTGGTTCTTGTGCCTCCCAAAAAATGCAACGTTTCGACTACCGATGTAGTCTTGATCACACACCACATTGCACAAAGTGGAAACTTTTTTTTATATTATTTGCAGTGAAGACACACCCATCCGGGTCCCACCTCCAAACGTGAGTCACATGGTAAAACATTTAAAACAACAACGCCTTAATTAAAGGCACAGTGCATTGTAGCGCCATATTGATGTAACAATGTTGCAATACAAGGTAAAAGATATTTATGTTAGTCTGTTGACATATTTAGATGAGTTACTTTGTACCTATATTTGTATGTACAATGGCATTAAAACTGGATATTAAAATAACCGCATGAATGCGAAAATATTCATTGTGGCAGTTGACTGAGACACATAATCAGCATGAATGCTTGTTGTTAGTCGCATTAATTGCAGTATTGGTTGCGTGCAAGATATTTGTGAAGACCGTATCATTTCGTATACGGATTTAAGAATGACCGCATGAATGCGAGAAAAAACCCGTATGTCAGGATTAATCAGAACATAATAATCTGCACGACTGCAGTATAGAATACATGCCACTTCAGAGGAAGATGTGTCATAGCAATACATAATGATTGATTTAAATCGCAGTAGTGCACTATAATTTGTTGTTTGTAACCGTTATACATATTGACTTAAAACACCAAAACAGCACCTAAGTGTATTATACAATTGTAAACAAAATATAATCCCCATTTCCTATATACGACACGGTATATGTACATCTATACATTATTCATGTGTCCAAAATCATGATTATATAGGAACTATCTACATCAAAGGGTTATGTAACCCCAAGAAAAAATATTCTAAAAGTGCTCGAATAAATAACCAGTGTTGAAAAAAATCACCTAAAAAAAGATTCCAAGTGTTTGTTTGAAAAAACTGTGCTGTCAAAAAGACAAAAACAACCAGACCTTTGAAAAGAACGGACTACAGAATACCTAAAAATAGGTGCTGTTATACAGGATTTCATATATTTACACGCTATATACAATTCTATTAGTTGTGCTCACGTTTTGTCCACTATGTACATCATCATGCAGAGTAACAGTGAAAAATATGCACCCCTAAAGGAAATTGTGCAAATCTTCCGTTGCATTCAACCCATTTGGTTGTTTGCTGTCGAGCTTGATGATATATTGGGTTTCCAACCGGCGCAGCAATTTTTCACGGTCACCTCCTCGTCTGAGGGGGGCCACGGCGTCAATGACATAATAGGTTAGACATGATAAATCCCTATTGTGCCTGCTGTTAAAATGACGCGCCACTGGATATGCCCCATCGTGGTTGACTATGGCTCTAAGGTGCTGCAGTATCCTGACATGCACCTGTGCACCGGTGCTGCCCACATAACGTAGGCCGCATGTGCAAGTTAGGACATATACCGCAAACTCCGTACGGCAGTTGTAATTGCCTTGAATGGGAAAATTGGTATCAGTAAACGGAGTGCGATAGTGAGTGGTATTTTGTCCAAACTTGCATGCCCGACAGGAGGAACATTTGTGGAAGCCCTTTCTCCCAAACCACTGATCCATTCTAGGTATTTCTGGACTGGATCGTGATAGTTTACTGCGCATGCTGAACGCGCGCCTAAATGTAATGGTAGGCTTTTCGGGAGTTAAATTGCGTAACACTGCATCTGTTTTAAGGACTGCCCAATGTTTGTTGACAATGGATTTGATTTTACGGTGCTGCTGGTTGTACGTTGTTATGAGTCTGCTGGAGTTAGGGGTTGTATCGCTCGCTGTGTATATATATATATATATATATATATATATATATATATATATATATATATATACACAAACACATTTATATATATTGTTTTGATATACATCTATATATATATAGATGTATATCAAGACAATACATTTTATGCTTAGAGTGCCACATAAAGTAAGCAAAAAAGGAAATATAATGTCATCTAATTTCACTAACAATGCTGCAAACATATCATGTACAAAAATATTTCAAAAAGAAAAGAAAAAAAATTAAATAAATATAGAGTCATCAAATATTCAAAGCAGCAGCATGGCTGCCACAGGAGTGACTAGAATCAAGTCTCCAAAAACACAATACTGGGCACACTGTATGTCAAGTTTGTGGTTGTTGTTCAGGACGAGCTGGTGGATTTGGGAGTGTTGCATGTGGTTGGTTGCGAGAAAAAGTGGAAAGGATCGGCCTTATTGGTTGGTGTTGTGTATTGGTTGACTGAAGCATATGTGTTGTCCCTGCAGATTGACACACACACACTTGTGTGATATAGCCTGTATCACCTGCATGGTCAAGGCATGTCGGCTTGCATCCCCCACCCTTAGAAAATGAAGATGTTCCCAGTGCAACTTAGCCATGTTTTGGAGGGAGGTTTCCTTCTCTTCTAAGACATGGGTCTGTCTCTCCATCGAACTGTTCCTAAGGGAGGGGAGGGCAAAGGAAGGTCTTTTTTAAAAAGTGCCCTCACACACCCTGAAGGATGTCAGGCTTCATCATTGGGCCTGCTCCTCGTCGGGCCGGCGCTGCAATGCCCGACCGGCACCCACGAAGGAGCTCTTTGGCAGAGATCTTTTGGGGTGAAGCCATTGGGTGAGTTCGGGTATGTGGGCTGCGTAGTTCAGTGAGTGTGTGTATTAAAATAGGTCTAGGGCCATCCAAACGAATGAGTTTATTCTCAGGGAGCGCTAGCCTAATTAAAAAGTAATGGGCCCCAACTGGATGTAATGATCCTATAGGGCTAGTGTGGTGCTATGGGTCGACATGTTTCGTGCCGAGTTAGCCCCTAACGGGTCTGGTGGCACTTCTTCAGGACCAAGAGTATAATAATAACTGTGTTAGTGCACTCCTGCAGGCCTGGTTCAGATATTCATCACTGATGACCAGTAGCAGTAGAACAACCCAGGTGAAATTATACCAGGGTGTAAGACCTAAGGGGAAGGGAGGAAATAAAAAAGAAACCCAAGGTCTGGTTAAAAGCAATAAATACTTTCAAAATGCACTCATTTGTTTAAGTTACAATTGGCGATAGTGCTAATCGTGACAATAGTGGCTGACCAAGGTGCAATTGGGGAGGGAAAAAGTGTGTGTACCAGCTGCGGTTGAGGCGCTGTGCTAGGCACGTGACTACAAGGAATACAGTGACTAGGTGGTAATTTCGGTTGGAATTATCTGATTATACCGACATTGAATGGTGCCGGTGCCATGGACTTGTAGTAATAACATGTGCAAGTCTCACACTAGTGCTGTAAGTCACAAGCACTCCAATGGCTAACATCCATGCATTGTTTTTACAATAGTATCAAATGTTGGGACATTAGATCTAATAATCATGTGTAGTGTTACACAAGCATACATTTTAAAACTACATAAAGACATCTCCAGATTCAGCATGGAGAAGATTTACCCTTACCTGAAAGATGACTACTGTCCCGTAGTGGAAGACAACTCCTCGGATGACAGCCATACCTCCCAAAGAAGGAACTACTCTACAAACAGCAACTCCAGCACCGACAGCCGAGGCGGCCAACAACAACATCAACACCAAAGAGCATCAATGAATATAATGTATGGATATGGAATGCCACCCTACCAGGGACCACCGATGTGGAACCATCTTGGAGATTAGTAGTACTTCACAATCCAAGTTGGTGCCCCTTTCATCTTACAGGCTGCATTTTTGCCCTAGCCAGCATGGCAGATAGTTTCTTCTTGTGTCTATCTTTCCCCTAGCAGGTTATAAAGGAAACAGGCCAACTAGAAGTGGTGTCACAATAGTTCTTGTTGCCATTACGCTCCTAGTTTTTCTTTCGGGTTTTCCCCGGCAGTAACTAGACTTTTGTCCTTCACTTCCATGCTCAGATCCTTGGATCCTCTCTGCAGAGTTTGGGATTAATCTGGAGGTTCTTTGGTGCATCTGCTTTATCCTCTACTAGAAGTGGTCTCTTATTCTGGGAATTATCTGACTAGAAATCTCCCCTTCAGTTGGCAAGTAGCTACAAAAAGGGATCCTCCAGTCTTCGAGATCAATTTTTTCAAGATTAAGGAACTCCCGATGTGACCAGTGATTGCCAGATTGTGATGCCAACAAGTTTAAGCTTCTTACATAGTCATGGATCAGTTTCAAAGTCTTCAGGAAACTATGCAGCAATGAAGCACTGAGCCAGAGGCTTTAAGAAGCGAGAATGTCACAATACGACAATCTTTGGTGGCCTGAAATTCTTATGGTATTTCACTAGTGCTGGCCAAAGCTTTGCACTTCCATGGAAATTCAAACAAATTAAAGGAGGTCTTGGATGCCATGCCAATTCACTTCATATTTCATCATATCCAATTTGCATTGGACAAGACAACTTAAATATGTGGCTTTCTGGGGATGCCTTGTCTTTGGAAATGCCCTTGGTGACAGCTTCTGATCCATGATTGAATGTCTATTTGCTCTTTCTAGGCAAGTTCCGAAGAATGTTCTGTAGATCCAATCTAAAATGCTCTGTATAAAAAGTCATTTGCGATATTCAGAAAGGTTCCCAAGAAGTGAAGGACTATGTTTCCCCATTTAGGTGCTTAGCTGCGGAGACTCAAATGGTCGAACAAACCCTACTTACTCTGTTTTGATGAGGATTAAGACAAGAAATTCAGGATGAGCCAGTATATGTCTCTTGTCTTGCCTCAGTAAATGAAGCCATCGAAACAACTCTACATATTGAGTTTCATTTAAAGGAACAAAAGAAGGTGATGCAGGTAAACAGAGTAATTTTCTGTTTCTGAAACATGGCTGCAATCCATCTTGAAGCCAGATGAAACAAGCTTTTCTGAGTCAATTGAAGAACCTATGCCTTTGTCGTTCAATGAAAAGTAAAGACATTGACTTAAAGGTATACTGTGGAGAAAAGGGGCACCCGATAAAATAGTGTCATGTTGGGCCAATTAAGCCGTAAGGAAATGCTTAAATCAAGCCCTGGAGAGGAGGGAGTGATTGAATATAGGACATCTTCCACACCTTTTAACCTAAAGATTTTTTCCTGAGACTGGAAGTTAATTAATTTTACTTCCTATAATCCTGCACCTGGGATTTGAAAGCACAGTATCTTCTTTACCCTTGTTGAACTCTGGAGTCATCGGAAATGTTTTAGATTCAAACTGGCCTTGAAGTCACCAAATTCCCAGATGCCAAAAGTAAAAGGCTTTAAATCTGCCTTTACCATTGCCCCAGTTCTCCATCATCCTGAATCAACTCAAAAACAATTTATTTTTCTATATTACCAGGTGAGTGCAATTTCTCTGTTCTGGAATGGTAATTATTTTCCATGAAAAAGCATGCACCAAATGGAGACATCTGCTTCTGAGAGCCAGACACCTTTTTGAAATCAGAATTGATCAAGCCTCAAAAAGTATTCCGTGCAGAAACAGTCGTCAGGGTCGCTAGTTATACTTCTTTCCCCAGTTCAATTCATAGTCCCTTTTATCCCAGGAACACAGAATAGAGTAGCGGATGCTCTTTCTTGACAATATGAATGCGCACATCTTCTTCTCTTGTAGCTAATGTTAAATCCCATGTCATACATGTAACAGTAGTCTCTACAATTGTGTCTATTAGGCTCCCTCTCTCTATCTTCAGCCCCAACCTCTGTGGTCTGCAGTGCATGTCGGTGTAATCTTTATCTTGAGCAGCCTAATTCTTTTTGTGTTTCGCTGCGTGCATCTCAACTCCCTCTCGGACCTCTGGTATAACATCCACATTTCCAGTCTGCCTACTTACTCAATTAGGAACTGCCTTGAAGTTCTGAGTGCATCTCACTTTTTAAGCCCAAAACAAACTCATAACTAGTTACTCCATAATATTTAGGACACAAAACTCAAATATATATGAGGTACAGTATAAATCTCCATTGAATCCCTACATGTCCACATATGTCACCACTGGGAGCCATCAGACACCTCTCCACTTCACTTACTATGAGCAGCTGAGCCTCTGGTCAGGCTGTCTCTGTGTTGCTAATTTTCATTCCACTCCCTCCATGATGCCTCTTCTGGAATTTGTATTAGTCACAATACGTTGCCATTTTTAATCCCCTTGCCTTAGTTATCCTGCACATCCAGCAATGATTGTCCACCACGTGTAGTTCATGACTTTGCTGTGTCTTGCATCAGTGTTCCATTCTTTCATACCACTATTCTGCTGCCATACCTTATTAACTTGTTGGCGCCATCTTCTGTTGATTATGTGTTAGATCTTTGTTCCTCTGATAATTCTGAGCTATTGCTAGGGTGCACACTGTCTGGTATTTTTCTATTTCTATTATGTTTCTTACTTTCTATCTATTTCCGGCTTCTCTTTGGATCAGTGAAGAACAATGACCTATTCCACTCAACCATTCTGAGCTTTGCCAGGGAGCAGTAGCATGTTTTAATTCTTGCATGATCAGTTGTCCTATAAGCTGTCCTTCTGCCATTTCTAGCAATCTCACAAGGCAAATGTTATTGCGACCTTCAGTCGTTTTGCCACCTGCTCCAACTCTGTCACTTTTTTCTGTAATTCCTGAACGTCAGTTGTGCCCTGTTTTCATGTGCTTCTCTCAGTTACTTTGCACGGGTCTGCCTGTACTAGATTAAAGTGTATTTCCACAGGATCTATTATGGATTCAATTTATACTCCTGTTTAATTATGTTCCATTAACATATCCCTGATCAAGGATTCAGCTGGAGCATATATTTGGCCAAGTGAGGCGGGACTTTGTCCATCACTCTCTTGCTTGCATCTTTTCTAATGAGAGGGGCTTTTGTCTTATTGTTCTTTTTATTTGCTTGGGTGGGCTTGTCTGTCTTCCTCTTTCCATATTTGTCTTGTGGACCTCCATTTCGTTCACTGTTTGTATATTATATGTTGCCAGGTTTATCTGAGAGAGCTTGGGTCTTGTTCACCTTCGTTTTGTACTTTGCTGCCTGGTGTTATTTCTGGTTAATGAATGGGGTGTAAGTATGGGTTTTATTTTGATGATATTTAGGTCTGTTTATTCCTTCAAACCTCCCCTGGAGGTGTTTCTCATATATTGCTGTGAGCTCTTACCCCTTGTATGTCCTAGGTAACAAGCACTTTCAATATTTATAATGGACTTCTTTGTATATACTGGTGTTTTCAAGCACTTACTGCACTGATTACTTTTTGTTGAGTTGCCCCAATCTCATTTCACTTTTGTTCATTTTTATTTGGCTGCCCGGCGAAATGCTCCTTCAGGTGTTTGTTCTCAGAGGCTAGTTGTGGCTCAGCTCCTCAACAACTCGCTGTCTTTTGTTGTTGAATTTTAAGTTTCTGTGGTGTCCTAGGCAGTGTTTGTAGTGAGGTAAGATGGTGGCTATGATGTCCTTCCTACATGGCCGTCGGCACTGTATCCCAAGGTGATATCATTACTAAATTCATGGTCATGTATACGGACCACCTGGAGTTACTACCAGAGCTTCTGGCTACCAGGTCCAGTCAATATTTTATTTATCTGCAGTTAAATCACTAACTATCCTGCTGCCTTGTACCAAGGATATTTCTTTTTTTGCACCTTCTAGCATATTCTTAGGAGACACCTTAGTTTCTAATGCACTGGTCTTTGCTTATGTTGATTACTGCATTGCTTGATAGAGCCTTCTAAGAGCACCCATATCTTCCAGGGGGTCATAGATCCCCTTAGTAGACAGATGGTCTGTATTATCTAATATTAGTTTACAAGCATCTGTAATATAACCTTACTTTATGAAGAGATGTACCTATATTTTGAAATTGTTGGATTCAGTTGTTCCACACAATCTAAATCACTTGAATTAAACATTCTTAGAATTATTAGGCAATGAAAATCTTAGTTTTCTGGCACAGTTTAGACAATTGGGCAGATCTCCACATGGGAACGTAAGTCCTAAACCTAGAGTTGTGAATGTTGTAACTGATGCTTTATCTGTTAAATACATCACTGCAGGTTTTCTGGTGGCTAAATATTATACACCTTACAGTTAATTTACCTATACTCTTCTACAGAGAGTCATATGCTGTAACTGGTGGGTTTACCAACCCTGTGTTTCCATTCTTAAAATGGTTCTTGGTGCCATTAATTCATGGCTGTTGTGAAGTTTGCCTTTGAGTTTAATTGGATTCAGCACCAACAGCAAGATCTTGCTAAATTATTTTAACAATTGAGGTTATAATTCCCCAATTTTGGTTTTACTTCTATGATTCATAGCATTAAACCTTTATTTTATTCTCTACTTTCTTTTTAATGTAGCAAATGGGACATTTTATGTATTTGTCACTCAAGCTTTTGTCATGAATTGATTATATTCAGGGACTAAACTTGCTAGTACAATTAGTCTACTTTTTTGTGTCAATTGGATGCCTTTTCCAAGTCTGGATGCATTTCTGTACACCTAAACGTTGGTTGCCTTGGCTTATTTCTTTCTAGTGTTATCTTGATACTCCTGTTTATCTGTACTGCTGGTATCCTCACGCCCTTGCAGCAGTCTGGACTGATGCAAATAACTTTAGAATCTTGGTTAAACATTGCATGGGGTTATTAGTGATTTATCTAAGTCTAAAAGGACTAATATCGAGGACAAGACTCTGTGGAGTCCTTTTATCATATGATACATACATCAAGCCACCAGGAGAAGGGGAAGGAAGCTATTCATTAAATAGGGTGTATATGGATGCTGGATATGTCATATGAATCAGAGAAAATATATTTGGCAGCCCCTCATCCCACTTTGTGGTTCAACGTTATCTTCGATCGTCAAATAATCATCTATAACATCATGTTGAGTAACCAAAGTAGCAACAGGGATAGCAGGCAGCATATAGTCTTCATAAAAGCACAGTATTGAAGAGGATTGTGACTAAAGGTGATGCTACCCTTACTTGCTTTGGGCTCATGAGTGTACCACTGAATTAAAAAATGCCCCCTACCCACTTTTATTTAATGAACTCTGTCCCCCAAATTGTTTATCCTGTACTTGACCACACATCTCATCGTGAGATCTGATTGGCTGTCAGCACTTCATCCAAGAAGTGTTGGCAGCCATCTTGGGACCAATATACATGAAAGCACCTCATTAAAAAGCATTGTAGTTAATAGTTACATTATAAATCATTTGTTGATGGTACCATACTCATTTTAGGAATTGTGGTGTGTTCTAAGGGGATTTTACCATGTGAAAAAACCTTCTGCTGGGATATCATGAATCATGTTTGAAAGAAAACTATTATCTCATGCTTTTCCCACAGTGGTTGGGAAGGGGATCTATAAGCTAAACTGAATGCATATTTTCTGTAAATTCACATTATCTTTCTCAGTCATGTGAGAATAAAGCCTGACATTCTCAGTAAAACATGTACATCCAACAAGGACAGAGACTGTCAGTTGATTCCTTTGTGTTCTACTGCAGCCTCCTAGAGTGTTCTAAAGAACAACTAGAGCGCTAACAGTCCTACTTATTACAAAGATATTTGATATTTGATATTTATGGGTATTTATAGAGCGCAGACATACGCTCCGAAAGGAGCATCTTGGCGCTAGGTTAGCATGAGGCGAGTACGTGAAAGATGGAACGAGATGAAGAAACTGAAACTAGATAGCTGCCAATACAGAGGTGTCTGGTTGTTGGTACACCAAAGATATGGCACACCTGAAGCCATCTTGATTGGAATAAAGTGGTAACTCTTAAAACATTTAATTTAAAATGGAACAAAATGAGGGGGTACATTTTTGCCACAGAAAGTATGATTAGTGCTGCAGAAAAAAAATGTGGGCACATTTTGAGTGACTTCTCAAATCCTCTTCTATTTCATAAACATTTTTTGACATGCAGTCTCCCAAGATGGCCACCAGAGACAAAAGAGCCCAAATGTAGCCCAAATATTACCCAGATGTAGCCCAATGACAGAATGTCCTGGAGTGTTCTAAAGAACAACTAGAGTGCTAACAGTCTTACTTATGACAAAAGTATGGCACACCAGAAGCCATTTTGATTGGAATAAAGTGGTAAGTCTGAAAACATTTAATTTGAATAGGAACAGAATGAGGGGGTTCATTTTGCCATAGAAAGTATGATTAGTGCTTCAGAAAGAAAAATTAGGGCACATTTTGAGTGACTTCTCAAATCCTCTTCTATTTCATTAAGAAAATTCTGACATGCAGTCTCCCAAGATGGCCACCAGCGACAAAAGAGCCCAAATGTAGCCCAAATATCACCCAGATGTAGCCCAGGTATAGCCCAATGACAGAATGTCCCAGAGTGTTCTAAAGAACAACTAGAGCGCTAACAGTCTTACTTATGACAAAAGTATGGCACACCAGAAGCCATCTTGATTGGAATGAAGTGGTAAGTCTGAAAACATTTAGTTTAAAAAGGAACAAAATGAGGGGGTTCATTTGCCATAGAAAGTATGATTAGTGCTGCAGAAAGAAAAATTAGGGCAAATTTTGAGTGACTTTTTAAATCCTCTTCTATTTCATTAAACAATTCTGACATGCAGTCTCCCAAGATGGCCACCAGAGACAAAAGAGCCCAAATGTAGCCCAAATATCACCCAGATGTAGCCCAAGTATAGCCCAATGACAGAATCTCCCAGAGTGTTCTAAAAAACAACTAGAGCGCTAACAGTTCTACTTATTACAAAGGTATGGCACAACTGAAGCCATCTTGATTGGAATAAAGTGGTAACTCTTAAAACATTTAATTTAAAAAAGAACAAAATGAGGGGGTATATTTTGCCATAGAAAGTATGATTAGTGTTGCAGAAAGAAAAATCAGGGCACATTTTGAGTGACTTCTCAAATCCTCTTCTATTTCATTAAAAAATTCTGACATGCAGTCTCCCAAGATGGCCACCAGAGACAAAAGAGCCCAAATGTAGCCCAAATATCACCCAGATGTAGCCCAAGTATAGCCCAATGACAGAATGTCCCAGGGTGTTCTAAAGAACAACTAGAGCGCTAACAGTCTTACTTATGACAAAAGTATGGCACACCAGAAGCCATCTTGATTGGAATGAAGTGGTAAGTCTGAAAACATTTAATTTAAAAAGGAACAAAATGATGGGGTATATTTTGCCATAGAAAGTATGATTAGTGCTGCAGAAAGAAAAATTAGGGCACATTTTGAGTGACTTCTTAAATCCTCTTCTATTTCATTAAAAAAATTCTGACATGCAGACTGAAACATGCACTTTGAAGAACAGCAGCAGACTTCCCTGGTGAGCAGTAGCTTTACTACAGTGATCTAATGAGCAACTAGAGCGCTAACATTCAGAATTGATGGCAAATGTGTGACACATCTGAATGCCTTCTTTGTGGAACCAAAGTAAACAAGCATTGAAAATGCAATAGATCCCGCCCTCGTTTAAGTTAAAGCCATTCTGTTTGTAATGAGGTGGCTTTTTAGCTTTGCTTTTATTAGTGTTTTTAAAACTTTCATGTAAATAACATGCATATGTATGCATATATGTATGTCTATGCATGCATTTATATTTGTATTTATATAGATATGCAGATTAAATATATTTATATATGTATGTATATATATATATACACATACATATATATAAATGCATATGCATATATATGCATATATATGTGTATATGTGTGCGTGTAGAGAGAGGTAGAGAGGTAGAGGTGTAGAGGTAGAGAGGTAGAGGTAGAGAGGTAGAGGTAGAGAGGTAGAGACTAGTAGAGAGAGAAGTAGAGAGAGGTAGAGAGGTAGAGAGTAGAGAGTGAGTAATAGAGAGTAGAGAGTGAGTAGTAGAGAGTAGTAGAGAGCAGTGGAGAGAGTAGCAGAGAGTGAGTAGTAGAGTGAATAGTAGAGAGAGTAGTAGAGAGTGAGTAATAGAGTGAGTAGTAAATAGCAGTAGCAAGTGAGTAGTAGAGAGTAGTAAAGAGTGAGTAGTAGAGAGTAGTAGAGAGTGAGTAGTAGAGAGTAGTAGAAAGTGAGTAGTAGAGAGTGAGTAGTAGAGAGTAGTAGAGAGTGAGTAGCAGAGAGAGAAAATAGTAGAGAGTGGTAGAGAGTGAGTAGTAGAGTGAGTAGTAGAGTGAGTAGTAGAGAGTAGTAGAGAGAGTAGTAGAGAGTGAGTAGTAGAGAGTAGTAGAAAGTGAGTAGTAGAGTGAGTAGTAGAGAGTAGTAGAGAGAGAGTAGTAGAGAGTGAGTAGTAGAGAGTGAGAAGTAGAGAGTGAGTAGTAGAGAGTAGTAGACAGTGAGTAGTAGAGAGAGAGTAGTAGAGAGTAGGGAGTAGTAGAGAGTGAGTAGTAGAGAGTAGTAGATAGTGAGTAGTAGGGAGTGAGTAGTAGAGAGAGAGTAGTAGAGAATGAGTAGTAGAGAGTGAGTATTTGAGAGTAGTGGAGTAGTAGAGAGTAAGTAGCAGAGAGTAGTGGAGAATATTCAGAAATTTGGCAAAGCACCACTTGCACAATAAGTCCAATCAAATCATATCACTTAGAGTCCTTATTGATGCGCTGAATCTTGGTGTATATTCAAATGCTTTTATTTTCCTTAAGTTTATGTACCACAGCCAGCCGACGCGTTTCGTTCTGTACAACAGAACTTCTTCAGGGCGTTCTTATTTCCTTCAAGTTATGTCAGTATCCTGTTGTCATATAACTAGATATGTCTTCCAAATGTTAGACGAGACGTAAGAACATTCTTATTCAAAGTGCCTAGGTATCAATTTTACCCACACAATTCGGGCAGACTTGAGTAATTTATAGCATCCTCAAAGTCAGTCTTTCAAAAATTCCAAAATATAGGACATGATAATCCAAATCCAAATGTTTCTCAAGAAAAGTCATTTTCAATCGTTTGGAATATCGGCGTTTGGGCAGATATGACCCAGGGACCCCCAGTATGCAAGGGGAATTAGTCCTCCCTCTGCAAACGCGACAGTGGCCTGCGTTGCAGAGAGGTGTAAAAAGGGGTATAGCCTCATTACACCTCTGTGCAATGCAGCCCCCTGGCGCATACTTGAGGTTCCAGGTGGGCTAGTTGGCCCTCAGGGATCCCCAGTATGCAAGGGGAATTAGTTCCCCCTCTTCAAACATGCACAGGGCTGCGTTGCAGAGAGGTGTAAAAAAGGGTGTGGCCTCATTACACCTCTCAGCAAATGCAGCCCCCTAGCGCATACTGGAGGCTACTGGTGGGCTAGTTGGCCCCCAGGGACCCCCAGTATGCAAGGGGAATTAGTTCCTCCTCTGCAAACACGCCAAGGGGGTGCGCTGCAGAGGGGTGCAACAAGGGGCATAGCCTCATTACACCTCTGCAATGCAGCCCCCTGGCACATACTGGAGGTTCCACGTGGGCTAGTTGTCCCCCAGGGGCCCCCAGTATGCAAGGGGAATTAGTTCCCCCTCTTCAAACATGCACGGGGGCTGCGTTGCAGAGAGATGTAAAAAGGGGCGTGGCTTCATTACACCTCTCTGCAATGCAGTCCCCTGGCGCATACTGGAGATTCCTGGTGGGCTTTCAGGTCTTATATAGTTAGGAATTAGCATTAAAAAAACCTTTGAAATTCACTGAAAAAAACATGGGTTTCAGACCCTATATAGTTAGGAATTAGCATTTAAAAAACCTTTGAAAATTCACTCAAAAAACTATAAGATTTAGGGGTGTTAGAGTTAGCTGGACATTTCACTCATACAAAACCATTGAAATTGCTCCTATATAGTTAGTTGTACTAACTGTATTTCGCGCACCCGCAATCCACTGCTGATGATGTCACATATTACATCATTCATGACATGGTCAGTGACATCACTGATGACATCTCAAATGACATCACTGATGACATCATCCACGTGACAATCACATACATCTTTTCATACACTAGTAAAATCTTTCATCACTCTTTGTAAAATACAGAGTATCATATTTGAATCCATTGTTACAGCAATACAAGTATCTAAAAACCCACTCAGTGATTCATAGATGTATACACACATCTAATCACTTACCTATAGATTCACTCATACATGCTGTCAATGAACAATAGAACACTATCAAAAATACTTATACACCTAAATCGACATTACACACCAGCACACATCCTCTTCACATATGAAGTCATCCTACTCACTTATGCAAACAATGGATCATACTTACATATTTACTTAGCTGCACACTTATAAAAACACAACTTCATCTATTCATTTAGATAGTAAGTCATACTTAGTGAAACCAAAAGAACTGACTGCACTCCGTTCGTGGAAAATAAAACGAGTTATATATCACAGTGCCTTTATGACATATTTATACATGTATGTTCCATTGCATCAACTGGTAATGTTAAATATAGATTTTAAATATGTCTTGCAAAAAAGTGGCAGCAATATCTGGTTGAAAACCACTTTGTGTCATTTCGGCTTCGTTCTGCTACTTTACAATATTATACTATATTTGAGGAGGATGTGTGGTCTAACGGCCAGAGCTACCGACTGTGGAAAAACGAACAACAGGAGCCTCATTTATAAAAAAATGAAGCAGCACGGTGAAGCAAGCCATTTTAACCCTTTCTGTGCTGATGACGAGCTCAGCTCGTCATGCAGCACAGTGCTTGTGTGCTGATGACGAGCTGAGCTCACCATGACCACACCCATTTCTATTGTGGTCCAGCACAGGCGAGGAATATCTATAGCAGCCAAGGTGTTAAGAGCTTCATTTGAAAAGCACAGGGATGCTTCATATTAACGACAATATGATGCATCCATGTGCTTTCCCCTGGGCTGGTGCACAATTGCTACCATGCGCCAGCAAAGGCACACTTGTGTCATGTTGCAAGGGTGCCTGCATTGCAGGGATGATTGTTTTTGTGCAGGAAGGAACACATTACTGCACAAAAACAATCATTGATGCAGCATGCATAGAAAGAGTAAAACATGATGAGAAATAAAAGTATTTCTCCTTGTCGCGCCACTCCTAGGCCTCCCCTGGGGAGCTGTAGAATTCTGACGCATTCCCAGCTTTACAAAACTTTGTATATCTGGGAATGTGTCAGGTTCCATGGGTGTTGCATGTGAACACACACAGTAACGCCTACGGAACGCCCCTGTCACGCAGAGTAATGCATGAAAGGGGCCCATATTTACAAGGCCATGAAAAGTCACGCAAGGTGAATTTACCTGGCCTTGTAAATATATGCAGGCACACTGTGCTGCCTGTGCATGATAAAAAAAGTGATGCATCCGAGCGCAATGGCCTTGTAAATGAAGCCCTAGGTTCTAGTCCTGGCGAGGGCTAAACATCACCTATTCTGCCCATCCCAAAGCAGAAATGAATCTGACCTTGAATGGTGTCATATGTGTGCTCATGTAAATCACTCTACTGTTCTTGGCCAAGTGCACTCTATTAAAAAAAAGCCCTGCCCCATGTGCACTCACGCATTACTTCAGTGACAATTGCTTCACAATTTTAAAATCAAGGCGACTGAAACCACAGGGGTCTTCCAAATCGTGCACGGACCATCAGAGTTGCCAAGTATTTGCTGAACATGGTTGGGTTTCGTCCAATAAAGTACGCATTCTTCACTGATTTCATACCAAAGCTGCTAACCCTAGTATTTAATGTAATATAGTAGAGCTCCACTAGAATAATGTCTTGTCATCATTGTGTTGATTAGAATCTAACATGACACGGGTTCCCTTTTTCCAGCAACAGCCTGTTTGCCTTTGTTTACATGTGTTAATATCCTTATGAATGCTGCTTCCCTCAGATGTGATGTATACTTAAACCTTTCGTCAAGAATTTAATACCTTTTCAAGACGGGGTTAATCCACGAGTTTTGTCTGCTAAATCCTTAGGAATGTTAAGTTCTTTATTCTTTAAGCTTTGCCTCTTACACTCTTACACTTCTTAACTTTGATGCTGACACGGGTCCTTTTAGCCTTTTTGAGATTGCCAGTTTGTTTTCAATCCACATTTGGTGCCATGTAAACATTCCTCCTGATAATTCCATATGGAATGCGTGTGCCTTGGTTAAAAGCAATTCATTTTACCTAACGCCCAGTGTTGCATGGTACACTGGCGAGATTATAAATGCTTTATATGTTTATCCCAATTGTATTCTTGTATGTACTTTATCATATGGTAAAATTATAATTGCATACTTTGTCCCAACTACATTGTTGTTATTGATTTTATGCTTTCTGTGAGTATTATTTGAATGACAATGATCTTTAAAAATGTGTCTTAAAAGTAGTGTGTTGTAAATAATCACTTAGTCTTTTGTAAAGTGTTCTAAATGAACAGTCAATCTTTTGTAAAGTAAAATATTAGGAGAGATTCCACTCTGTTTCAAACACAGCCACTCTTCCCTTAAGCATGTTCAAGAAAAACCTGCCTGATGACTAAGGTTGGCAAGCATCTCTGCATCTGCCTTCTTGTTTCCTTGGTGTTACTTTTCATTTGTTTGCGCTGGCTCCCTCTTCTTTGAAATATTGTAATACCTATTGGATATTTAGGGGCCTCTTCACCAACTGCACTACTACTCATATGCTACAGAATACTATTCACATACATAGGGCCTGGGACCTCATTCTCCGCCTCTCCTACCTTTGCTGCTTGAGGGTGGTTATATTTTTGTAGTTAATGTGAGGGGGACAATGGAGAGGGGATAAAAAATATAAAATACTTATTATTAAATGGGAGGGGTTTAGGGAAATGTAAGGAAGACATAGTAACAAAAACACACACCCACAAATATTAAGACCATTTCTATTCACTACAGATCTACAGGTGTCAAAACAGGCCCATCTGTACCACACCCAAGCCTTAGAGTAAATTACGCACCACAAATGGCCCATCAGAGGTACAGCCACACATTCCTATAGAAAAAAACTGAGTCAGTGAAATAAAATGACACCAGATAGGGGAGACGGTACCGCGTGTGACGCAAGATGGCTGCCGAGCGTTACAAGTTGTTGCTCACCTGTCAAATGATGACGTATTACTGTCTGAATGGGGACATTATTTGGCTGGTGTCTTCCAGTAAGACTTTCCCACAACGTGCGGTATCTGGAGTAAGGTTTGCGGGACTTTTTCGCGTTTGTGGAGTGCGATGTGTTGTCCTACCACTTCCTTCAGTGAAACTCCTCTCTGTCTGCCATTTCTGAGAGGAGTGGTGAGGAGGCGAGCGCTTCCCTGGTCCACACCTCCCTTCCTTCAACCTGATTGCCGCCCTCTTGAAGGGATTTTCAGGTTGCCTGCTTTTGGAACTTTCTATTTTAAGATTTTAAAGGAAAAATGTCTATTTCACAGTCTGCTGCAGCAACTTTCCATTAAGGCACTATAGCAGTTATTGGTTTCTTATCTGCAAATCTTCTCATTTAAACATTACTAATTGAGACATACCTATTGCCAATATTTTACATATTATTTTAACATCTTCGAAGTTTGCATAGATAATTGACTGTTTTCATACACTGAAATATAGATTCCAAATCAGCGTCAGCTCACTAAAATAAGCAGAAGAAAGCTGGTTCACCACCGCCTACAGAGTCTAAGGTTATAAACTCACAAGAAACCCTATTGAATAAGATTTTGGAAGCAATCCAGGCTATTCATGTGAACACAGATACCATATGCTTTGACATTAAAAATATTCAGCGAGGCATTGCCTCCTTCTCTATGAAAGTAGCAGACAACGAGATTAAAATCCATGATAATACCAACACCATTTTAACTACGACTCCATGCGTCCATCAGTTTGCTTCTCTTCAGATTAAAATACTTAACTTGGAAAATAGAAATAGACAATACAATCTATGCATATTTAATGTTCCAGACACTATTGAGGGACAAAGATGTCATCTTTTCCTAGAAACTCTATTACCAAAGCTCCTAAATATTAAATATCCAGAGCATTTTGAAATTGACAAAGCACATAGAATCTCCATCAAAAACCTCATTACACTAAACCACAACAAATCATATTTAAATTTTTGAGACACCATCATCTCATTCTCATTAGGAAGGCTAGACGAGAAATCCCAAATCTTCTGAATGAGGGGAGTAAAGGCTTTATTCATAAAGACTTTGCCAAAGAGACAGTCAAAATTCGATAACAATTTTTGGACTTGCAGCCTTGAATGTGGGATGCTGGATAGGAGTATGGTCTATTTGACCCTTCTACCATGTGTATATTAAAGAAGAATGATGTTTTCAAGTCTTTCTCATCACCTTAAGACCTGATACAATTTTTTGTCCGACATGATCCCATTGTCATGAAGTCTCAACCTTCAGTGTCTACTGGCTAATGTTTATTCCCCATAATAGCTGACGTTATATTGTTCTCATGGCAGGTGTATGCAGGGTGTCTACTCTTGCTTCGTACCTTCATCTCTACTGTTACATTTGATATGAGGTTTTGATGGATGACATCCATACATGATGTTGTCTGTCATGTTTTGTCTCTTTTATATGGGCTACTTCTTTCTTTTTTCTCTCTCAGGTTTTCTATCTTTCAGTAACTTGATATGGCTCAGCCACACAAGCTGGTTTTTGTTTCTCTGAATGTTAAAGGTTTGTGCCATCCTGTTAAACAGTGAAACATTTTAGAATATTTAAAAACATGTAATGCTAATGTTTGTTTTTTACAAGAAACTCACATATCTGAGAACACTTTACATTCAATGTCTAGGGGATGGGTAGGAGATATAATTTCATCTCCAGCTGGAAAACGCAAAGATGATTTAGCTATACTTTTCGTGGTTAGTGACACCTAGCGTAGATGTCAACTCCCTGAGCACAACCTTAGAGAAACAAATAGTGTTTCTATATCATGTAATCCAAATGTCGCCAAAAAATTGAACCAAAATTGTTGTTATTTATCTCATGTTTAATTCACACGAATTTCATCAATATCCATGAAGTTCCATAGTATATGTGTATCCAAAATCAATATATGGTGATAGTATCCCAATGCATTTCGGACACATGGTCCTTCGTTTGTAACTTGGGCTATAACGTGGAGTTCTTTTCATCATTGAGACCATCTTCAGTTCACGGTGACCGCTTTATCTTTCTCTCTCCATCGAACTCATTTGGTTTAGCGTCTTATGTACATCGCAAGCTGGGCTTGTTTTATCTGTTTTACACGAGCATGGACAGTGGGATCCACTTCATTTAGTACACGTTTTTGGGCTGACTCTGCATTCACTAATTAGTACCATAGACAATAGACATGCATAACCGTTAGAACATGATTTGAATTGTTGAAACTTGCTACCCGGTGAATTATACTTAGATTGCCTCATTTTCATTTTTGTTTAGGATTCCCCTGACGAAGGACCATGTGTCCGAAATGCATTGGGATACTATCACCATATATTGATTTTGGATACACATATACTATGGAACTTCATGGATATTGATGAAATTCGTGTGAATTAAACATGAGATAAATAACAACAATTTTGGTTCAATTTTTTGGCGACATTTGGATTACATGATATAGAAACACTATTTGTTTCTCTAAGGTTGTGCTCAGGGAGTTGACATCTACGCTAGGTGTCACTAACCACGAATTGGATTCCCACACCTTCTTTGTCAGGGGGTGATATCTCTGATGCACACCACAACCTGCTTACCTTAAATTCACTGAGGAGTGCGTGACCCACACCTGAACATTAGCTATACTTTTCTCACTCAAAGCTCATACACAATTACTGACTCACCATCTTGACTCATATGGCAGATATCTTTATGCTCAAGGTAAAGTTGATAAGCACATTTTAGACTTTGTTAACATATATGCTCCTAAAATAGATGATAATTCCTTTTGGAAAAATATTACCACCAAAATAATAAAATTCCAGGTTCCGGAGTCTGCTCCATGAAGTTGTCATAGAGGGCTTTGATTTTCAAGTAAGAGCCGAGAATGTTGCAGAGGTCGTGGTTGGGAGTGACGTCTGTAGGGGCTGTGGGGCTTGGTGAATTGCCGGATGATGTTGAAGAGTTCCTTAGAGTTTGTGGAGTTGGTGAGGATTTTGTTCTGGATGAAGGTCTTCTTTTTAGATCGTATGCATTGGTGGTAGTCTGTCATGGCATTCTTGTAGGTGGTCAGGTCTGTAGTTTTGCTGTTTCTTCATCGTTTTTCAAGATGTCCGCAGGAGCCTCTCGCTTCTTGGAGGTCACCGGTGAAACAGGTGGCCATCAGGGGGCGTAATCTGTCAGTGGTGCGGAGGGGTGCAAGCTTGTCTGCGCAGTTGGTGATCCAGTGGTGTAGTTCCTTGGCTGCAGAGTTAGCGTCTGTCGAGGTGGGGGGTGGTTCGCGGCTGAGGTTGGAGTTGAGGTGATCCTCTGTGACTTTGCTCCAGTTCCTTCACGGAGAGAAGTGTACACAGTTGTGTTCCGTCCAGAGGGGCTGCGTGGTGTGGCTGAAACAAATGTTGTTCCCACCTTCAAAGATGGGGTCGAGGGTGTGTCCTTCCTTATGGGTAAAGGGTTCTGATGAGCTGTTTCAGTCCGATGTTGGCGAGGTTGTCCAGGAGGGCGGTGGAGTTGGGGTCGCTGATCTGTCTTGTAGAAGTGTGTTTTGCTTCATCAAGATTCCTCTGTGCCTTCCAGAGTTTTCTAGCAACTCTGCACTTCTCAGATGTAGCACCTGAAATGTCTAAAGCTGCAATACATGGATGGTTTTAAGGACCAATTTCACAAACACATTTCACTCTAGGACCTATGTGCTTCTTCTGATTTGGGTTTTCCTGCAATTTAGGTGTGCAAAGTAAATGTTTATTTGGACTTCATATAAGTTCTCTGAAATGGATGCTATTCTTTGGCTGTGGCACTAAAGATAGATTTTGAAAAGAGATCACATATAGTGATACTCTTCTAATCTCCCTGCCCCTCTTGGTTGAGTTTCTTGCAGTTCAAGTGTGCCTGGATTTACACATCAAAACGGACAAGTACTGGCAGCTGACAGTGACTTGGATAGAAGAAATGGCGAGTATGACAGCTTATGTTGTTCGTTGGCTGGCTAATTATTGCTATAACTTCTTCTACTGAGTAGTGGTAGGTGTGAAGACTGCATGTGACGGTAGATTTTGCACTAACTGGAAGCGATTGTCTTGTTACTCCTCTCTAGTTGTAGCCTACAATCTGGAATGTACATCCATGTGTGTATGCACTTTACCTGCTGCACTTACCTGCATAAAATTAATCCTTTTCAAACAAACAGATAGTGGGAGAACACTGCCTCACATCCCAGCACTCAGTTCGCCCCAATGCATTATAGTAAATGCTGTGCCTGATAACACTTACTTCAGTGTCAATCTTTAGTTATTCACCCTTGGTGCAGCCAGTGCTGTGCATCTCTAGACAAGTTTTTCAGAATAGTTTTTCTTTTTCAGTAGAGAGCAACACATTCTTTGGGGGGGGGGGGGCTGGAAATGCTGCCCGCAGTCTTCTCAGGTCTCTGTGCCACTCACTAGACACTAGTGCATCAGCCAGAGCTCGTCAGCTCATTAGGTCAAGGGAGCCTATCCTAGTGAACCTCTGCTACTGTGGACCCACTTGCTTGCTTGCTGCCTCATGGCGCACCTGTATTACTGAATCTGTTTGCCACCCGCATTCATTGTGCCTATCCTTGCCACCTTCTTGCCTACCTTGATTGCTGCTGACTCAGTCATCACAACATCCCATTATTCAGCCTATGCTTCATTTGCTTGCTGCCATCCTGCATCTTTCCCTTTCCTTGAATGCTACGTGCTTCTTGTTTGGTGTTCCTCAAACATATAAGAGATTCACAGTTTGCACATCTTACAGAACCGTACCTCTTGGCATCCCCAAAACCTGAACACTTCCACCAGCCTTGTTCAGCTTTTTTACAAAATCTCTGTATGTCATCAACATTTGCAAAGGACTGAACTACCACTGCTGTGTGACAATATGCATATCATTATATGACTTTGATGCCTTATCATATGTAAAATACAACTTGTCCCTAATGAGGCTGCAAGACTCTTCTGCCACCACCCGAAAGAAAGCATGACACCAGTCTTGTAAGCAGCCCACTGGCTACCTGTAGCTACCTATAGCTAGACGAGCAATGTTCAGGGCACATTCACAGAGCCTACCAAGAAAAAAGGCCACTATACCTACAAATTAAATTGAAGCGCTACAAACAAAACAGGACACTGCACTTTAGGCTAGCAGCTCGGATTGCCATACCACCTTAATATAAGAAATCCAGACAAGGCACCACTTTCTCAGTAAAAGCTGCCAAGCACTGGAACCCACTCCCAGACCAGAATCAAAGCATCCAAGAGCATTTACAATTTAAAAGAGAGGAAAAACCTTGGATACTTTCAAGGAAACTAGACAATCCCGGTATTCTGGCATAGAACCCAGTGCAATAATCACTCCTTCAAGTACAATCTTCAGTTCACAGATATGTAATAGCCCAAACAACATACTCCTCTCATGTTTGCAAACAATGTAGCAACTTTCTATGTCCAGGTAAGTTCTGATGGGCGAAACTGTATCTAGCTTAGGTATTAAATATGAATGGAAATTGATACATAACCCTCCTGGCCCTCACTAATACTGTGAACCATTCACACAAGATACATAATAATGCCTTTATAGTGCTTGGCCTTCTTACACTCACATAAGACAGAGCTGCAACAGTACCGGTCCACAGCGACAAACCAACCATCATCCCGTGAACATCTAGGAATAGCTAAAGAGATCTGCCACATACCACTGGCGTTTGGAGAACTCTAATTTAGTCAACCACTGCAGGTCCCAACTAACTACATACTGCGATAGCTTTTTGACCTATTACAACACTTCTGTAAGGGATGATTGTAAGGAAGGCCAGATCTCTAGACCACCTCTACCCCCAACCAATGCCTGCTCAGGACCATAAACATAAACACAAATCTCAAAATGGACAGCCCTGTGTGGTAACCGATTTAGAGGACTGTGGGCAGGAGAAATCCTATAAAAAGACCTATAGAACTGTTCAGAGCTGCCAGGTTTCCAAAAGCGACCAACTAGAAATCAAATCCGGAATGGGTGAAAACTTACTGAACCCACGCCGCCCTCTATTAATGTACTGTGCAATGTGCGGCTGTAGCTTGCACTAGCTAAAATAAATTACGGAGCCAGTCTACTCCGGGAGGCCCGAATTTTGCGGTCTAGTTGAAGACAAACGAAATGTAACCCGAGGCGATTGGAACTGCGCCAAGAGATACTTATATATGTAACTGATTACCCGCGATTTTCAGCTGGGACGCCGACATTAAACACCCCACAAATCAAAACTCGACATTGAAGCTAACGTTTTAGGGGACTATTTACATGTTAACATTCCATAGAGGACTTTATGTTAATTAACCCCTGTGGGCATTTTTTTCTGAATACGGCTTTTGCTTGCTGAGGAAAGCGCGGGCTTTTTACTGCTGGCTGGCACAGAGCACCGCTGTTATCTATTCCCACCCAAGCTCAGCTTGTCATAATCTGTTTACTGTATCTATGAATGGCACATTACAGGAAGGCTTCGCACGATTCTAAACCACAAGCATACTCCCGCCTTCACCTTTTTTATAGTAGCCCGTTCCTTCTTCTCAAACTCCTGGCTCTTTGCACTGATTCCTCGGTCTTTACTGACAGCTCGCGCATCTCATGCCAACTGTGGGAAAACTGACGTAGGGCCTCGTGAATCTGCAATTGACATGGGAGCCGGCACAGCATCGGAAGCCGGGAGTGAAATCCAGTTATTTTTTATTTTATTTCGTTATTTTCCCTCATGTAGGCTATGCTGGCGCGAAACACGACCACAAGAGCGTCAGAGCGCTGCACTTATACATTGCAAAACCACACAAAGGTGGGTTGTGGGCAATTCATTCATAAGAAAATAAGTAGAGTACATACGTTGATTATATTTAGGAGACGGGTGTGTAGAAACATTACCCAGTGAGCAAAATGGAGGAGCAGAATAACTCATTAAAATATACATTATGATCTAAACTAATGCCACAATCTAAGTGTGTTGAGGGGAAAAGTATGTAGACTTGGAAGGTAGGATCAAAAGAAAATGGAGGGGAGGAAGTTTCCACATAATACACAGTGTCAGGGGAATCATCATGCGGAAATGGAATTTGTGCCCAGATCAGGACTACAAATAATGTGAGTTTAGCACACTGCCAAATTGTTTTTTCATGCAAATTTTGCCAGGAAAATTCTAGGGAAATTTACATGGGTAAAGATGTTGGAAAGAGGCAAAACATGAGGGAAACTCCCATAATGCTTGAAATGCTTCATTCTGACCGTCTTTCAACACAGAATAAGCTAATAATTCTGATTTAGTGAAATACTACACACCCTGCGGTATCAGTATTTTCTGGGTGGAATTACACACCATAGTACCAAGGCACTTTTAACTAAGCCCTTAGTAGTTGCTTCATATCCTGGAGTGAGAACAGTCAGGTGAAGGACCATGGGAAGACAGTTCCAAATTCCAGGGATACTCCAGTAGTGGCTGCTACCGGATGAGAGTGGGGGTAGGGGTGAACGAATAAAATAAAATTAAAATAAACACCTACCTGGCTGGCCAGCCGCAGTCTCCTTTCTCCGTCCTCTTCTTCCTGTTTCCGCTGGCAAAAGGAAGCACCCGGGCTCCTCAGAGCCAATCACAACGCTGCAATTCAATGTTGGGATTGGTCTGAGTGCCATGGAGCAGCACTCAGACAGGGAATGGAAGGCTTTGCATGTTCCTCAACATGCTGTGCATAGCAAGCCTGGTGGGCAAGATCCAAAGTGATCAGGACTGCAGTCATGCGCACTTAAGGAGTGTAAAAACACTCCTCTTCCTGATCTGGTCAGCCTGCCCTGCCCCGAGAGCCACTGACTCAGTAGGAAAAATAAAATGATAATAACAATATATTATATTCATTTTATTTTTCCTTTGAGCAGTAGGGCAACGATGCTCCGCTTTTGAAGAGGAGCCTCCACTGGATACACCTGAAAAGGATTAGGTCAGGATTAATTTTCTCTTAAAGCCCGGGGTTTCTAATCGCAGTATCTCTGTATTGCATGGGGAACATTGCCAATCCCCAGGAAATGGACAACTTCTAAGTGAAGTATAGGGGGAGTTGGTGTGAAAAATGTTGTGCACCAGGCAGGCAGTTAGAAATACACAATGGGCCAGTGTTAGGGCACTGCGACTGGTACAGCGGCATTTGGAGCTGAATTGAGGGGGTTGGGAGGGGGAGCGTGTTTAGAAATAACTTATAGATTTAAAAGCTCCTGCTGTAGAGTTTCATCATGTAACCTGCAGTTTTCAGGCAACAATAAAACATCAATAAAACATCAAGATAAGTCAAATAATGATTACAATTCCTGCTTGAGAGAGATCAGAGTTTTGACTAGTGGCAGTTTTGGCTCATAATAACGTAGCACAGAGGGTTAATATACCTGCTGTAAACCATGCACATCACAGAACTGTATTTTATGGGGAAAGCTCGGTAGGTTATTGCTTTTGTCACTGATATCATTTTGTTACTTGCAGTTCAAAGTTACAATCCTTATATAGCACAGTGAGCTATGAACTGTCATCAAAAAGCAGCCTTCAAACTGCATGGTGTAGGTTAGAATGTTATATTTTTGCTAAAAAGTTTCTTTTGGATAAAAATATATTCTTATTTGTAAAGGCAACCCCAACTACTGTGATACTTTTTAAATCTTGAGTTTCTACTTCACCAGACCTAACACTCTTAAAATATGCTGCCTACCATTTTGGATGACGTGGTTCCTACACCTTATAATCCTCTTTATGTTATGTAACATTTCCTATAGACTCATTTACACACATATTTTTCATTGTCTCTGTGTAATGAGAGTGTGATGTGAAGTGCTCTGACACCCTATACTGGTATGACTAGCACTATTAAACAAATTAAATGCATGTCAGAGAGGGGCTAGGGAGCGATGAGGGGCACTCTTGGACGGTGGAAGTGAGGAAATCCTTGGAGCATGGGGTGTCATGTGTTTCCTGCATGGCTCATTGTAGACTTTTTACGTTAGCCTAACTGTGCGCATCGTATGCCTCGTTTTCTTTTGCACATGTTAACATATAAACATGCAAACATGCTTGCTTTTGTGCCACATTGTACTTTCACACGGAACCTGCATATGTTTTTGCGTTCTGTTTTTTTCCTGGGATTTAGTCTGAACACCACCAACAAGGAGCACAATAGTTTAAATAAATATTCTAAACTTCCGTTGTGTCTCCTGGTTATCTTCTTGTGGACAAGTACGAGTGAGAGAGCGGAAGGATGTGCACTGTTACCGCGATCTCTGAGAGGGTCATGAGTGTTGTGTTCTAGGGTGCCAAATCACTTGTTTTTCTGGTAAGATTCGGAGAGCAAGTGAGGCTCTATAGCTACTCGGATTCTGACTCATGAATACTGAGGTAGTATGGTGACTCAGGCACTACATACTGATGATCCATGATTCCAAGCGTAGTTCTGTTCCAGAGCAGAGTCCCTGCAATCTTTGGCCTGGTACTTATTTGCGGGACCCCTGAGTAACGCTTGTGCTTGTCAACAATACCCTAGCAACTTTTCCCGGATGCGTCTGTGGTGCTAGGGATTTCTCCTCCACAGTTTTTAGGCAGCACCTAGTTCTGTTGATTTTTCAAGTTTGAATATAAAAATGTTTATATACCCTGATTGTGCTACACTTTGAATCCCCTTTTGATTAGCTATGGCTCAACCCTTGGCTATTTCTATTAATTGCCGCCAAGCATTAAATCAGCATTTAATGCAACACGGAGTTCTTAATGCAGGTGCTGCTGTGATTTTTGTTATAGAAGCGGCGCCGCATTCCGCTTTGAGTTCTTTTATTCTTGGGTCACTTCCCCGGGAGTCGACGCTAATGATAATACTTTCCATAATTGTACGACACCACTGACTCCTGCTGCATATCACCAATATGCACTTACTGAAATTTCTCTTACCGTCTGGGAACACCAGACGTGGTTTAATGGCATCCTTCCCCAGGTGATTGTCAATGTCCCAATGAGCCCCTTGAGTCTTGATGGGGCCACCTTGCTGGCACTAGAGTGCTATACCCTGTATCCCAATTTAGGTCAAATACATTTACTACAAACTCAAGCTTTCTACAATGATTTTGTTGTCTTATATAGATGCATGGCCCAATTTATTGCACGCGCCTTGCTGGCTGGACCCCCTAGAGTTGCCCTGCAAGGACAACCTCAGGTGCCTGCAGGCCATTTTATTAGTCCCGTAATTGCTCATTCAGTTATGGGCAAATAATCCAAACATTGTGAAGAAATACCCTTCTGGATTGCCCAAAACATAGATAAACTTGAAGCTGTGATTCCCCTTATGGGACCACAAGACAGGCACATAATTTTGACCATGTGCGTACCCAATGGTCTGGTTCTCCCTTTAGCAGACTGCTATGCCTGGGGTGCTATTATTTGTCACAGTCTACACTCTTTGTCAGGGCACTCCCATGATGGCCATTCTGCTGAATGTCCTCAAACAGATACGGAATGAGCATGAGGCAGCACCTGCCCTCGATAAGGGGATGAAGCTTGTAGAAAATGTTCTAGTCATCTCCAAAATGATTCTTTGTAATGTTAAAGGTGAAGCAGCGTCTTTGACCAAACGCCAGGCACTTCCAACAGTGGCTGTTGTTGACTCCGAACGCGAGCTGCTTGTCATTATAGGTAAAGTATATAGATCTTTGGGACATAATAGTTTGGGAAAAAGACCTTCAGTACCACCACTTGGCAAGCCTGTTTTAGACAAGGATGCCAGACCTGCACATGAGTTTCTTAAAAAAACATTGAACAAATCAAAACAACAACAAAAACCTAGAAAATGCAGAGGCCCTCCACCCCCGGAATCCTCTGGGAGGCGATACGATTTTCATGATCGCACACAAATTAAAACTCCTGATAGGTATCAGAGTCCTAATCCTCATTCTCCTCGTTCCTTTCAGGACTCGTCTGACCGACAGTACGGCAAAGGTGGGCGATCTGATCGCAGACAAGGAGAGTACGTGCAACCGAAACAGGAAACAAAACTCTCTTCTGACGTGAAGATTAATAAAGACGATAGGCCCCCTTCCTTATAAAGATTCTTTAAAAAAAAAGAAAGTTGTAGCAATAACAGCTAAATATGCCATAGACGTTGAGAACCCTACTCCTGAACAGGAGTTTGTCGGTGACTCCCCTGGACAGCGCAGCAGAGGTCACAATAGTACGCCGTAATCTCCACTAATTTCTGGTAGCGACAGCAACTGAAACGTTTATTATAGTTGAAACCACAGACACACACATAGCCCCACCTGACAGACTATATACTTTGGATGTTTTGATTGAAGATGATGTTAAACACACCATACTCATACACATAGTTAAACACAAACTTTTGCAGTACAAAATACACATAGCATGGTACTGATTAACAGTTTTATCCCAAAAAAATAAAACTACCTTGGACATGTCAAATGTTTTTTTAGACACAATTTGGCTCTAAAGAGCTTCAACTGGTCCACGTTTAGTGCCTTTGTTTTCAGAGGTGCTACGCCAGAATTGCTATGGGGTACAAGAACTGTCCGGGAGTTTTGGAGGCACAAATTATGTTGATTTTTCATGATATCGACTCTGATGCTCTGTCCTACTTGGATGATGTCTACTTGAATGACAATGAATTAAGCTCCCATTTGGAAAGAGTGGGCTGCGTAATTTAGCAATTTCCTGAACTTGGTTACATGTTTAATTTTAGAAAATCTTACATTGCTTTTCTCAGTGTCCACGTTTTCGGATATGAACTAACTAATGAGAGAAAAAGTCTTGACCCTCATTTTCTGGAAAAGTCTGCTCAGTTGCAGTCTCCAAGTACACTTAAAAAGTTGCAGCCTCCACTAGGATTAAAACATTTTGGTAGGACATACATACCTGACTATGCCCAAAGTATTAAACATCTTTATGCCTTAGTACGCCCTGATTTTTCCTGATGTCTGAGCATACTGAAACACTCAGATCTTTGCAGTCTGAATTACTTCAAACATGACATTTACATACATGTGTCAACACTACGAACTTGGTCCTCCGGGTCTTGCCAGTTGCGATTGGATTTTCTTACGTCATCTTTAATGAAGGTGAGACGGTACCCAAAGCAAATATATCATATTTGCATTCAACTGCAGCACTGCATTTTGCTTCTACTGGAAAAATTCTCACTGCTGTTCAAATGGCAATCCTGAAGGTCCGGCCACTTATTCAAGGTAAATGCATTATTGTCGTTTCTGCAGTGCCTGCCCTAGAGGCAGTCACAAAAGCCAGTGTTTCTAATGCAAAAGCCCTCCACCCTTTTTGGATACAATGGGATACGTCCTTAACAGCTGTCAATATCAACTTTGTCTTTGACCATTCTCTGCAAACACAAAATGTTTTGCAATATGAACATGTTTATCTTTTGCCTTCTTCAATTCTGCCTCTTGACCAATGTAAGTCCATCATGTACACTGACGGATCTGCACAACCGGCAATAGGTTCCATCAGCAATGTTCTGCTGCATGTGCCATCGTTCTTGGCACTATTTCCGATGGTTTTTTTACCCTCAGACTACTTTCACTCAGTCTCTTTGAGACTGTACTGCGCAGTTAGCTGAGTTGAAGGCTTTGCTTCTTGCACTTCAAAATACCGATCCTTTATTCCCCACGCTTATAGTGTGTGATTCGTCTTACTGCCTACAGTCTTTTAATGATAATTTGCATTTTTGGAAACAAAATGACTCCTGAGATTCTAAAGGTAGCACAAACAAGCACAAACTCCTTTGGGTTAAAGTGGCAGACTTTAAGGATAAGTTGCCATAAGCTCATGTAATACATACTTTGAGTCATCAGCGTGTGGGAACAAATGCCACAGGGAATTCTCTGGCTGATGAAGCAGGCAAATCTGCAGTAGCCTCAGCTAAAATTGCAGCAGTAACCCACTCTAAAACGTGTATCGATAATGATATCTAGGCTGCCGTCAGTGGTTTTAAAAACTGCACCCCTTACCCGAAGGGTTTTCCTTCTACATATTCATAATATTTAAATGACCTAAATGTTCCTTTTGTAACTATTCCTACTGTTGGTGATTGTATGATGCCCAACCCAGACCACAGACATGATTTAATTGTAGCCGCACATGAAGGTATAGCTTCTGGGCTTGCCAGTGTGGTCCCACCATTTCACTCTTACATCTATGATATTGGTGGCAGGGTTTATACCAACAAACCAGAAAATATGTTTTAACCTGTGACATTTGTCAACAGATCAAATGTTACACTGTGTCTCGCCCACCACAGACACATCTGTTTAATTCCAATTACCCTTTTGGCTGCATTTACTTAGATCATTGTAGTCTACTGATTTCAGATACTTCATTTGAATATATTTTGGATGTAGTTGATTCTTGCTCTAGATTCCTCTGGGTTTGACCACAGCCCTTGGATGATACTCAAACTGTTATTAAAGACTTGCAAGTCTTTACCGGGACATATGTCTGTTGCACATTACACTTTGACCAAGGTTCGGCATTCGCTTCTAAAGTGTACCATAATTTGATGAAGTTCATGGGTGTGCAAGTGCATTTTTCTGCTACGTAAAGACCCGAAGGTGTGTGGAGAGAATGAACCATGACTTGAAGCAGTCCTTGGCAGCTAGAGTATTAGACACAGGGCGTAGTTGGTTGAACCATCTATATGGGGTTCAACGAGCAGTAAATAATCTCCCTTAAAGATGTCAAAGTGGGCGGACCCCCAGGATGTATAATCCAGACCTTGATGGTCCAGACATTGTGACGACTGCCACGACCTTTGATGTAAATAACCATTGTGCTGTCTTAGAGGACCTGCAAAAGTTCTGGGACACTTAACCTCACAAACATTTACCTAAGTCTCACTCTTCCACTGCTGAAGATCAAACTCCAGCTTACGGCTGGCTTCCTAAAATCGGATAATGGAATTCGGCCGAACATACTGTGCCACTGTTCCAGTCCTTGGCCTTGAAGGAACCCAAACTGTGATTTTACCACTTTTCCCTGGATATAAAGACAACGTTTTGCCTCCATTTAACATGTCAAGCTACACCATTTGACCGATACTTCATAGTAGGCCATGAATAGTAGTTCTTTCACACAAGACTTTTCTTTGCAGCCTGTGAACACCATCGATAATGATATCCCCGGCTGAAGAAGGGAGAGGCTAAGTCTTCCGCCAACAATTTCCCTGACACAATACCTGCTTTTAATATCATGTCTCTTACAACAGATGTCATTTATAATGATCCACCGTTGGCTAGTCCTTCAGAGTTGGCTTTTTAAAATCATACTGCTGAATCCCAACCTCCTGTTTTCCAGCTGAGTACCTCCGGGTACTATATGGATCACAATAATTTTTCTTCCGACAGTTCTTCTGTTTTGTACATGCCTCCAGCCCAGATTTCTGTTTTTATTTCATGGTCAAAATGCACTTATCCAGTCCCTCCTTGGCTATATGTCTGGATCATACTCTCCTTGGTTTTTTAGTTCTAGTGGATTGGATTTGTGACTGTTTTTTTCTTATTCATCAATGGCCACTATCTTCCGGAATGTTCTGTTACAGAACTGGTCGACAGGGTACGGGCCTTCTATTCTTCATCAAATAAAATGAAAAGAGACTTATCCCTGGTCAACATTTCAGCTGTTCCAGTGACCACTGGAATTGTTTGGGATAAAGTTTCAAACAGATAAATATACGTATTTTACCGGATATGATACTCCAGACCCCATGTCATAATATATTAAATTTACTCCAACACTACAAAAGAAATATATATGCTTACTCAAGCTAAGTTTATATATACTACTGTATTCATCAATCAGTTGGCCCTTTAAGGTTATGATTATTGGAAGGACACTATTGTTTTGGAATCGATTTGGGGTACAAAGTCCTATCAGATTCAGGGCACAGAAACTTTGTTTCAAGCCTGTCTGATTCCCACACAAATGATTTTCCTGAATTAAACAAGCAAGCAAACTACTTGTCTGGGATTGGCAAAGATTAAAGAAATGAATGCCCCAACCATTCCCTCTGTGGCCCATTAAGAAAATTGGCAGAGTTTTACAAATTGCACAAAAAACATTAAATAGCATGGTGTAAAATGGCACATTTAATTCTTCATTTTCAAGCTCTGGTGGGTGGTTGTTGTGGTCAGCGGACATAAATGGTTGTTATGCTCATTTTCTCAATTCCTAACCTGAGTATACGTCAAGTAGACCTGATCCCTGATACTCTCAGTCAACACTTCCTGGTGTTGTTATCACCTTTTCGGTGGGAAAGTTCCATCAATAATTGTTGTGACATTCATACTGTCTGCAGTAAAACAACATTTTTCTCTCCTGTCCGAGGACATGAACGTATCAGATTTTTTGGGGGATCAAAAATCCCTACATGCTAAAAGATTTATATATGCTACTTAGAATGAAATTTGGAAATTATCCCAAATGGAAGCTGCTGCACATTTAAGACAAATTGACCAAGATCATTTGGAAAAATTCCTAGCTGTTGTTGATAATAGTATTATTACGCTGTTATCTTATATTTACAACTTCAACTAAATTGTGTCATCTGTTATTGATATTGTGCAGAGTGATATGTCAGGACTATATCATGGTTAATGTCAGCTTAGATCTATTATGTAGTTTAGCCGGATGCTTTAAACCTTTAAAAATGGGTGCATTCCATGGCATTACTTGAATTGTACTGATTTGTTTTCACCTTTTAATTTAACATGTAAACAACAGTTGATGCCCATGAAAGATGCGACCTATACAATGCTGCATTTAAAACAATTCCCATTCACTATAGCTGAAATGCCTTTTGTGGTTTGGTTAATACACAGAGTTATTTCACTGCCTATATCAACATTTCAATATAATGCTTGCATGAAACATTTTCCTGCAGGTATATATGAACCCCTAGGTAGCATTCACACACATGAAATATGGTAACTCCCCTTAATGTACCTGTTGTGAAGGTGGAGACAAATAGGTTTTTATCACTGTGGAAGAATATGACTCTATTGTCGGACATTCACTTGTTTATAAACATGTAAAAATTCACGGCACGGGTACACTTTGCCACCTGATTTCGCTTGTTATTGAAAAGGAATCCCAGTTCCCGCAATTCATCCTTTCATTACGGTACCCTCTAACGGTAGTTATCTCATGTTTAATGTTCAAGACTGTTGCAGAATGTGGGCTGGAGTCCCACATATTTTGGTTGGTTCCCAGTTAGTCACTTGTTGCAACAATGTCTTGTTTCCCTCTTCGCATGGGATTGTAGATAGCTCAATATGGCTTTCCATTCAAACTTTGAAGGCAGACTTCAACAAACTAAGCAGACTCAAAGCATTATTGTTTTAGCAAGATGTAGCTCTTACATCTACCCGTGAGACCTTCAAATTGCAGGTGGCTAGGGCTTCTAGAGAAATACAGTCACTGGTAAACACTAACCTTCCCTTGCACTTTAGAGGATAAGTGCATCAAATATTTAATGCCTCTAGTACAGCTGGCCTTGTCCACTTTTTTAAAGTTATAAGCTCGGGCCTTGTTAGTTCTTTTCAAACCTTTTTTGGAGCAATCTCGGCTTTTATCCACTCTCTAGTGCTTTTGGAGGATTCTCAGGCCTGTTATTCCTTATTTTCTGCATTCTTGTCTTGTTCCTGCTTTTCTGCAATGGATGCTCCTTTTCTCGGTGCTCCGGAACTGGTATTTCTTCAACACTACTGTGAGCCTATGAATGAAATCTTTGGAATTTTTCTACTACAAGACCTGGATCTTGAATGGTCTTTGACATTTCGGCCTGCCTGGTTTACCTGCTTACCACCCGTGCCTTGGACTATGGACTGCTCATGAGTCCCTAAGCAACACATTTTCAGAACTGTTCTTTGGTCCTGTGACTTCAACCCTCTGTGAAGTTTGATCCTTTGGCCTATGAGGAACCATGTGCATCGACACATGGATCTTACAGGCTCTGTTAACACGGATGCAGCTGTCCCGGTCTCAGAGAGCATGTATGTTCTTTAGATCTCGTAACTTGGGCTGTGGACCAATCATTATATGTAGAGTCAGATTCCTTCATGGAGACTTTAGCCTATGAAATGGTGAGTACCATAATGGATTCCTCTGAATCACCCTGAGATGACTATTTTTCTAAATTGGCTTTTCCTTCTAATTTTAGTTTTCAGTCATTCAAATCTCTGGAATAAGGCTTTGAGTATGTTTACTTTCAGATTATATTTATTGTATTAAGTACTTTTCTAAGTGCTAATGTCCTGACCAAGGGGAGGGTGTCATGTGTATCCTGCATGGCCCAGTGTAGTCTTCCTGTTAGCCTAACTGTGCGCATTGTAGACCTCATTTTCTTTTGCACATGTTACTATATGAACACTCTTGCTTTTGTGCCACATTGTACTTTCACACAGAACATGCATATATTTCGTGCTTCTGTTCTTTTCCTGGGAATTAGTCTGAACACCACAGACAAGGTCTAACAACAATGTCCCTTGTTATTCTTTCTGGCCAGGCACTAGCACCTGCACATAACACAAGAATGCAGTGGTTGTTTATGTGTATACATTTCCTATCGTATAGATGAGAACATAAGCTGAAAAGACACATATGGAGCAAGAGTTCTGAGACAAGTACACTGCGTCTGCTGGGATGTAAAGCGTCCATCAGTGTATGCTAAGGTATGGGGTCTGCCAGTAATTCCAGCGATCTTGGATATATAATCACCCAGCTTTAGTAGCAGGGGAGGGGGAAGGGGTTTAGGTTACTCTGCCCTATAATATGACAGGGCTTGTCATGATATATGGATTATTAACCATGCTAACAGTAATCTTAGCATGCATTTGTGTACCAATTGTGTCATGTATACTGCATTTCAGAGCAAAATAGTTTAAATAAATATTCTAAACTTCCTTCGTGTCTCCTAGTTATCTTATTTTGGACTAGTATGAGTGAGCAAGTGAAAGGGTGTGTCTTGTTACTGCAATCCCCCAGAAAGTCAAGAGTGTTGTGTTTCGGGGTTTCAATTCACCTGTTTCTCTGGTATGGTTTGGGGGGCAGGGAGTCACTTTGGCTTGTTGGACTAAGACTCATGGATACTGATGTGGTATGGTGACTCAGTCCCTACATACTGATAATCTATGATTCCAAGAATAGTTCTGTTCCCGAGCAGAATCCTTGCAGCAGGGGGAGGCGGGGGCGGGTTGGAGAGGGTCACCAAAAAAGACTGTGGCACCGAGCACCACCAGCACTAAAGCTGGCTCTGATACACATCTTCCTTCAACACAAAGCCATTATAGTGAAAAAAGGACTCAGGGATATGACTTAACTGTCTGAGCTGTTGACTTTGGAACTGGGGAACTAGGGGGCTCATTAGGATAGTGGATTTTCCGCATCCTCTGGGCCTCTAAAAATAGAGGATGTGACCGCCAGGGTGGCGGTCACATCCTAATTGCGCAGGAGGGAACGCCGCAGCCCATGCGGACGTTCCCTCATCCTCGGTGATCGCGGACGGACTCAAGTCCGTCCGCGATCATAATCGGCCCCTAGGTTCGAATACACATCCTGTTATGAGCAAATCATTTAATCTTCCGGAGCCTAAAACCCCCCCAAACAAATCGTACCTTGCGCAATGTAATCTAGCACTCATGTGAAGCTCTGTGATGTCTTCGGGCCAAGTATGCACTAAATAGAACAGCAATTTTTTTTTGCTGCTGTTAATAGGACAAGTGTTATACATAAAGTTCATCCTTACATGTGGGACGCTAAATTCCAGCCCTTTGAACAAACTGTCTTTTGCGCAGTGGTCAGAATTATAAGTGGTGTGAGTTTATCACACACAATATTATGATAAAGTCCATAGTTCCCAATAATGTTCTACAGGCTAAACCTGCCTGAATTTAACAGTGGGTTAAAGACTGGCAAAACGAGAATTGTGTGCACTAAACATCAAAATCTGTATGCTATACACCATGTTCAGGTCGAAACTGTAATAGGTACTATTTATTGCACAGGATAAATGCAAAAGCCTGTAGTGTCCGATTTTATTGGATACAATATCTAGTACCCTTTTACTGGAACTCTAATTAGATTGCTCAGTGGGAGGGGGGTCCTTGAGGTGGGCTAGTCAGACTGTGGGTGTACCAGTGAGGGACATTTGTATGCCCTGAGGATTTAAAAAGCAAAAAGGAAAAAACTGTACATTTGCTACCATAGAATTACTTCTACTTCAGAAATGGAAACCAGCCATAGATTTTCAGGGCTACTCATGTTTAGCATTTAAGGATTTGGAATTTCCTCCGGATGTAAATCTCCACATACCCAAATGCTACACAGAAGGGTTTTTGCACGCTGTTCTTTTTTATTTTATTTTTAACCTTCGAGAAATAATTTCCGAAAATAACCCATTAAATATAGAGATGTTCACACCCACTTTGGAAACACACTTTTACCTACTCGTGATGGGAGTCCATTTACAATAATTATCCGGTTTGGATAGCTGCACCTGATATGTTTTAGGGTACTCATCTACTATTGTAGATAGGCTCGAGTAGCAACACAACGGGCCTGTCACTAACTCTTCATTTTCAGCATACTGGTGGAATTTCTGCATTCATGAATCCTATTTCCAGCAGCGGCCGGCATGGCACGTGGGTGAGGGGGGCAGGGTTGAGTTTCGCAAGGGGAGCTGCGGGTGGGTTGCAGGTGGTGTTGCGGGAGGTGAAATATTAAAATTTTAAAAATCTAAACTTCCCTTGAGGCCGGGCCCTGCGTCTTCTCCGCTCCTGCTCTCCTGCCTCCAAAAGGAACAGGAAGCAGACAGCCAGGCTACCTCCCCAAAGCCAATCACAACGCTGAGTTGCAGTGTAGTGATTGGTCTGAGCGCCATGACAAGGTACTCAGCCAGGGGCTGGAGGCGTGGGCATGTTCTCCATGCAGGCTGTAATGCAGCCTGCATGGAGAACAGGGAAGTGCCCATGACTGGTTTAGGCAGCCCGAGAAGGCTGACCAAACAGTCATTGCGCACTTTGGAGTGCCACTCCTCCCCATCCCTGTTGGGAGAGCAGAGCAGCCCTGCCCACCCGCCCACCACAAAGCAGCAGGACTCGTCAGGAAGCATAAAATGATAATATCTTAATGTTATTACCATTTTATGTTTCCCTTCTTTACACTGCTTGAAAGCAGTGGGGCGACGCTCCTCTGCCATAGCGGAAGAGCCGCCCTGCTTATTTCTTAGGATACAGTTCAACTAATTATGATTCTATAGCTATTTCTGTGCCCATAAGTTGAATTTAGGCATGCAAAAAGCTGTGTGAATATGACCCATACTGCTGAACACCCCCATTAAGTTTATAAACATTTAAAATGTAAGAAAAGGCAGAACAGAGATGTAAAGCAATTCTCCAAACATCATACCATTTGGTCACAAAGGGAATCCTAATTAAATTCAGCTATCTATAATGGTCGAGTGCATGGCTTGTTTGAGGCAAGGGTGAGCTGGACCCAGGCCCAGGCTTCCTTGTATCATATGGACGTGCTGAGCTTATCTACCAAATTGCTTTTAATATATATATTTTTAATTCCAAACCACTAGCACCTGTGCATTATCTCCTAACCTCTCTATAAATATTTTTACTCGCTTCCATTAGCTCATTATTTTTCCATCTTTCCCTTTTTCCCTCAAACTCTCCTTCTCTGCCTCTCATCTCCAATTTGGCAGAGAGGGTGTGTGTTCCCCAGGACCTTTGTGTTGTGTTTACCTGAGAAGGTAACCCATGCAGAACACAGGAGGGGAGGCTTTAGGCTCTCATAATTGTATGGGAAGTGTACGAAATTGTGTTATTAACTGACGTAGATCTGAGTCTGGTACCAAGGAATAAGATCACACATTTTTCAGAGTAAAACACAGTTTCAGTCATCGAAACCTGGTCTCAACCCCCCCAGTACTTGTGCCAGAGAGCAGACTGGCTTAACTTAGGAAACTTTGTAAAGTATTAGCAGTAAAAAAAAAGTCAGAGGAAAAGTAAAAAAACAACACAATTAATAATAAAATAAACAACCAATTTCTAAAAATAAAGAAACTTTGATGAGCAAAATGACAGAAATTCCAATAAGGGGAGCCAGAAATTTCAGGCCTACACGATGATGCGCAGGTCGGATACACCAAATGGGTTGTCCCAGTAATTGATTTTACCTTCTGACTTAAACTCTGAAATGGAAGTTAAAGTCCTCCAGTGGGGCAAGGTTGCAGGCTGTGTCTGCCAAAGTCCTCTCAAAGTTGGGCAGCTGTTGGATGAGGTCTTGTTTAAGC
The DNA here is from genome assembly GCF_964263255.1 of Lissotriton vulgaris. Lineage (NCBI taxonomy): Eukaryota > Metazoa > Chordata > Amphibia > Caudata > Salamandridae > Lissotriton > Lissotriton vulgaris. The sequence continues at coordinate 1,595,122,833 of NC_141691.1, forward strand.
CGTTGGTTTGGGGAGCAAAAGCTCAGAATGGGAGAAGTTCAAATGTCATGGCTGCCGAGGTCCTTGCACCAGGTGGATATTTTTTGTACCTTTGTCTTGTCAATATTTCTACCTTGAGATTAAGGGCCACATTTTGAGTTGGCAAAGTAGTTACTCTATCACAAATTATCCCATCCCTCTTATAACAAGTGCCATAGGTCATAATGCACTTGTAATAAGGTGGACGTGATATCTGTTACGTTCATGATGAGAACTTGTCCACCAAACTCGAACACTAGTGCTCAGTCTTTTCTATGGAGCTTAAAAGCCTCCAGTGGGGTAATTGTGAAGCTGTGTCCCTTTAAATTCAGACAACTTTGCCGCATGGTGACACTTGGAAGTCCAAAATATTCTAAATACAATCTTCTTCAGTTTCTGGAGCAGTCTTCTTGGTAATTCCTAAGACTCCCTAGCACCTCAGAGACAGCATGTAGGTGCCAGGAATCAGTCCAGCATAGACCACCAGTAAGGTCCAGTTGCAACTGATCACCTGGGCACTTTAAGAAAAAGGGCCTCTTGAGGTCTGTTGTGACCCTGTAACCACAGAGGAGGTCAGGCTACTGACCATTGGAGTCCCCTTTACAGTCTTGAGTACAAGTGGGAGAAGGCCAAATCCTTGGGTCACATGTGTTCTGATGAGCTGTGAGTAAGGTGCTACGTTTGTTGGATGTATTAGCCAGTGGGTAAGAGCAACTTTTTTGTACTCACTAGCCAATGAGCAAAACGTCTTGTTTGCCTTCCTCAAACTATTCCACAGTGCACTATTCTAAGTAGAATACAAGATGGCAAAGCCTTTCATCCTTGGAGGGTTCTAGGGTGCCATTGAGGGGTGTGTGTGTTTAGGCAAATGAGCAGTCACCTCTCCTTAGTTACACCAAACTGGCTCTTGGACGAGCTCCCACTCTTACTAGGCTGCTGAGAAACTGGGTACGGAGAGCCCAGACCAAAGAAGGCTTCTCTCCAGGTCTCAATTACCTCTTTACTAAAAAAAGGACAGATCTAACCATGGTCCCTTTCAAGTTAATAAAGTTCTTGAACCCTCACCATCTGTCCTTGCTGGTAGAAGTTATCATTCCTCATGAAGGAAGAGTAGTGTTGGTTATGCAGCTGCCAGACTAATGCTAATTAGCTTACTGGAGACAGGGGGGTCAGGCAGATATAGTCTAATGTTTTAAAAGGCACTGTTCCTAAATATTTATTATAAATCCAACTACACCACTAAATTATACCATTAACAATTGATTAAAGGTTGATTAAACTTTATTGTTTAGTTAATTAAAACCATAACAAAAATGAACATGGAAGAAATTTTAACATTACAGTACATTAACAATTGTGTTTAAAGTATTCCTGTAGCTTGTCCATAACCAGAGATAACAGGATTATTAATTTATTCTGAACTTTGTTTTTTCTTATAGGACAAAAACAGCCCTTCACAATGAAAACAGTTTTGGGGCTAATCACTGTAGGTGCATGCCAACACTAGATTGTTGCTTGAAACTATTTTAAATACCATGCAATCTACCACATAGGCAACAAGGCATACCTAGAGGTGACTTATTTAATATATGAAAGCAGGGTTCATTCTTGACAAAAAGGGTTATTTTACCAAATATGCTTGCAGATTTAAAAGCAGCAGGAGACAGGCAACACAGTTAGGGCAGACGTCATGTATACTTTGGCAGTCCTGATAAATATTCATAAATGCTGCAAAACAATAAGGCATGCATCCGGTACCTACGCAACCTAAATAATCACGTGGTTCATGAAATGAGGCCTAACTGTGCCCCATGGACTCAGAGGGGTTTAGTATCCAGGCAGAATTTGCTCGTAGGATACCGCACTCGGTCTCACCTATGCTTCTCCCTCCTGTCCGAATTTATATTAGGTTTATTTATTTAGGTTGCGTAGGTACCGGATGCATGCCTTATTATTTTGCAGCATTTATGAATATTTTTCCATTTATTAGCTTATTTGGGCTTTTGTTAGGAGTGGAGACACAGGGATGGTCCCTGTGTAGTCCTGAGGAAGTGCTTGGGGGACGCACGAAACATGTTGGCAGACAGAAGTTGTTAGGTATACCTAAACCCATTGTCATTTAGGCACCCTACCACCAATACCCCGTTTTTAATTCTACCAACTAGGAGCTATAATAAAGTATTTGAAACTCACTAGGCAGGTATTGTTAACCATTCACATATAACCCACTCCATCACATCACAACTCTTGCACCACACATAGTCTTTTTGTTAGTGCTCCTACGTAATTCTGCAAGTCGCAGCACGCCCCAGCCCGTAGAGGACTGGTATGGCCCCTATGATGAAGCATTTCACCATGGGCAACCCTGGTGAGTGAGGGGACACCAAGAAAAAGAGCAATTCTCCTTTTCTGTTACTATATACACTATTCCGACTCCAGTGAATGTTGTGAATAGGAATATAGGTATCGGCTAGGCTCCTGATCTCTGGCAACAGAGACCATTTGTGATTAATTGATTTTTGGAGGGAGAGCCTTAGCCCCTTTTTCCCTCTACCTCCCTTTATATTTGGTTTAACTTCCAGGGAATCACACCTATAATCTCTGATACAGATTCAAGCTTGTTACACAATCCTTAGTTTTGCCCATACTGGATCATCGAAGGTCTCTAACCACAGGAATCTCCAAATTATATCCAGTTGCCCTCAAAGCATGGCTTTATAAAGTTCCCAGACTTGCTAAGAGAATACAAAAATTCAACTATATTGCCCCATTTCTAGAGCCATTGAAATGGCTAACAGTAGATGAGAACAGCTTTGAACTAGATTGCATCACACATATAGCCTTGTTTTAAGAACCTCCTACTATCTTTCGCAGAAATTATCTTGGGACATGAATTAATACTTCAACGTAAGGGCAACTGCTAATTGTAACTCCAGGATTAAAGCAGGAAAGAGCACTCAAATAATTATTTTCTTAAAGTGCACCTAAATTATGGAACTCCATCCCAACAGACATTAGGTTAGTTAGATCCTACGATATGTTTAAAAAGTGTTAGGAAGCCTTCTCTTTCAGTATCATTTCCAAGAACAAAAGACCTCTTTCTCTATGATGTAATGTCAGAAATAGACAGTCTATTTCATCCTGAGCACTTTAGTCATTCATAGTAACTGTCTCATATCATCATATTATAAACTTATTTTATTAGATTATTATGTTTTGTTACATTGATTACTTTTTCCACTGTTTACTCCAAGTTTTCCCTGTGCACAGTCCTCTGCCGCCCATTGGGAACTGTCCATGCTTTAGAAAACTGCAATTTAATGAATGAACTGGTATCACAGACTATGATATAGTCTGCACGCTCACAAGGACACCATTTCCAAAAAAACATAAGATTATGACCATCTTTTTGACAAAAAGCACAATATACTTAATTCCACTATATTTGCCCAACCCTGTTAATTACTGAATCAATAACCTAAGATTCGGGCATATTGAATACATTTGCATTTTATTGTATAAACAATCACTGCTATACTATTCGTCTGGGGTTGTATCAGTCCGCTGTGGCATTTTAAGCATTCTTTCATTCAAAGGCACTATCCAGTGTCTTGAGACCTTCTCCTTGCAGCCAAGACTCAATGAGGATTTCTCCACGCTCCTTTTTTTCCATCCTAGATAATCCCTGTTTCCACACTGAAGCTTTTCAGGATTAGTAACACAAAGGAGATTATCTTCAACATGATATCACTTTACAACGGCGGCTACATGCAACGTGGAGCCCGAGTAAAAGGAAAGTACTGTGTGACCAGTTTAAGCCCATGTCTGTCTGTTTCACTTCCGTCGAGCAGTTTAGAATACCCTGTGATGAGCCATCAGGCCCAGTACCGTATAGCAGGGCACCTCCTTTAATCCTATACCCACGGAAGGGATGTTTCAGAACTGATTTTCTCACATGCTTAGATGTCTGTCTCCCGAGGTGGTACCGAAGCAAGTGCTGTGCTGTTATGGACACTTTCTAAAGTTTTAGCCTAGTGACTTCAGCACCAGTTAGTGCAATCTATTGAAGTGTATCTTTCATAAAACTGCTTACACTCCTTTTTTGGGGGAGATTTATATAGGCGAACTTGACCCGAATATATCAAAGGGCTTTACAGACGGACACATTCGTTTTTGTTGGGCACGGGGTGATTAACGGGCACATTCATCATCGGCAATAGCATTCGCAAACGGTTCGAATCGCAATTTTCGTCCGTTTGCGAATGCAATTGACAAAATTGGGACGCATCATGTTTTTTCGCAATTTTAGAAAATCGCAATCTATGTTGCGATTTCTAAAATTGCGATTGCATTTAAGAAATCGCAATTTGAGATTTCTTAAATGCAATGCATGAACATTTTAAATTTGCGAATTCGCAAATAGGGAGAAGTAAATTACCATGAAATTGACCTTCATGGTAATTTACGAAAACTTTCAAAAATGCACAAAAGGGCATTTTTGAAAGTTTCATTTTACACACACACATGCCCTTGGGGCATGTGTGTGTGAAAAATGCACTGAAAGTTATATTTCAGGAGTGCAGGGGGGGGCCTTTGGACCCCCCCATACCCTTGAAATTGCATTTTCAATTTGCGATTCGCAAATTGCAAATCGCAAATTGAAAATGACTTCCCATTCATTCCTAGGGGCCTCTAGGCCCATAGGAATCAATGGGAAGGGATTCCTTAATTGCGATTCGCAAATTGTGAATCGCAATTAAGGAATTTTAAGAAATCGCAAAAAAAATTGTGATTTCTTAATGCATAGCCATTTTGCGATTTCTTGATTGCGATTCCTTAATTTTCGCAATTAAGAAATCACAAACGGCAACAACGATGCATGTGGCCGTACTTGATTTGCCCAGAATCACAGCATATAAGAGTCCCCGCCGAGACTCGAACCCGGTTCTCCAGCTTCGAGGTCGTCCGCTCTTATTAAGTTATTAAGTGCAAATGCATTGGTCCACTTTGGATGAATGATTTTTGCCATCTTGCAGTGGTGGCTAGCCAGCTCCTATTAGTTCAAATGCAGGCTTTGTCCTGGCAGGAAGTCATGCTTCCTGGATCCTCCGCGTTACACATGGATGCAGGCATGCAGGGCAGGTATGGTTGGAACTTGGTGCTCTTAATATGCTTCCTGATCTCTTAGCCCCTTGCATAGCATGCCCCATTTTACCACTTGGTATATTGCAGCCAGGCTGTACTTGTTCTGCGAAGCAATACTGTGGTGCTGCTGCACTGCTTTCAGTATGTAAACATAAAGAAGGTGACAATAGCCAATGAGAAATGCTAGCACACACACAGTCTTCAAATCAAAAGTCAAAACCAAATTTGCATAGTATATGTGTGCTCAATGAAACAAATAACACTATGTCATCCCACTAGTATAAAGTATATGGGAAAACAAATCCCCAAATACCAAGAATATATAAATTCAAATATCTAGAGCACCACGGAATAGAAAAGTAGATAGTCCGTCAAATAGGCAGGTCCATGTTGGTAAAATAGACTCCAAACTTTGGGACTGATGGTTCCATTCACTTTATTGAATTGTTTTGCTCTCTTGCAAATTAAACAACAGCCTCTCTCATCTACGCAATCATTGAGTAGACAAGAGAATTTTGGATACTACGACAGATTTTTGGCTTATCAGGGCATTTGCTGCAATGGATGAATTTCTCCCAGACTGACATTGTTTATGGTCGTTTGGACATGGAATACGACATTTAATTGTAGAATTGTGTGTGAACTTAGATTAGAATAGTTCACGTGCGAAGCGTTACATTTGCTAACTATACTTATCTTTCGTGGACCTCGGGGCTCCAGGATCAAGATTTTGAACCTTCCATTTGCTTTGGATATACATATATTGATTAACTACTAGAGGCTTGAAAAAGTGGTCTTGCACGACGGAACACGTGTCCGCTGTTGTTTGATTTTCAGGAAACAGAATAATTCATTAAAGTGAATGGAACCATCAGTCCCAACGTTTGGAGTTTATTTTTCCAACATGGACCTGTCTATTTCACAGACTATCTACTTTTCTATTCCGTGGTTTTCTGGTCATTTGACTTTAGGTACAGGCCTACAGTGCCTTTCGGAGCGCTGAGCCACCCTGCCCCAGCCAACCCAGACGCTTTTCTCATGCTGTTTACCATTGTTAACAGCATGAGCGCAGCATCTAGATTGGATAAGGCTGTGGGACATTGCACTCAGCGATGTCTGGCGCCAGGGTCTGGAGAACACTGAGGACGTGCTGCAGGCTAAGGTAAGTGAAACTTTTATTTTTTCTTTGTTAAATGTTTATTTTTATGAACATTCGCATAGCGCTCACCATCTTTGTATGTCATCGACCGCCACTGCTCCTTAAGCAGATGTTTACAATTCCAAGGTAATCCTAGACACCTCGGGGGACCACCCAACTGTATTGTTCTTCTCTGATTTAACATTTGCATCTTCCAAACAGAAGAAGCTAATTAGTCCATAGAGAAATGTATGTCGTTGTGGTGGACAACTCGTCAACGCTTCTTCTGTTTGGAAGATACAGATTTTGGTCCGCAGATGTGTCCAGGATTTCCACTGGCACTGAGAAAAAGAATGTTTGGTGACCTGACTCGGACAAAGGGGAAGTGTGTTTTGACCCATGTGATTGCTATCTTGAGTTAGAGAACGGATATATGGTTACCATATGCCTAAAATAAGCAACTCGGTTGTAAATATGTCTTACTGGAGACACTGTGATTGTTTAATGTGTATACCCAGTGGATTGTGGAAATCCTGGGTTGCTGTATTGTTTTGTGTTCCCCAGATGCAGTAATACTTTCCCTGTACCATGAACTACTCTTCCTCACAGACTCTACGCTACTCACCCCCAAGTTGGGATATGTATGGGCCCTTAAACCTTGTAACCTCATGTTACTCCATCACGTGGACCCTCCACTTCTTCCACTTTGGAGCTTGCACTTATCCCCAGTGCTTTATATGGTCAGGTACTACCAAGTACTGAATACCTGCATTTCTTTAATTTGGAAGGGAGAGTACCTGCACTCCTCAGAAGCAAACAGGTACTCTAAATAGTGAGTACCTGCACTTCTATATTTCCATATAAACCACTGCATATTCATCAAAGGTCCTCTGCCACTGACTTGGATTACCAGGTGCTTTCCCTGGTCCTGCACTCTGCGCTGCACTTCCCCAACTGCAAACCTGTGCTTCTTCCTTCTGCACCATATGCACCCCCTACCTAGGCCCTGCATGGCTCCTGCAGTCTCTGTGCTGCATCCTATGAATGTTATGCTGGATCCTCTTCTGCTAACCCCATATTCTATTGAAACCTGTTCTGCCCCTACTATTATGGACCCTATGTTGCCTTCTACCTCTTTGGACACTGCAGCTCCCCCTTGGTCCCAGTAACCTAAACTCTGTGATGCTCCATGCGTTCTTTGACCCAAGGCTGCTTTGGGACCTGGCCCTCTGCCTTGCTCCCTCTGGACCCAAAACTTCAGGCCCTCTTTGGACACTGCACTGCTTCCTTTCCACAGACCTCACCTGGTTCTCGTTCCTCCTTTTCCATGATAGGGCCACTTGTTTTTTTTGTGAATGAAAAAGTTACTCACTTTCACTAGCATACAACACAAGAACAGAATGGGCAGTAGCAGTGCAAGCTTCACTATATGTTAGAAATAAGTATCCTCTAAGGCTTCATATATGCAACCTCTTCTGTGTATTATTAAAGCTTGAAAAAGTATTTTTGATATAATCGATCACCTCGTGGAATATGATCACCACGCAGACCACTACAGCCCTCATGTCCGCCATCCACTCCGGAGAACCGACTGACCCCTACCCACACCATTTCTTCAAGCTCGGAACCCTAGAAATCAGTGCAGTACTCACCAACATACTTCACTCCTCCATCAACACAGCCACCTTCCCCAATGAATGGACGCACCCAGAGGTCAGCCCACTCCTGAAGAAACCCTTTGCCGACCCCAGCAAACTCACGAATTACCACCCCATCTCACTGCTTCTGTAACCCGCCATAGTCCTCAAGAAGGCCATCAACCACCAGCTCACAAACACCCAGAAGAAAACAACCTGCTCGATGCCTCCTAATCTGGCTTCTGTGCAAACCACACACCTAGACAGCCCTAATCACCGCCACTGATGATATCAGAACCCTCCTCGATCGGGGTGGAAACAGCAGCCCTGATCCTCCTCGACCTCTCAGCAACATTCAACACTGTATCCCATTGTACTCTCAACAACAGACTCAACCACATCGCCATCCAGGGAAATGCCCTCAAATGGATCGCATCCTTCCTCATGGGAAGAACTCAGAGAATCAACCAACCACCTTTCACCTCTGAACCCAAGGCCATCATCTGCAGCGTCCCCCAGGGATCATCCCTCTGCCCCCACTGTTCAACACATACATGAGACCCCTCACAGAAATCATCAGAAACCACGGACTCAACATCATATCCTATGCAAATGAAACACATCTCATCCTCTCGCTCACTGAAGACTCCTCCACCACTAGAACAAACTTCTGCAACGTCATGACCAGCGTCACCAACTGTAGACCAACTCGTTCAAGACGGAAGTGCTGATCATCGGGAACAACACCTCCCTGTGGGACAACAACTGGGAGCCCTCTGAGCTCGGACCTACCCCCACAGACCACACTCGCTACCTCAGCATAATCTTCAACAGCAAAATTATTATGAAACTCAAAATCAACATAGTTGCCTCCTCCTGCTTCCAGACCCTCTGCATGCTCCAAACCAAAAAATCTTCAAATGGATCCATGTCAGCACCAGGAAACCGTCACCCAGGTCCTCGTCACCAGCTGACTCGACTACGGGAATGCTATCTGCTCCAGCATCACCATCCAACTCCTCAAGAGACCCCAGACCATAAAGAAAGCAGCAGCCAGACTCTTCCTCAGCGTGCACCCCACACCACCCCGCGCCTCAAAAACCTCCACTGGCTCCCAGTCCAGAAGAGATGCCAGTTCAAGCTGCTGACACAAGCATACAAAGCCATACATGACCAGGGACCAGCATACATCTACAGCCACATGAACTTCCATTAAATCCCACGAGACACCTGCGCTCCACCTCTCTGGCCCTTGCTCGCACCCTCTACATCCGCCACAGTGGTGGTCGCTCCTTTTCCTACCTCGCCGCGAAGGCCTGGAATGACCTTTCCCCTCCACCTACGAACATCACCCTCCCTAACCGAATTCAGGAGAAAACTCAAGACCTGGCTCTTCGACTGAGACCAACGATACTTCAGCGCCCAGATATCCTAATGGTGAGGTGCAGAGCTTTACAAATCTAATTGATTGTTTGAATAACTGATTGATATACAAATTCCTAACAAACCTCTCTTAAGGTGGGCAATGAATGTTTGTGGCCAAGACATTCTGAAGCCAATATATGGGAGGCTGTTCCTGCAGAGCATACTGGATACATTCTGGAGTGTGTGAGCAATGCTACACTTTTGATATTTGCCCTATTTGCCCTATATTTACGTACAAAAAAATCTAAATGATAACAATGCAGTGATTATTCTGAAACCCTAACAGCACTGGGGCCCCTTCGACTAGATTGGCTAAGCCATCAGTTTTTCTTAGTCTGCCACCTGATTGTTTTAGCTTTAAACTGTTACCAATGGTATTAGTGCAGGTTAACATAAATAATGTGTCCATTTTTCTTGACAACTCCACCCTACACATTTGTGGATGGTAGTATGTCCAATCTCTGACTCAATAATTTTAATTCTGAGACAGAACTGAAAGGACTTGGAAAGCCTGTTTATGCTCTCTATCCAAATCTTCCAAAATTTCAAAGAAACCTTGGGTGCCACTGCCATTAAAATAAACCATTTGCAACTGGTTCACAAACTCTTTTTTTGCTAATACTGCTTCTGCCACCATGGCGGGGACCAATTTCAAAGAAAACTAAACAGCTATGGTGACAAGGCAGGTATCTAAGCATTTTTTGTTTCCCAAAGACAAAATCACTAAGGTTGTTGCTTTTGAAAACAAAATGCAATGCCCCAGATGCACTGGATGCACTCTCAGAACATGAGTAAAAAAAATGTGGTTCTTGTTTTTTGTTTTTGCTACCCAGTTAGTGCTTAATTTGTAAAAGAATAAATGTTGGGGCCCAAGGTTTTGCTCAGAAGCCTGTGGCTGGGTACACAGTCAAAATATCGAGTTTTAAATTTCGACCTACCAAAATATTGTGTTTGAAATATCGATGTCAAGAATATCGTTGGACAGAATATCGACTCTAAGGTAAGTAATATCGAAAAATTTTATATCGATGTAAGTAATATCGAAGTTAGTAATATCGATAGCATATATATCGATGTAACTAATTTCGATGACACTAATATCGATATTTGTATTATTTTTTTGTTTTTTATTATGTATGTGTTATATGTTTTAGTAAAGTATTTAAAATAAATTATATTATATGTGTTTTTTATTTTATATATTATTACATTTTTTTATAAGTAAATTATATGTTTTAGTACCGGAGCGGGTTGTGGGTTTATAGGGGAATAGGGTGGGAAGTAATTTAATTGTAATTAATAAAATATTTTTTTATGTAGAATTTATTTTGTAATTAATTTTTAATTGGCAATTAATTATTTTAATTGATAAATTAATTATTTAATTTGTAATTAATGTTCATTTTAATTAAATGTTATGTTTTAGTACCGGAGCGGGTTGTGGGTTTATAGGGGAATAGGGTGGGAAGTAATTTAATTGTAATTAATAAAATATTTTTTTCTGTATAATTTATTTTGTAATTATTTATTAATTGCCAAATAATTATTTTAATTGATAAATTAATTATTTAATTGGTAATTAATGTTAATTTTAATTAAATGTTATGTTTTAGTACCTGAGCGTGTTGTGGGTTTATAGGGGTATTGGGTGGAAAGTAATTTTATTGTAAATATTTAATTATTTATACATTTTTAGTTATGGTTAATTAATGTATTAAATAATTATTAATTGGTAATTAATTATTTTAATAGATAATTATTTTTTAAATTGTCAATTAATATTTGCAATTTGTAAAAAAAAAATAATAACTAGAAAAATTAATTAATTAATTGTTAAACATTTTTAAAAAAAATAATAATTTGTATAATGTATTTTAATTTTTAATATTGATTTAAATTTAAATAATATTTTATTGTTGTGATAAATAATGTATTCTTTAATATTTATTATTTGGTGAGTAATATTTAATAATTATTATTTATTGGTGTTTGTTGTTAATTTATTGTCAATTAATTATTCAAATGTTTTTATTAATTATTAATTGTTTTTTATTGATGTTGATGTATTTGAAAAATGAATTATACATTATTTCAAATATAAACATTATTTAGAAGTATGTTAAAATAAAAATCTATGTTATTAAACGCTTTCCCTACTGTTGCATCCTTTGGAGTTGGAATAGTAATTTTTCCCCCTACGCTATCCAAAGCTTTCCCTACTGTTGCACCCTTTGGAGTTGGAATAGTAATTCTTCCCCCTACGCTATCCAAAGCTTTCCCTACTGTTGCACTCTCTGGAGTGGGAATTGTAATTTTACCCCCTACACTATCCAACGCATTCCCTACTGTTGCACTCATTGGAGTGGGAATAGTAATTTTTACCTACCCGCTATCCAACGCTTTCCCTACTGTTGCACCCACTGGAGTGGGAATAGTAATTTTTACCCACCCGCTATCCAACGCTTTCCCTACTGTTGCACTCTCTGGAGTGGGAATAGTAATTTTACCCCTACACTATCCAACACTTTTCCTACTGTTGCACCCACTGGAGTGGGGATAGTAATTTTTACCCGTACGCTATCCAACGCTTTACCTACTGTTGCACTCACTGGAGTGGGAATAGTCATTTTTACCCATCCGCTATCCAACACTTTCCCTACTGTTGCACTCTCTGGAGTGGGAATAGTAATTTTAACCCCTACACTATCCAACACTTTTCCTACTGTTGCACCCACTGGAGTGGGAATAGTAATTTTTACCCGTACGCTGTCCAGCGCTTTCCCTACTGTTGCACTCACTGGAGTAGGAATAGTCATTTTTACCCACCCGCTATCCAACGCTTTCACTACTGTTGCACTCTCTGGAGTGGGAATAGTAATTTTACTCCCTATACTATCCAACGCTTTGCCTACTGTTGCACCATTTGGAGTTGGAATAGTAATTTTTACCCATACGCTATCCAACGCTTTCCCTACTGTTGCAATCACTGGAGTGGGAATAGTAATTTTTACCCACCCGCTATCCAACGCGTTCCCTACTGTTGCACTCTCTGGAGTGGGAATTGTAATTTTAACCCCTACACTATCCAACACTTTGCCTACTGTTGCACCCACTGGAGTGGGAATATTAATTTTTACCCGTACGCTATCCAACGCTTTCCCTACTGTTGCACTCACTGGAGTGGGAATAGTAATTTTTACCCACCCGCTATCCAACGCTTTTCCTGCTGTTGCACTCTCTGGAGTGGGAATAGTAATTTTACTCCCGACACTATCCAACGCTTTCCCTACTGTTGCACCCTTTGGAGTTAGAATAGTAATTTTTACCCTTAAGCTATCCAACGCTTTCCCTACTGTTGCACTCACTGGAGTTGGAATAGTAATTTATACTCTTACGCTATCCAACCTTTCTCTACTGTTGCACTCACTGGAGTGGGAATAGTAATTTTTTCTCGTACGCTATCCAACGCTTTCCCTACTGTTGCACTCACTGGAGTGGGAATAGTAATTTTTACCCAATCGCTATCCAACGCTTTCCCTACTGTTGCACTCTCTGGAGTGGGAATAGTCATTTTACCCCCTACACTATCCAACGCTTTCCCTACTGTTGCACCCTTTGGAGTTGGAATAGTAATTTTTACCCTTACGCTATCCAACGCTTTCCCTAATGTTGCACTCATTGGAGTGGGAATAGTAATTTTTTACCTATCCGCTATCCAACACTTTCCCTACTGTTGCACCCTATGGAGTTTGAATAGTAGTTTTTAGCCTTACGCTATCCAATATAATTTATATTTATTTATGTATTTTATAATATTTTTATTATGTTACATAATGTTGTGTTTAATTAATTGTTTTAATATTGAAAGTATATTTCATTGTTTTTATGTATTAAATATAAATATTTATTATTATTTATGTTATTATTTTATGAGTGTTGATGTATTTGTAATTTATAGTATTCGTTAATATTTTTAAATTAATGAAAAAAATAATAAATATTATAATTAATTAAATATATATTACATATTGTATGTTTAATTTTAATTAAATGTTTAACATTAAATATGTATTATTTATTCATTTTAAACATTCTGAAATATTTTTACATAAGTTTAAATTATATAAAAGTATTAATTACTTTATATTTCTTTTTTTATAACAAAAAAAACCGATATATTTAATTACGATATTTTTAACATCGATATTTTAGTTTCGATATTTTTGTACTTACCATGTTGTAGATAGGGTGTCGATATACTTGCCTTCGATATTCCAGCGTCGATATTTTGTCTGTCGATATCCTGTCTCTCGATATTCTGTCAGAGATTCCTGTGGCTGATGCCACCGAAAGTAGGGATGCCTAAAACCAAGTCTGCATGGTCTCAATTGCACCTCATGCCTTTATAACCCACCACCAGACACTCCCTGCTACTTGATCTCACTCTTGCAGGTTGATGCGTTCCCCTTTTGGTGTGGCTTTTCTGTCTTTCTCGTCCTCCTTCATCCCTCATGATGTTTTTACCTCTCTTGTTCTCGGTTTCTCTCATGTAGGTATCAGCATGATAGAAGGACTAGGATTGGCCTGAGAGGGCTTGTTTTCAGCTCCAACGAGGACTGGGAGGCTGCACCTGCTGTTCTCTTTAACCAGCAATGCAGCTCGAGTTGGGGAGATATCAGTGCGCATGTCGGTTTGACCGACCTCAGACAGCCGGCCAAACTGACATGCACATGACAACAGTGCTCTCCACTGCCCTCTGTGACTGTCATCTATTAGCCTGGGAAATAAAAATATAATGATCATAAACCCGTTTTATTATCATTTTGTTTTTCAATTTGTGCAGCTGCTGGCTGGGGGCTGATGCTCCACCGCCATAGTGGAGGAGCCGCCACTGGCCTCCAGGCCTCATATACAACCACTGGTTCTAACAAGCCCTGCCAGGACTCCCATGCTAGGCAGAGAATAAGTGCTCTGTATGGCAGTCACAAACAGGAAAATACGTGCAAACGTGACATTAGAGGGTCTTTCCTAAATAGGGTGGACTTCCCAAGTCCATGATAGCCAGCAATCCAGTGCTGGTGAGGGGGCATCAGATGATAGAGCCACAGGCAGCTGTTGAATCCCAAACCCAGTTCTCACCGCCTCTAAAGAAGGTGGTGGGGGGGACTGAGAGCTGGACAGACAGAATAGCAATTGCCGGTGGGTGCCTAGTTTCTAAGCAGCTTTAAAGAAGGCCAGATTTGTCAAAACTGTCCCTATTTGCTCAGGTTTTTAAACATATTTTCATATTCTGAAGATGCCTTTATTTTAAATGCAATCTCACCAATATTCTATTAAAAAGAATATTTATTTTCATAACCCTGTTTCTTTCCCTTTTGCAAATATCAGCTTTCAGTACAATTAAAGTGATGTACAATAAAAAAAATACACAAAAAAGTAAATATATAAACTAAACAAACAAAAACATATATCTGCTTCTCTTCATTTCTAAATGATGTCAAAGACTCGTCTTCTAGTCTGGACTGGGCATGTGGGTCTAGAAATGTTCTAGCATTTCTTACCCTATTAGGTGAGCAGACTATGGACTCATTTGACAGCTGAGGGATCTGCAGTCCATTCTGCCATAAGGGCATCTCCGGGGGAGCAGCACAGAGGATCTCGCGGGAAGCATCACATAGCATCTCTGAGGGAGCAGCACACAGCATCTCTAGGGGAGCAGCATACAGCATCTCTGGTGGAGAACCACACAGTATCTCTAGAGGAGCAGCGCACAGCATCTCTGAGGGAGCAGCACACAGCATCTCCGGGGGAGCAGCACACAGGATCTCGAGGGAAGCATCACATAGCATCTCCGAGGGAGCATCACATAGCATCTTTGGTGGAGCAGCACAAAGCATCTCTAGGGGAGCAGCATACAGCATCTCTGGTGGAGAACCACACAGTATCTCTGGAGGAGCAGCACACAGCATCTATGAGGGAGCAGCACACAGCATCTCCGGGGGAGCAGCACACAGGATCTCGAGGGAAGCATCACATAGCATCTCCGAGGGAGCATCACATAGCATCTTTGGTGGAGCAGCACACAGCATCTCCGAGGGAGCAGCACACACTATCTCTGGAGGAGAAGCACACAGCATCTCTGAGGGAGCAGCACACAGCATCTCAGAGGGAGCAGCACATAGCATCTCTGAGAGAGCAGCTCACAGCATCTCCGAGGGAGCATCACATAGCATCTTTGGTGGAGCAGCACACAGCATCTCTGATGGAGCAGCACAGAGCATCTGCGAGGGAGCAGCACACAGCATCTCTGGTGGAGCAGCACACAGCATCTCCGAGGGAGCATCACACAGTATCTCCGAGGAAGCATCGCATAACATCTTTGGTGGACCAGCCCACAGCATCTCCGACAGAGCAGCACACAATATTAATGGGGGGGCACAACACATCATCTCTGAAGGAGCAGCACACAGCATCTCTGGTGGAGCAACACACAATAATAACGGGGAGCACCAGCCTGTATCTCTGACAGGGCAGCACACAGGATCTCCGAGGAGAGCAGCACACAGTATCTCTGAGGGAGCAGCACATAGTATCTCTGAGAGAGCAGCACACAGCATCTCTAGGGGAGCAGCACACAGCATCTCTGGTGGAGCAGCACACAGCATCTCTGGAGGAACAGCACACAGCATCTCTGAGGGAGCACCACACAGCATCTCCAAAGGAGCAGCACACAGTATCTCTGGAGGAGCAGCACACAGCATCTCTGGAGGAGCAGCAGACAGCATCTCTGGTGGAGCACCACACAGCATCTCTGGTGGAGCTGCACACAGCATCTCTGAGGGAGCACCAAACAGGATCTCTGAGGGAGCAGCACAGAGCATCTCTGAGGGAGCAGCACACAGGATCTCCGAGGCACCAGCACACAGCATCTCCGAGGGAGCAGCACACAGGACCACCGAGGGACCAGCACACAGCATCTCCGAGGTACCAGCACACAGCATCTCCGAGGGAGCAGCACACAGGATCTCCGAGGGAGCAGCACACAGGATCTCTGAGGGAGCAGCACACAGGATCTCCGAGGAAGCGGTGTAGTATTCCCAGGTAGAACACCCATGTAGAATTGTTATGGTTCCTATGTCCCTTGGTGTTTTAACAGTAGGCGTTGGTCAGAGAGAGAGCTGTCCTCACTCAAAGCTACTCTCCACTCAGCTTCAGAAATAACATCCGGCCAACTTTTGGAATTCTCACCATTTATGTCATCAATAGAAAATGCAACATCAGAATCACTACATATGTTGCCCACCTCAAAAGTGTCCGGCAACGGTAATCTTGACATGCAATCAGCATGTACATTTAAACGACCTGGGACATACTCAACTGCACATTGAAATTCCTGCAAATTTGCAGCTAAACGTGCCAAACGAGCAGTCAGAGTCCGACCACTACCAGCTGCCAATATGTTGATTAATGGCTTGTGGTCGGTTCTTAAACGAAATTTAGTGCCCCACAAGAATTGTCTGAAATGTTGCGCAGCCCAAGTGCATGCTAACAGTTCTTTTTCAATGGTAGAGTAATTGTATTCAGCACCTCTAAGCGTTCTAGATGCATATGAAACTACATACTCCTCACCCATGTTCTTTTGCATCAATACGAAACCTACTCCAACGTTGCTTGCATCTACAGCTACTATGCAATCTTTTCCAATTTCAAAAGGTCTTAGGAAAGGAGCATTAACAATCTCTTTCTTAAGTAGTTAAAAAGCAAACTGTTGCCCTCTGTTCCACACAAATGTTTCATTTTTCTTTAACAACATTCTCAATAAATGAACTTTTGAGGCATAATATTTTACAAATTTGCTGTAGAATTCAGGGAGACCTAAAAATAATACAAGTTGTTCTTTTGTCGATGGAGCAGGAGCATTAGATATACTGTGTATATGATTAAATGTAGGTTTGATACCTTGTGAGGAAATTTCATGACCCAGATATTCCACAATACTTCGTCTGAATTTGCATTTTGACAATTTTAGAGTTAAACCTTTTCTCTGTACACATTTCAACACTCTTTCCAAATTCTTATCATGATCCTCAAAATTCTTGCCAAAGATCAAAATGTCATACTGGAAGGCGATAGCACCAGTACACCCTTCCAGGACTTCCTTCATAAGTCTTTGGAAAACCAAAGCCGCACTTGCCAGGCCAAATGGCATGCGACAAAACTGAAACATACCCTCAGGTGTAATAAAAGTTGTTAAAAATTTAGATTTCTCATGTAAAACTACTTCGTGGTAAGTACTAGCTAAATCTATGGTGGAGAAAACACAAGCACCCGACAGTGTAGAAATTAGTTTGTGAATTTGTGGTAACGGGCCTATCAATCCAGATCTCCTTATTCAAACTGCGAAGGTCCACACATAGACGAAGCTCGCCATTGCTTTTGAGGGATAAAACCACTGGCGAAACCCAGGGAGAAGATTCAGTAGGTTCAATTATTTTTTTAGCTACTAAATCCAAGAAATCCACTTTCAATTTGTCACGATAAGCTAATGGTACGTTTCTGACTATGTCTAATGGGAGTAGCGCCCTCCTTTAGAATTATTCTGTGCTGAAAATTGGTAAACTCACCTAGATTGTCAGTAAAAATTGAAGGAAACTTGCTTCTTATTTTTACTGTGAACTCATCATCCTCACAAGGTACAACATACTGCGGAGGTGATGCATTAGGATCGAGTTTGATGCCTAGTTCTTGTTTGTGAGGCCAACCAAGAATAGACGCACCTTTGGTTGCAATATACACTTTTCCTTTTATTTTCCTATTTTTGAATTCAATTTCAGACCACATAAAACCATCAAGATCAATTTTATAACCAGAGTAGCCACCTGGCTGAACATCTGCTGGTAATAATCTTGTACCCCAGAATTTGTCAAGTATATCTCTGCCAATGATGCTGTACCAAGCGCATGAGTCAATCAACATAAATATTTCTTCCCCATCTATTAAAATCTTATCGCTGGGAAAACCTTTACACCTAGTGTCCTCAACACATAGTAAACTATTAATTTCAGAAACTTGTTCAAGACTTTCATCCTCCACGAATGTCACTAAATTTACTTTCTGTGAGGATCTACACATTTTGCTAAAATGACCGGGTCTCTTGCATTTAATGCATATCTTGTTCCAAGCAGGACAACCCCTGTAGCTCCCTACTTGATCAGTTCCACTACACCTATAACACAATACTTGTTGTTTTTTCCAAAAAACATATTCTCTTTCCCAAAAGTCTCCTTTTTTGTAGAAGCGAAAGGAGATTTCTTAGAATTATGAAAATCCTTTACTATAGCCACTTCCGGGACTATTTCTTTATTTTTAACGTCTTTGCCTCTAATTTCGCTTGGCTCCAGGACACTGTGGATGTACAAGCTGTCTGGTGGAAATAAACTGATTCTTACAAGCAACGCTGATTACTGGATTACTTCAAGCAGCAGACAGGATCTCCGAGGGACCAGCACACAGCATCTCTGAGGGAGCAGCACACAGGATCTCCGAGGGTGCAGCACACAGGATTTCCGATGGAGCAGCAAACAAGATATCTGAGGGAGCAGCACACAGGATCTCCGAGGGAGCATCACATAGCATCTTTAGGTGAGCAGCACACAGCATCTCCGACGGAGCAGCACACAATATTAATGGGGGAGCACAACACAGCATCTTTGAGGGAGCACCACACAGCATCTCTAAGGGAGCAGCACACAGCATCTCTGAGGGAGCAGCACACAGTATCTACAAGGGAGCAGCACACAGTATCTCTTGGGGAACACCACGCATCATCTCTGGGGGAGCAGCACAAAGCATCTCTGGTGGAGCAACACACACCATCTCTGAGGGAGCAGCACACAGCATCTCTAAGGGAGCAACACACAGCATCTCTGAAGGAGCAGCACACAGCATCTCCAAGGGAACAGCACACAGTATCTCTCTGGGAACACCACACAGCATCTCCGAGGGAGCATCACACAATATTAATGCGGGAGCACCACACAGTATCTCTGACAGAGCAGCACACAGTATCTCAGAGGGAGCAGCACACAGATTTTTATACCTGCATACACGATATTGTCCAGCTGAGAATGAATACTTCTGAGTACTGTGTCAAATTCTGAAGAATTAAAATATGTAAGAAACTACTGATAAAACAAATGCCTTTGTAGATCATATAGTTCGGAAACTGTGATGCCAAACAAATAGTGTAGATATATTCAAACTATACGGGAGAAACTAAAATGCGGAGTTCAAATAGTGGAATTTGAGACTGATATTCAAACATTATCAAGAGATGCTTACAACTGGCAACCCAGACCTGCTCTAATTTAGTTGCTTTCCCCGCCTATTTCAAACATATCATTCGCAAACATTTTGCACTGTCTGCTCATGCTTCAGCTTTCCCTCTATGTGAGAACCTACCCTACCCCTTACTATTTAAATCACCGCCTGGGTACTTGAAAATTTGGGTTGAGCTCTTATTTTCAGACTTTTTTGTGTTATAATCTGTACATATTTCTTATAAAATTTCAGAGTGCAGAGGATTATATAGGTAGAGACAAAAAGTTCTATTGTGCCTTTTACAATCTTTGGAGGAATTCTTTGGAGTTGGAAATTTAGAACTTAGCAATACAGTTGCTTACAAGTCCCTGAAATTAATTTCACTTGCACTGTAGATTCAGACACTTAAGAGGTGTACCACTGAATGGCTCTATCAACTTTCCTCTGCTAATGAACTCCTACTCCTCCGTAATTATCATTTACTATAAGTCACTTCCGCAGGTCTCCATCAAACTCTGAAGCCAAGCCTCTGCATTTTCCTCTCTCTAACCATCTCATGACTCCCTCTGGTTGTTCAAGCTCACCAGATATATATCCTTAACGTTGCAGGGGGTGGGGGGGAGGGAGAGGGAGAGAGGGAGAGAGAGAGAGAGAGAGGGAGAGAGAGAGAGAGAGAGAGAGAGAGAGAGAGAGAGAGAGACCCCCCCCCCAAGGAAGCACTTTCATAAAGGCTATAAAAGCTGGGTGAAAACTTAGGGATGAACAGGAAGGATATGGAGACGGAGAGAGTGATAGAGAGAGAGAGAGAGAGAGAGAGAGAGAGAGAGAGAGAGAGAGAGAGAGACAGAGAGAGAGAGAGAGACCCCCCCAAGGAAGCACTTTCATAAAGGCTATAAAGGCTGGGTGAAAACTTAGGGATGAACAGGAAGGATATAGAGACGGAGAGAGTGATAGAGAGATAGAGAGAGAGAGAGAGAGAGAGAGAGAAAGAGAGAGAGACAGAGAGAGAGAGAGACCCCCCAAGGAAGCACTTTCATAAAGGCTATAAAAGCTGGGTGAAAACTTTGGGATGAACAGGAAGGATATAGAGACGGAGAGAGTGATAGAGAGAGAGGGGGAGGGAGAGAGAGAGAGAGAGAGAGAGAGAGAGAGAGAGAGAGAGAGAGAGAGAGAGAGAGAGAGAGAGAGAGAGAGAGAGAGAGAGACCCCCCCAAGGAAACACTTTCATAAAGGCTATAAAGGCTGGGTGAAAACTTAGGGATGAACAGGAAGGATAAAGAGATGGAGAGAGAGAGAGAGAGAGAGAGAGAGAGAGAGAAAGAGAGAGAGAGAGACCCCCCTCCCGCCCCCCCCCAGGAAACACTTTCATAAAGGCTATAAAGGCTGGGTGAAAACTTAGTGATGAATAGGAAGGATATAGAGATGGAGGGTTTCGGAAAGATGTGAGTAGAAAAAGGGCGTAAGCTCTAACAGAGTGAAAGATTGCAGCGGAAAGTGGTGTGAAGGAGAGATCAGGAGGGATTGAGACATTCCAAAGACCACTATCAAGCCCACGAACCTTAGCAACGATGAACTTGTAATCTCATTTTCAGAAGTGAAAATTATTGTTATATATTCACAACAAACTCCGTTTTGTTAATCATTTATCTAGTACTGCCAACGGCATGATATGCCTGGATGTAATAACAGAAAACTCAGAGAGTCACCCAACACTGGTCTGGTGGCATGCTGGTTGAAGCACAAGAGTTTAGGTCACATGTTTTAAACCATGACTGTAACAATATAAGCTACACCTCATTGAGAGGATTCCTGGTTATGCTTATTTGGCCAAGCTCCTTTTAGGGAGCCCCCACCTTTTTCATTCCACTTAACACACCGATTACCAGAGATGTTTGTACTCGCATGGAGTGGGAAAAATGTCAGGCACCCCGATTATTGGATATTGTTTACTCTACACTCTGTTACCAGTTCGAGTTTTCCTGACTCGAAGGACTGACAGCAAATGTTGGCCCATTGAGCGGAGCTGATGAAAAGGAACATAGAAAGAAAGCAGATCTGTGAGTGCGCTGGGGGATCCGAGCTTCAGAATTTTTAAGGCTATACAGAGGGCTTTAAACTCAATCCTTTGAGCCACTGGCAACCAATGAAGGCGGCGCATACTGCCAGACACCGAGCAGACTCTACGCAAGCCCAAAAGAGCTCTAACTGCGGCATTCTGAACTCTCTGTAGCCTTTGTATTTCAGCCCTGTTTGCCCCTAAGTACAAGGAGTTCACATAGTCAAGCCTAGATATAATTAATGCTTGAATAATGAGCTGTCTTTTCTGTGCGTCAAAGCAACCTAGAATGGGTTATTGCCCACAAAGTAGACCAAAACAATTGCCCGCTACCTTCTTTGTTTGTGTCTGAAAACTGAGCGAAGAGTCCATCCAAACCCCCAAATTCTTTACCACCTGTTTAGGAGGGGGAGGGGTCCCTAAATTCCTGGCCACCAGTGCTCATTCCATAACCCGTGATACCTTCCCACCAGCAACACCTCCGACTTACTAGCGTTCAGCTGGAGGCAATTGGCTGTCATCCAGCTGGCAACTGCCGCAAGATCACGTTGGAACTTAGCGGCATTGACCTTGGAGTTACTCGAAAGTGCCACCAACAGCTGCGTGTCGTTGGCATAGGAAACCACCGTCAGCCATCTGCTTTTGGCAAAAACAGCCAAAGGTTGTAAATACAAGTTAAAGAGCAGAGGGCTCAACGAGGAACCCTGTGGTACTCCGTGCTTGATGGGAAAGGTAGATGAAGAAAAAGGGGGAGCAATCACCTGATAGGACCTGTCTGAAAGAAATGACGCTAGCCACTTCAAAGCAAGGCCACTGATGCCTGCCTCTTTCAACCGGCACAACAAGATGGCATGGGACACAGTATCAAACACGGCACTGAGGTCTAGGAGAATAAGTGCCGACGTCTGTCCTGCGTCCAACGCTGCACAGAGATGTTCTTGTACTGCCAGAAGCGCTGACTCTGTGCCATGACCGGCACGAATCCCGTTTTGCGAGGGGTCGAGTATATTCTTACTAGTCAAATGGTCTGAAAGAATGGAATTGATGTATGCTTCCACAATTTTTGCAGTCCAAGAGAGCAGTGAAATTGGCCTAAAATTCTCTGTTTTTTTGGCATCCAGAGAAGGTTTTTTAAGCAATGGCAGTACTCTAGCTTGTTTCCATGCTGTAGGTACAGTCGCCAGACTGAGTGATTTGTTGATCACTTGACCAAGAAGGGGGAAGATGGTAGGTAAAACTTTCCTAAATTGGTCAGGTTTCAGAGGATCGGCCGGTGAACCTGATTTAAGTTTTGCACAAACAGCAAGTAGCCGGTCCTGCTCAATCTGAGAAAAAACCTCTACGGTGTTCAACATCCCATTGCTAAGGACTTCAGGACCGTCCAGGACAATCATCGGAAAGCCTTTATAGATATCTTCTATCTTTTTAGAAAAGAATAAGGCGAGTTCCTCACACTGCTGACTGGAGGAGATTAATGGACCAGTCGTCTCCTTCTGATTTTTTAGATCTGACACAATGGAGAAAATACTCTTCGCTGGATTAGTACTATTGCTAATTTTTTAAGGCATAAAAAGCTGCACGTTCAGTATGGATTGCCTTATGATAGATCCATACTGCGTCCCAATAGTGCACTTTAGATAGAGGGTCGCAGTTCTTTCTCCAGGATCTTTCCGATTTGTTGCAAATGTTTCGCAACACTGCTAGTTTTTCATTGTACCATGGATTTGACTTGGACACACGATTAGGGGACCACTTTACTGGAATCAGCTTATCCAGCGGCTGACTAATCCAATCAGAAAAGGCTGAATATGCTTTGTCAGGATCCGTCGGCAGCACCGGGACAGAGCTCGAAAGAAGGGTTTTAAATTGATTCCAGTTTAGCTTGTGCCAAGGGCGTTTCAGGGAGTGGGAGTTGTCTAATTTACGTTTAGGAGCTATACCCTGAATGCACAGAGGGATCAAAAAATGGTCCGACCAAGCCATAGGTACCAGTGGTTGAGTCGTCAGGGAAGGAATGTTGGTAAAAAGCGGGTCCAGCAGGTAACCAGCTGAATGAGTGGGACCAGGAACCTGCTGGTCCAGCTGGCAGGCCTCTAAGTCCGCCATCAAGTTAACCACATCCACATCAGAGTGGCTATCAAAAGGAAGATTCAAATCTCCCAAAATCGTAAAATTGGGAGAATTGGCCACCAAGGTGCAGACAGTATCAATAAACACTTCCCTAAAAGCTTTGGATGGGCCCTGTGGGCGATATATCAATAACCCAGTCATGGTGTAATTGGGATTGAAGGTGATTTAAAAAAAGGCACATTCACAGCCTACAATGGGCTGTTTAATAAAGGAGCAGGCATAGTCGGTTTTCACAATAGCCGCAATGCCACCACCTCTTGTGTCTCTGTTGAGAGTGTGAATGACATAACCCTCCCTGGGTTATGTCATTCACATGGGATCGCTACTGAATCTTCCGAGAGCCAAGTCTCCGCTAAGAACAGGGTATCCGGCACCTCGGTTTCCAAAAGATCATAAACATCAGCACAATGTTTGACCAATGAGCGGCAGTTCAGGGGAAAAAAATTCAGACTTTTGCCTGGGGGAAGAGGGACATCCTGCACACCTGCTGGGACCATAGATGTAAACCCGCACTGTTTGCAGCTGAAAGGACCCTCTAAATCCTATAGCCCATGGACTAGACAACTACTGGACAATGTTCTAGTTGCTAGAAGTTCCTTCTGGGAATAAGTACGATGAGATATCCCAAAATTGGCAGCATGTCTGGCGTCTGGCCTGGCGCTTACGGGCGCAGACAGGCTTGTCTTTGGCGCGCCTTTGGGGCGCCAGCGGCGCGCCTGCTGCGCAGCTCGAAAACCACCCTGCTTAAGTATCCCCCAGTAGCGGAAATTACTATAGGAGGGCGGAGCCACTTCACTCCACACAAACAGCACACGCTGCGGTGGACCGGGTCTGGCAATTAACCACATATAGGTGAAATAGTATAACAATTCATTAAATGGTGCTTGGTGTATGGTAGGAAACTATATATATTCAGAAAACTTCAAGTGTTGTTATGGTACACACCAAACTGATTCAATACACATTATTTGAATCGTAGTTTGACAAAAGTTCATAGATTATTCCCCCAACATTATGTCAATGTTTTGGCCCTCGTAGATTAAAGCTGAGGATCTCTTCAAAACAAAATTGTCTATCCAGTGACCGCCGGTAAAGGGAACTTCCTCTTTACTGAGCCACCATGTATTGTTCCTGGTAAGGGAACTCAGAATGAAATCAAAGGGCATATGTACCTGTTCGCTGCAGTGTATCTGAGCACTCTTCAGAACGATGCATGGGAAGAGGGTCCAAAAAAGAGCATAATTAAGAGTTAAGGGACTTATCAATTTAACATGACATAATTGTAACAAAAGAATTGGCCATTTAGCTTCTCTTTTGGTTAAGCAAAGATGAAGAAAAGAGTAACACCCTGAATGTGCAGGCTACAAAACCTGGGTGTGGTAAAACGGCACAGGGAAATACTGACACTACAGGTTGCGTTTTACCACCCCATTCTGTTTTTTGCCGGTCGGAATGAGGGATAACATAGCAATATCACACATTTTCTCTTCTGAACTGAAAAACTGCAAATTGTGCATTGTTTTCATGCACAAATTTCATCAGGTATTACCTACAATTTGTTTTAGAAAAATTATGCAGTAGAGAAGGAAATTACCCATTCATTAAACATTGGAAATTGGGTGTAAACACTGTTTGCAATTGTGCTAGATTTTTTGCGCAGCATTCAAGATGAGGGACAAAATTGATAACGGTATCAGGTACACGCCACTCGGGGGCACATATACACAGGCACCCTTCCAAGACCCACAGGCTCAAGCTCAATTGTTGAACTATGATCTGGAGATCAAGACTCCGTGGTTCAGGTCTTTGAATCCGGTAGTGCACGCTCCAGACCTTCCTGACAGATTGTACAGCAGACCATAGTCTCCTTATGTGGATTTTAGAGTTGGGGCCTGAATTAGAGTTGGCGGACGGGTTACTCCATTACAAAGGTGATGGATAGCCCATCCGCCGTAGTACCAATGCCATTGGATATAGTGCACTTGTAATATGGCGGATGGGACAACACTATCGGGCAATCAGTTCCTGGACAAAGCATCACACAACGTTTATCCATAACATACCATCCAACAATATCCTTTCCTTGAAGGAAAACAGGATGCATTTTAAAACAAGCATTTGCAATGCAATAGGTCTCGCATTGATGCTAGTTTGAGCTATTGGCATTGTAAATGACAATGCCTTCTACTTATGTTTTGGTTTTTAAAACATAAATAAACTGCATTGTCATATACAATGCCAATAGCTTAAACTTGCATAAATGCAAGACCTATTGCATTGCAAATGCTTCTTTTGAAAGTCTAGTCAGGCAACGGAGCTCCCAGGGAATATACAGCAACTACATTTTTTGCACTCCAGGATCGCGATGCACTGTAAGGTGTCTGAAAGATGACATGTTGGCGCAAAGGATAGGACTTCTAAACTCCAAAGAAAAAAAAAAATAATAAATCTCTTTACCTTAAAGGCTACCACGGCTGCTTGCTAAAATATGAAGTGCGGCGCCCGTGTTGTTAATACTTAAAGTTTAGCCCGAGTGCGGGACAGCAACGAGGTGAAAATAGTGGAAAAGCAAGCGCTGTGGTGCAACCTAAAGTGAGGTGCCAGTGTTGTGAAAATAAAAGCAAATCACTTAGGTTTCCCATGCGTGAAAAGGGGGAAAAAAAAACTTTTAAAAAAAATGTAAACCGGTGTGCATATAGAGCACTCTAAATGCCGGTAGCAAATGTTGAAACACTACGGAAAGGAAAAGCAACGAGAGAAAGAGAAGGCAAGAACATGCATTCTCGTGGAATGCTCACACAAAGAACCAGCCTGTTGCATTGCAAATGCTTCTTTGGAAAGTCTAGTCAGGCAACGGAGCTCCCAGGGAATATACAGCAACTACATTTTTTGCACTACAGGATCGCGATGCACTGTAAGGTGTCTGAAAGATGACATGTTGGCGCAAAGGAGAGGACTTCTAAACTCCAAAGAATAATACATTTTAAAAAATCTCTTTACCTTAAAGGCTAGCACGGGTGCTTGCTAAAATATGAAGTGCGGCGCCCGTGTTGTTAATACTTAAAGTTTAGCCCGAGTGCGGGACAGCAACAAGGTGAAAATAGTGGAAAAGCAAGCGCTGTGGTGCATCCTAAAGTGAGGTGCCAGTGTTGTGAAAATAAAAGCAAATCACTTAGGTTTCCCATGCGTGAAAAGGGGGACAAAAACCCACTTTTAAAAAAAAATGTAAACCGCTGTGCATATAGAGCACTCTAAATGCCGGTAGCAAATGTTGAAACACTACGGAAAGGAAAAGCAACGAGAGAAAGAGAAGGCAAGAACATGCATTCTCGTGGAAGGCTCACACCAAGAACCAGCCTGTTTATCAGAGCCGCGCGCCTCGTGAACAGCGCTGTGCACCCCTCTGCAGACTCCCCCTGCATTCCAAAGGAACTGTTCACGAGGCGCGCAATGCGATCTGATTCTTTCGCCCATGTTTTCCAATGCAGAAGCTCAAGCGCGTTACATAATCCTATGGGAAAATGCTGCGCGTGGTCAGCTCCTGTCGTCCCTCGATTTTTGGCTGAGCCAACAGCTATAGTTCTCTCTGCGAGAGCGCGCTTTCGCGCGCTTTTCGCTGCGAGCCCTAAAAAAATGAAACATTTTCGTTTCATTTCTTAAGGGCAGGTAGTGGCCCCTGGGACCACTGCCTGCACCTAAAAGATGTAAGTAAGTAAGTAATTTTATTGCATATAGTTATTAAAAACCATTACAAAAAATCATCGAAATTTGTCAATAAAAGCAGAATCAGCAATTATGTTTAAAAAGAGAGAAAAGGAGGATATGTCCCTTTTGCAAAGGTTCAAAATTCATCATAATTAGTAATGATCGGTATACAAATTGTTACTCGATTTTTAACTTCTTTTGTCCTATGGCTAAAATCATGTGCAAAATAGTGTTTTGTATCAAGTTTTACTGGTCTGCTACAACATGACTGGGAACATGAATTTAAAATACAATCCTATGGTGCAGTGTGTCTCTCATTGCAGGTGGTCGCCAGATTTCATTACAGCAGTTATGTGTAAAAAGTTCCGGTGTGCATGAATCCTTGACTGCACTGCTATAATCAAGGACAAGGTGCGAATATAAAACTAGATGTTACAGGATCTCAGATTTCTATGAGATATCATGTGAATTATGAGCTTTAAAACTAGTTAATTTCGAGAAGTTCACTGTTATCTATTTCCTAGCGCTATGCGTTTGATTTGGATAATAATAAGCTAACTTTCTGAAGAAGTTTTGAAGCGAATAGCATAACCCGGATGTAATCTGTGCTTTTACCCAACTTTGTGAGGGTACTAAACGGTTGTTGTTAAGGCCTACTACGAAACCTCGAATGGGATCGAGATGGTTTGATGGAGACTGCTCATAAGCTAACAGAAAGCTCCGCAAGGCACTGTCAACGACCCCTAGGGACCGAACTCTTGTTAAATCTCTGAGTCACCATTACAAGACAGTAATTACACGAAGGAAAGATGAAATCCTAAAAAATCATTGGGATCGCCTAGCGTGTAGTCCATCTTTAAAAAACGGAAATGGTTTTTGGGCGGCAGTTAAAAAACTTAGGACATTGGGACATCACCTGACCACTAGTAGTTTCAATATATCTAGCAACTTATGGGTGGCTCATTTTCCAAAATGTACTCAGCCCCAATTGGAAACGAGGATTCATATGAATATCATGTGCCTACCCCAATTGATATAACTTTGCTAGAAGTGGAAGATGCAATCCAACAAAGTTTGGGAAACAAAGCCCTGGGCCCTGATGGGTTGCCCATCGATCTTATTAAAAACAAACCAGATTTTTGGGCACCTCTTTTATTGAATGTTTTTAATAATTTAACTTATGCTACAATTCCGAGTGCGTGGTCCATGAGTATCATTGTACCCATTTTTAAAAGGGGGGATCGTTCTAATACCAGTTGTTACAGACCTATCTTTCTCATCGATACCCTGAAAATCCTGGGTAGGATTCTCTATAACAAGATGAGGTCATGGGTCGAGGGAGATGAGATTTTAAGGCTGTGTCAACTGGGGTTTAGAAGTAAAGTAGGCACCGTGGAACGGTGCCTAAACCTAAATTTGATTATTGGCAAGTACACTGGTGCAAATAAATCCCCTATATATCTCGCCTTATGGACCTTACTTCTGTGTTCGACCTCATCAACAGGTCACGATTATGGTCCATTATTTTAAAACAAGGCCTGCAAGAAGCCTTAGTCCACTTTTTAGCGTATTTGCACAGAGATCTGCATGCCCGGGTGAGGATCAGCCAGGACGGATATGTATCAAGTGACATCAAAATTGATAGAGGAGTTAGACAGGGGTGCGTTCTAGCACCCCTTCTTTTTATTCTATATATTAATGACCTACATGACTCACTAGTAAAACTCAACCACGATGTCCCGAGAATAAACGGTAATACACTCCCCGCCTTACTGTATGCAGATGAGGCGGTTTGAATGGCACACACCCCAAATGCCATACGCATTTTAGTACGAGGTTGTGTCGATTTTATGGCTTTTTTAGACTTAAAGACTCATTTAAAAAAATCGTTTTTAATGGCTTGCGGTCCAAAAAAGTGCCTTATTAATAAAATCACTGTCAATTCGGATAGTTTTCAAAACACTTGCACTTTTTCTTATCTTGGGTTAGTTTACGCTACTAATGGCTCCTGTTATAAGTTCAAGTTCAAAGAAAACAATTTTGGGTTTACCCCAACCCAAAAGGTCTGAAGTAGTTTTAGCCCTTAAGAAAATGTTTAAACTACAGTGTGCCCCCACTGCAACCTACGGAGCAGAAATTTGGGGCTTTACCAAATGTAGTAGCATTCAAAGTGAAGAAAACAGACTATGCAGGAAACTTTTGGGAGCCCCGATTTCCTCCTCTGTATATGTGCGCCACAAAGAACTGAAACTCCCCTATATTGAAGATTATATTAGGGCGCGCCCAGCACTGGTCTGGGTTGCAATTTGGAAGAACAGAGCGGCAGACCTCACGAGAGACATAATAATTGATTGCCTTAGATGTGAGAGGGGTGGGGACATACCATAGTTCGCTGCTGTAAAAAAGAGCCTTAAGAGCGTGAACCACCAGCGCATTTTTTTCAAACCCAATCCAATCTGAGTTAATTAGTAAAAAAGTGACACAAGAGGTACTGTATAAAAAGTATAGTGACGAAAGGCATCAGAGAGAGATCAGGAAAACCTCAGTTGAAAGATATATATGTCCACAGAGGATTGTTCTCACTTACTTCCCAGATACCTTTTAAAACCTATAGGACACTGGGAAAGAGGGCTGCTATTTCGCTTAAGGGCAGGCACTATGAAATATGTATTATGTTTCACTCTGGGCTACATTGCTGATCTTGATGGACTGTCCTGCCCATGCAACGCACATAGTAATCAAACAATGCCTAATTTTTTTAATTCTTTTTTAGTTTTTATTCTAAATTTACAAAAGGCTTTTTTTTTTTTTTTTATAAAAACCTTTATTTTCGGATTGCACAGTACACAGCGTCTGCCTACAACCCAATCGGGCCGGCCGCTATGACAAAAAGTCTGGATACCAGACAACACATTGTAACGTAAAAGCCCTAAATCGCAAGATATCGGTGCACTGGCATCAAACACCATAAAGAAAGGATCGACCAGGTTTTGTTTTCATAATTTTGATGAAAACAAAAACAAACATCACAAACACTCACATGGTAGGAGCAATATCTGGGGTGTGAGGTGGAGAGGAGGAGGAAGTCAATTTCTAAGAATTTCGCGACTACTATCGAGGGGCGGGGGGATGGCGAAAAGGATCACAAAGAAATTTTATTGGTAGTCTTTAGGAACGTCAATTACGGGGACAAAGGAACACCAGCAGTGTAATCGAGTGGAGGGGTGCAGATATCTCCACGGTACTCATTCCACTGTGACCAAATCCTGCCCCACTTCCTGGGACGGCCCGAGCCTCATAGACCGTCTTCTCCCAAAACATGCACCAGTCCATGTTTTCCTTCCAGGCAGTAATCCCAGGCGGTCTATGGGAACCCCAGAGTTGTGCTATATCCCTCTTGGCAACCATGTTGCCAAGAGTTACCCAAAAGGTCTGAGCGGCCGTACAATCCGTAGGCTCCCAGACATTAAGCAGGCAACGACGCGCCTCAGGTAGAAGGGAGACCAAGGTGACCCGCCCCATTATATCATGCACTCTGGACCAGAAAGCGGAGATCACCGGACATTCCCAGATGATGTGGAGAAAGGTGGCACTCATGCCACAACCACGCTTACACATCCCGTCAATCGAGTATCCCATACGAACCATACGCGTACCAGTCATGTAAACTCAATGGAGGATCTTCAATTGCACAAAACGAAGGCGAGCTGGAATAGCCACCTCTTTAGGGGAGGCGATCGCTATGTGCCAATCATCGTCGTCTAGTTCGAGGCCGTCCGCAATCCAGGAGGCCCGAAGCCGCACCAGAAGATCAGCTCTGGTATTAATGAGCTTTTTGTAAATCAAGAAATCGTACTGTCCGGCACATGGCCGTCCAGAATACGATCCTCAAGCGGCGACGACTGGGGGATCTCCGTCCCAGGAGGGAACACGGAGACCATGGCATGGCGCACCTGAAGGTATCGAAAATACTCCCTGTCGTCCAACTGGTACTCCACCTTAAGGGCCTCAAAGGACTTAACTGTGCCTTTGGACCAAAGATCCTCCACCTTGCTAATACCGATCATATCCCATCTATCAAACCTTTTCGTTCGCCACAGGCTGCCCAACCGCTCAGAGTCCTACAGTGGAGTCAGCCGTGTCATCCTACCACCCCAGCCCGTAGCACAGTCGCATCTCTCCACGCACGCACAGCACATTTTGTAGGTCCAGTCAGAAGTCGGAATGGCTCCTTCGAATACAAAGCCCTGTTGAAGTTGCCACCCGGCAACAGTAATTTGTCCATAGCGAAGGCAGGGGCGGGGCCCGGGGAGTACGTCACATGGTTGACCACGCTCAACTGTGAGGCCCAGTAGTAACGCTTGATGTCCGGAAGGGCTATGCCACCATCATACCATGGCAACGTGAGTTTAGATAAGGAGATACGAGCCCGTCCGTCCCAAATCAATTGCCTCTGAAGCCCCTCAACCTCACGAAAGTAGCTAGAGGGAACTGGGTCAAAGAAATTCTGCAAGGCGTACAAAAATCTAGGGAGGGACATCATTTTGAAAAGGGCCGCGCGTCCCAGTGGGGACAAAGGCAAGCCGCGCCACCGTTGGAAGTCCCGTTTAAGGCGCCGAAGAGGAACATATAGATTGCGGTCGTATCGTACAGAGGAATCCAGGGAAATGAAAATTCCCAAATACTTGAACCCAGTCTCCGCCACTTGGATCGGGAATCTACGGGGTAGTAGAGGCAGCACCCCCGCTATAACATACACACACGATTTAGTACAGTTAATAACAAGCCCCGAGTTCTTCCCAAATGAGGTGAGGACATCAAAGAGCACGTTAAGGGACTTCTGAGGGGAAGTAAAGTAAAGAAGGATATCGTCCGCGTAGAGAGAGACGCGATCCTCAAGGTCCGGGGCCCACCGGATCCCTTTAATCGAAGGCTCCCACCGAAGGCACGCTGCCAATGGTTCCAATGCCAAAGCAAAGAGGAGGGGGGAGAGCGGGCAACCCTGGCGGGTGCCGCGCCCCAGCGGGAACGATCCAGAGACTCTGCCATTCACAACTACCTGGGCCAACGGACGTTCATACAGGAGCTGTACCCACGCGATAAAGTTAGGACCAAAACCAAACTTCGAGAGGGCCGCCCACAAATAAGGCCACTCGATAGTGTCGAAGGCCATAGTGGCATCCAGCGAGGCCAAGATGGCGGGTTCAGTAAGCGTCCCAGCTCTCGCGAGAACACCGTGAAGTCTGCGGAGATTAAGCGCCGTATTCCGATGAGGAATGAAACCGGACTGATCCGGATGGATCAGGTCACAGATCACCGTCAGCAAGCGATTCGCAAGGACTTTAGCCAGGATCTTAGGCTCGGCGTTGAGCAACGAAATAGGGCGATAAGAAGTGCAATGATCACGAGGCTTACCTTCCTTGTAGATGACGACTATAGTGGCCAAACGCTGATCAAGGGGAAGGAGACCAGCCTCAAAGGCATCAATGAACATATTGCGCAGATGGGTCGCCATCTTATCAGGCCGTAGCTTATAGAGCTCGATGGGTAGACCATTCGGCCCCATAGCCTTACCCGAACGCAAGTACCGTATGGCGATTGCAACCTCATCCACCGTTATGGGCGTATCCAAAGCGGAACTATCCTTCTCCAAGACACAGGGCAGCGCAATATCATGCAGAAGCAAGCGGGAGTCAGATTCGTCTCTATCACTCACCGATCGGTATACTGTTTGGAAATGGTCCACAAAGCATTCGACAATCTCCCCTGGATCAGACACGCATTCCCCAGTCACACGGGTGATCACTGGCACCACACGGTTCATTCTCTCAGACTTATCCAACCATGCCAATAGCTTACTAGCCTTATCTTCCACATCATAGAGCCTGCCCAGTTGATTCCTGTGCATTACCTTAGCAGCATCGGTCACCAGGGCCCTATAATCAGCCTGTTTCAGCGCTAAGGAGTGCAAGATTGCAGGGGTATCGTCACCACCTAAGTCACTTTCAAGCGAGGTAATTTCGGCCTCAGGGACTAACAAGTTTTCCCTCTTGGCCTTCTTGTCAGCGGCAATGAAGGACAGTGCAGAGCCCCGTATTACAGTCTTGAAGGCCTCCCACAAGGAAATAGGGGAAGAGACGGACCCCTCGTTCTCATCAAAATAACAGTCAATAGCCTTGAGAAGTTCCGAACGGAGCTTGGGGTTCCTAAAATGCCAAGGAAGGATGGGGGGAACCCTACCCCCTCCAGAATATCCCACCGAAACCTCAAGCATCAAGGGGGAATGATCAGAGATGCCCCTGGGAAGATGACGAATCCCACGCACCAAGGGGATATGGGCAGTTAACATCAGAAAGTAGTCAATCCTCGAGAGGCTGCCATGGGCTCCAGAGTGGAAAGTGTATTGAGTTTGCGTGGGGTTCAACATCCGCCAGACATCCACAAACCCGAAAGTCTCAAGCAACTCAGGCAGCCACAACTGAGACGCCGGCAGAACCCTGGGGGGAAGCCGGTCACACTCACATGAGACCACCGAATTGAAATCTCCACCCAGTATAAGGATACCATCCGGAAGTCCTAGGAGAGTCCTTCAAGATCGGCGTAGGTTGGTAGCCTGGAGCCCCGGGGGAATATAAACAGTAACAATTGTAAGCAGCTTCCCCTCCCACCGCCCAGAGACAGCAGCATACCGGCCCCTATCGTCGAGGGCGACTTCATCGATTTCAAGGGGTAGGGAGGATTTAACCATTATGCCGACCCCTCTAGAGCCCGATGAGAACCCAGCGTGCGCTACAACCGATAGCCTCGTCTA